>NC_062565.1:36920848-37232598 GCF_022837055.1 Prionailurus viverrinus | reverse complement strand
ACAGGAAATACTAGGATAATAACATCCTGATAAGAAAGTGAATTAATACCAGTGTACTATGGGTAAAAAGAAAGACAGACACACAGAAAGAGACAGAGACAGAGAAATCAAAAAGAAAATGGTGCTGCCATCTGTCTGTACAGTATTACCATTTGTCAAACTCATTTTCTGTCTGTTTTGACTCTTTCACTGGTCTCATGAGGTAAAGTCTCACTGGTATGATCCAACATTAGAGAGACGTGGAGCTATATAGCAAAGCTGGGCCCAAACCAGATGCACTGGCTCTCAGGGGAGCATTCCCGAAGGATCCCTAACATGAGCCATGAGCCCTCCCTGAACTCAAAGGAAATGGCATCCAGTCCAGGCTGCCCTGCCCTTTAGGAGAGCACCATTGTCAGGAATAGAGGAAAAGGAAGCAGCAGGAGCACTCCGGAGGAAAAATGAGAACTTTGAGGATCTGCTACCCTTTGATAACTTCACTTCTAGAAATCCTTGCAGTATGCAGAATTAAATATTATTTGTTCCCTTTCCAATAACATCTATGAAATCAACTTCAGATATATTACCCAGCTGGAGGAAAAATCATGCGAAATAATTTCATTTTCTTATTGGAAGACTTTCTGCTTCAAAAAATGCAATGAGAAATATCATACTATATTTCAAATTTTTACCAATCTATTTAATGGCAATTTAAAGATTGTTTATAAGTCTTAAAGTTTACGGAGGAGAGATTTCCAAAAATATCTTATTTGAAATTGTATTTTCAAATACAAAGTTATCCCACCTAGAAACTATACTGCTTAATGCACTATAAATACCTTTGAAGAAGCTGAAGGGCCTGCTGAGAAGACAAGATTTTTCCAAAAGTACTGTTCATAAATGCCTGTATTTGTATCTAAAAGAAAATATTAATATTCAATTGATTCGGGGCATTAGGGAGAGATTCTTTTTGTTTAGCAACAATTAATGATTTTCCTATAGAATCAAAATTGCCTTAAACATACCTACCATCTAAGCATCTAGAATTGCACTGTCCAGTATGGTGGCCACATGTGGCTCCTGAGCACTTGAAATGTCACTACTTGGAAGTGAGATGTGCTCTGAGAGTAAAATACACACTAGATTTTAAAGACTTAACACACCTACACACAAAAAATATATAAAATATCTCAATGGTTTTTATCTTAAAATTTTTTTTGATTTTATCATTTTTGAGAGAGAGAACAAAAGCGAGGGAATGGTAGAGAGAGAGGGGGATGGAAGATCCAAAGTGGGCTCTGTGCTGACAGCAGTGAGCCCAATATGGGGCCAGAACTCATGAACCATGAGATCATGTCCTAAGCTGAAGTCAGACACTCAACTGACTGAGTCACCCAGGTTCCCCCCAAAGATTTTTACCTTGGTGACATGTTAAAATGGTAATATTTTGAATTCTGTTGGGTTGGGAAAAGTGTATTATCAAAATTAATTTCACTTGCTTCTTTTAACAATTATTCATATGGCTACTAGAAAAATTAAAATTACATATGAGGTTTGTTTGCATTTTCTGCTCATTATTTATGGGATATGACTGACCTAGAGATTTATAAGAGTGAATGTCCCTTACTAAGCATATTTCTTGGGACATTTAAATTTCTAAGCATATTGGTAGAGCAATGTAATGACATATAGACCCACAGGGTCAACAAGTGTCATTTTCCAACAATACTGTTCTAAGAATCCTCTTGGTGACATTAAGGAAGAACAAGAAGAAGAAAGTACTTTTCCAAGACTCCCACCATCCCTAGCAATGAACTCCAAACTCCTGGTACTCAACTGATGGAACTGAAGTATCCTTTGCAAACTACTCTCACTTATAAATTGTTATGGTCTACTAATATAGGCTGTGTTTATTAATCAAAATTTGGGAAAGGAAGAAAATTTTAACATTGAAACCTATTTGAAAATATTAAAAATTAAAATTTTTTCAATGTTTATTTTTTTGAGAGAGAGAAAGAGAGAGAGAGACAGAGTGTGAGCAGGGGATGCGCAGAGAGAGAGGGAGACACAGAATCCCAAGCAGGCTCTAGGCTCTGGGCTGTCAGCACAGAGTCTGATGCGGGGCTCGAACCCACGAACTGTGAGATCATGACCTGAGCCAAAGTTAGACATTCAACCAACTGAGCCACCCAGGTGCCCCCAAAATATTAAAAATTTAAGATGGCCTCTAAATTTACTGAAAGCTAAAATTTGTATCTAAGGCTACAGGAAAGCTTTTATAATACATAGTCTTTATTAATAAATCATTAAAAATATGAGATATACCAAAGGTAGTCCTAAGAGGGGAATCTAGTCTAGCAACACAGGTCTACCTCAAGAAGCAAGAAAAATCTCAAATACACAACCAACTTTGCAGTGAAAGGAGCTAGATAAAGAAGAACAAATAAAACCCAAACCCAGAAAAAGGAAGGAAATAATATAGATTAGAGCAGAAATAAATAATACAGAAACTAAAAAACAATCAAAGAGATCAATGAAACCAGGAGCTGGTTCTTTGAAAAGGTCAACAAAATTGATAAACCTCTAGCAAGACTAATTACAAAAGAGAGAGAGAAGATCCAAATAACAAAAATTACTAATGAAAGAGGAGAAATAACAACCAACACCACAGAAATATAAACAACTGTAACAGAATATTATGAAAACCTATATGCCAACAAATTGGACAACTTAGAAGAAATGGATAAATTCCTAGAAACATATAATCTACCAAAACTAAAGCAGGAAGAAAAAGAACATATGAACAGACCAATTACCAGCAATGAAATTCAATCAGTAATCAAAAATCTCCCAACAAAGAAATGCCAGGATCAGATGGCTTCACAGATGAACTCTACCAAACATTTAAAGAAGGGTTAATACAATTTGACAATAAATTTCATATTAAAAAAATAATAAATAAATAAATAAATAAATAAATAATAAAATAAAAATAATAAAGAAGGGTTAATACCCATTCTTCCCAAACTTTTCCAAAAAAACACAAAAGGAAGAAAAACTTCCAATGACTCTAAGAGGCCAGTATCACCCTGATACCAAAACTAGATAAAGACACCACACATACAAAAAAGAGAGAACTACAGGCCAAATCCCTCGTGAATATAGATGCAAAATCCTCAACAAAATATCAGCAAACTGAATCCAATGCTATATTTAAAAAATCATTCACCACAATCAAGTGGGATCAATTTCATGGATGCAAACTTGGTTTAATATTTGCAAAACAATCGACGTGATACAACACATCAATAAGAAAAAGGATAAAAACCATGTGACATTCCAATAGATGCAGAAAAAGCATTTGACAAAGTACTACATCCATTTACGGTAAGAAACCCTCTGCAAAGTAGGCCTACAGGGAACATATCTCAACATAATTAAGGCCTTATATGAAAAACACACAGACAACATCATACTGAATGGTGAAAAACTGACAGCTTTACCCCTAAGGTCAGGAACAAGTCCACTCTCACCGCTTTAATTCAACATAGAATTGAAAGTCCTAGCCACAGCAATCAGACAACATAAAGAAATAAAAGACATCCAAATTGGTAAGGAAGAAGTAAAATTGTCACTATTTGCAGATGACATGATACTATATATAGAAAACTCTAAAAACTCCACACACACACGCACACACACAAATACTAGAACTGATAAATAAATTCAGTAAAGTTGCAAGATACAAAATCAATGCACAGAAATCTGCTGCATTCCTGTATACCAATAATGAAGTAGCAGACAGTGAAATTAAGAAAACAATCCCATTTATAATTGTACCAAAACCAATAAAATATCTAGGAATAAATGTAATCAAAGAAGTGAAAGACCTGTACTCTGAAAATTATAAAGCACTGATGAAAGAAATTGAAGACTATGCAAAGAAATGGAAAGACATTCTATGCTCATGAATTAGAAGAAATATTGTTAAAATGTCTATACTACCCAAAGCAATCTCCAAATTTAATTCAATCCCTATCAAAAGACCAAGAGCATTTTTCACAGAGCTAGAACAAACAACCTTTAAGTTTGTATGGAACCACAAAAACAAAAACAAAAACAAAAACCTGAATAGGCAAAGCAATCTTAAAAAAGAAAGAACTGGAGGTATCACAATTCCAGATTTCAAGTTATATTACAAAGAGGGAGTAATGAAAACATGGTACTGGCATAAAAATAGACACATAGAACAATGGAATAGAACAGAAAACCCAGAAATAAACCCACAAGTATAAGGTCAATTAATCTTTGACAAAGGGAGAATGAATATACAATGTGAAAATGACAGTCTCTTCAACAAATGGTGTTGGGAAAACTGGACAGCAGGATGTAGGGTGAAACTGGGCCACTTTCTTTCACCATACACAAAAATAAACTCAAAATGGATTAAAGACCTAAATGTGAGACCTGAAACCATAAAAATCCTTGAAGAAAGTACAGGCAATAATCTCTCTGACATTGGCTGTAGTAATATTTTTCTACATATGTCTCCTGAGGCAAGGGAAATAAAAACAAAAGTAAACTATTGGGACTACGTCAAACTAAAAAACTTCTGCCCAGCGAAGGAAACAATCAACAAAACTAAAAGGTAATCCACTGAATAGGAGAAGATACTTGCAAAATGACATATCCAATAAAAGGTTAGTATCCATAATATATGAAGAACTGATCCAAAAACAAATAATCCAGTTGAAAAATGGGCCGAGGTCATGAACATTTCTCCAAAGAAAACATCTAGATGGCCAACAGATACACGAAAAGATGCTCAACATCACACATCATCAGGAAAATGCAAATCAAAATCACAATGAGCTATCACCTCACACCTGTCAGAATGGCTAAAATCAAAAACACAAGAAATAACAAGTGCTGGCCAGGATGTGGAGAAAGAAGAACTATCTTGCACTGTTACTGAATGCAAATTGGTATAGCCATTGTAGAAAATTCATGAAGTTTCCTTAAAAAATTAAAAATACTACTACCCTATGATCCAGTAATCACACTACTGGGTATTTACCCCCCAAAATACAAAAGCTCTAATCCAAAAAGATACATTCACCCCTATCTTTATGACAGCATTATTTACAATAGCCAAACTATGAAAGCAGCCCTAGTGTCCATCAATAGATGAATGGATAAAGAAGATGTGGTATATACACAATGAAACATTATTCGGCCATAAAAAAGAGTGAAATCTTGCCATTTGCAACAACATGAATGGAGTTAGAGAGTATGATTCTGAGCAAAATAAGTCAGTCAGAGAAAGACAAACACCCATATGATTCCACTCATATGTGGAATTTAATAAACATAACAAATGAGTAAAGGAAAAAAAAACAGAGAGACAAACCAAGAAACAGACTCTTAACTATAGCGAACAAACTGATGGTTACCACAGGGGAGGTGGGTGAGAGGATGGGGGAAATAGATGATGGGGATTAAAGAGTACGTTTATCATAGATGAAAAATAATAATCTCTCTGACATTGGTTGTAGTAATATTTTCCTAGATATGTCTCCTGAGGCAAGAGAAATAAAAACAAAAAAAAAACTATTGGGACTACATCAAACTAAAAAGTTTCTGCCCAGCGAAGGAAACAATCAACAAAACTAAAAGGCTAAATAAACTAAATAAACTAATAAAACTAAAAATAAATAAATCATAAAAATAAGCAATAATTTTTTTCAAAACCCACAAATTCCCATTGCTATAGAGATGCAACTCCTAAAGCATTTTGGGAGCAAACTCCACCCTGCCCAACTAGACAAACAGTATAAACAATAACTAAAATATGTCTTAAATATCAAACAGTCTAACTTTCAAAAACTGAAAGGCAATCTATGCCAAAAAGAAAGGGTGTTGTTAGAATTTTAGGGTCATTCTTATTTATATTGCCCAGATTACCTTAATATAGTTTTTAAAGAATCTTTAAAAAATAAATGAGGAAAATATATATAATTTTTTTCACCATCATGGCAAGAATTTCAGGTTCAGGAAGTGGACAGAGTATATTCTTGTCCCTCTCTGTATCTCCAGGACATTCTACAGCAAGAAGAGACCATTCCCTGGGGCTAAGCCTAGGTTTACAGTACTTTTATGATAAGAGAGTAACTGAGGTCATGTAAGCCCAAAAGGTGGGAGAGAAATCTGTTGTGGTCCCACCAGACATATTTTTTAAGTACCCTTCATCCTTCTGCTACCCCATAAGCTATGACAAACAGGATGAGGTCTTTTTTAGAGCTGTGCTCTAAGCTGAAGACAGAATGTGGCCATAAAGTGCAAGGCCAAGTCTGGGAGGGCAATCAATCTTCCTAATCTGTCCTCAAATCTTTTCACATTTAAAACAAACAATAAGGATGACACATCTTCTCTTAGACAGGAAAATCAACATGGGCTCCTTGGCATAGCAATAATGGTAACAATGGAATACAAATTCTGATGCAAACTAGACATGAACCCCAGCTACAATAGCCTTTTGGGCTTCTGTTATTCATTGATATCTTTTACTGAATATGCTCATTTCTCATTTATTTTGAGGAAAATATTTTGTGGACTGGTTAAAAAATTATTCACACTGGCAAATAGTTTTGATCAATTACACAAGAGTAACTTATATAGTAGATATATAAATTCTAGTACTATTACATTTCAGCTTTACTAAAGTAAAAGTATGTATAATTACTAACCTCTAAACCATTGATTTTTGTCATGAACTCTGAGAAATCTGTATCAAATTCTGTCCTTCTTGGATCCAGAATGTCATACTGTTTTTTCTTAACGCCTTGATATATACTTTTGAATTTTATTGCCATAATATCTATTCCCTCTATGGTGGAATTACTCAAGGCTGAATATGTCTGCACAATCGTTATCATTTCTGTAATCTTAAAAAGAGAAGTGTTATTTCAGAAATGGGGTATTAGCACCCTTCCCTAGAATAAGCTCTTAATAAATCATTGACTTAAGAAACAAACCAAGGGGTGACTGGCCAGCTCAGTTGGGGAGAATGAAACTCTGGATCTCCAGGTTGTGAGTTTGAGCCCCATGTTGGGTGTAGAGATTACTTAAAAATGAAATCTCTTAAAAAATAAATAAAAATTAAAAAAAAAAAAAAAACAATAAACAGACCCTAGAATCATTTACCTAAAACCAGCCAGAGGAGATAAACTAGAAGACAAATCTCTGTCACCAATCATTACTACCCTTAGACTATTTCTATCATGTCTAGAGAGAGTTTACTACCTTTCTCAGATTTTGATCACTTTGCCTTTCAAGAGGGGAAAGAAAAGAATTTGAGTAAAAGCTCTTACAGATGTCTGAATAATTTTATCTTTTTGCTCTTGAGAATTTTCTGAAAATCATTTCGCTTGGATCACTAGATTAAAAAGCTTTACCATTCTGGAGTGCTTGGGTGACTTACTTGGTTGAGCGTCTGACTTTGCCTCAGGTCATGATCTCATGGTTCGTGGGTGTGAGCCCCATGTCGGGCTCTGTGCTGACAGCTCGGAGCCTGGAGCCTGCTTCAGATTCTGTGTCTCCCTCTCTCTCTGCCCAACCCCACCCCTCCACCCCCTCCTGCCCCTTCCCCGGGCGCTTGTGACCTCTCTGTCTCTCTGTCTCTCTCTCTCTCTCAAAAATAAACAAATTTTTAAATTAATTATTAATTAATTAATTAATTAAATAAAATCCTTTACCATTCTTCTTGGCCCTCACCACAATTCTGAAATGTCAGACGAGCAGAAATCCACATCTGTTTTCCCTTTCACCTGCATTCAAGCAACAGAAGTCCCAAGAAGCCTAAAGACAACTGCAGTCAGTTCTGACCCCTGAAGAGCCTTGGGAAACCCTCAAAATAAACTTTACTGCACAAATGGCTGCTTCCATCTCGATGTACCAACACCACTACTTAACCAAAACAAAACAACAACAACAACAACACACAACAGTCCTTCACATCTACAGGCTACTCAGTTATTTAACCTTCATCAATGATTCCCCACTTTGATTCCTGCTTTGGAGAATAATGCTCAAAGCTCTCCAGGGCAGACCCATTGGTCCAAGGCCAAACAAAATAAACCTGTTTTCAGGGGATTCCTCCAAATACTACACACCATGAAGACAACAGTACTGGTCCTCCTACTGAGCCAGCAGAATTGACATAAATTTCCTCCACCTGGCAACCCAGATGACCATTTTCAGAGCAACTGTACCTCTTACACCACTATTTCTGTGCACTTCCAAACACCACTGTCATCCTAGAAGCCAGCCGAAACCTGGAGGAAATACGAGCCCCCTGTAATTTGCAACACACTGTATATGCTCTATGTAAAGATGAGAAATACCTGGCTCTCCAATACATACAGTCCACGTACCTTAAAAAACAAAAACAAACTTTAAAAAACAGATCAAGGAACTCAAACTACCCACTTGCTGTGTTCTTCTAGGCTGCTGAGACTGCCTGCTATCCCTTACCGTGCCACCTGGCCCCAAGGACCAGAGACTAGGATGGAATTCCTGTCACTAACACGTCCTCCATTTTGTCCATGGGTGGATGAGGGGCCAAAAGAAGAGACAGCAGTCAGTCCCATGCTTGGCCTTTCCAACTTAGCCAGTGTGTCTCCTACCCCCAACACCACATAGCAGCAATGTGAAAGCCAGTCATGGTGATCAGCCATGACCATACCCCTGCTTGTTTGTCTCCTCTTGGCTTTTTCACTAACTCACTCTTTATCAGCTTTTGACCCCTCAGTATTGACATCCAACTTGTGATCCCTTCTCTGCTCACCAACCTTGGCATCTTTCCCAGTTCTCAACTTGTTATGATTGCCTCATCTCAATGTCCCCCTACCCTACCTACTAGCTCTAGTTCCTTAAATCTACCCCCAGAAATACCAGCTTCCCATCCCATCTCTTCTCTCCCACAAATGTTCAGGGTGAGAAGCAAACAAAACTAAAGACAGGGCTCTGGGAAACATCAACATTCACCAAAATTTACATGGCAGGAAGAGGAAAAGGAAGCAAAGGATACTGTACTTCCTTAGTTCTGGCTCCTTAGGACAGACTAACACTAATGCCCCATCAAGTCTCCATCTACCAAAAGAAGGTGCAGCCTAGTGACACACTAGAACTTTCCTCACTTGTTCCTTAAACATTTCTGCCCAAGTCTGAGGTCTCAGTTCTCCAACCCCAACCTCAGTCCTGTCTGTCCTGTGACTTTGGTACTTGTTCATCCTGACATCTGAATCTCAGTTTTCCCTAATAGGCTCTGATTTAGCTTGCCTTTCTGACTCCCTCTTCTACTATTTTAGAGTTCAGAGAGGTAGCCCAACAGTGGTTGCTACTGTGCCCCACTCATCAGGGGAAGCCCATCCAGGCAGCTCAGTAACCAATCACCTCTGGAAAAACATGCAAAACCCTGCCACACTTCAGGGTAAGTTTTATAGCCCCAGCTTTGCAAATCTGGATACCAATATCCACCAGTCACACATGGGAGCAATGCCAATCATCTAAGGCATTCTTAGTACAGGGGTATTGGGATAACCTAGCAATCAGGATGCACTTTAGGTGAGGTCTCTGGGCAGGGGAGGTGGGGGGGGGGGGGGCAGGTGGCATTAGCTCTGGTGCTGAGCCCTTGTGGCATGAAATTGTGTCCTTAAGATTAGAGGCACAGCTTCTCTAGAGGTAGAGTAGGGTAAGGAGCTAGTGCAGCTGGCCATTACCGCCCACTCCCTTCAGCATCAGGAATATTTGGGCTGCTACTTCATGAATGGATGCCCATTAAGCCCAGCATTAGACCTGCCACCAAAGATCTTTACTGCTAATAGGCTAATCATTAAGGCCTAGCCCTGAAACTCTACCAAGTATAGAATTATACCCAAGTTGACAGGGGTCCTAGCTCCTAGAAAAACTAAGGGTAAAGAAATCTCTATTGTTCACAAACATCTTCATATAATAGTTTCCTACCTATGGTTCCAAAATCACAAACAACAACAACAAATACATTTCATAAATTTGACTTTATCAAAATGAACAACTATGGTGCTTCAAAGGACACCATCAAGAAAGTGAAACAATAACTCACAAATTGGGAGAAAATATTTGCAAATAATAACTGATAAGGGACCTATACCCAGAATACATAAAGAACTCTTACAACTCAGCAATCAAAATACAAAAAACCAAATTAAAAATGTGCAAAGGATTTGAATATAAATTTCTCCAAAGAAAAATTATAAATAAGCGAATTAAAAGATGTTCCAACATCATTAGTCTTCAGCAAAATGCAAGTGAAAACCACAATGAAACAGATATTACTTCACAGCCTCTAGTTTGTCTAAATTCAAAAAGGTAGACAATAATAAGGTTGACAAGGATGTAGAGAAATCAAAACCCTCATACATTGCTGATGAAAATGTGAAGTGATATAGCTGTTTTGAAAAATACCTTGGCAGTTTCTCAAAAAGTTACCGTGTGGCCCAGAAATTCCAATTCTATGTATACACTCAAGAGAAACAACAACATATATCCACACAAAAACATGTACACAAGTGTTCACAGCAGGATTATTTGTAATAGCCAAAAAGTGAAAACAACCCAAATGTCCATCAACTAATGAGTAAATTAAATGTAGCAACCATACAATGCTATATTATTCAGCAATAAAATACAATGCTACAACATGGATGAACCTTGAAAACATTATTGTAAGTGAAAGAAGCCACTCACAAAAGACCACATATTATATGATTTCATTTATATGAAATTTTCAGAATAGGCAAATCTATAGAAACAGAAAGTAGATTAGTGGTTGCTTAGGGGTAGGTAGAGAGGAAAATAGGGTGTGTCAGGTAATGGGCAGGGTTTCTTTTAGAGGAAACAAAAATATTTTAAAATTATATTTGGTAATGGTTGCACAACCCTGTGAATATATTAGAAAATACTGACTTGTACACTTTGAATGGGTGAATTGTACTGTATGTGAATTATATCTCAATAAAGCTGCTAAAAAAACCAGCCCCACACAAATATGTATTAAGGACTCTACTCGATAACTTGGTTCTCTACATCATCCATACTTTCCTATCCTGGCTGGATCAGGAGGTTACAAATGAAAACTAGGCGTCCAGACATGTCCAGGAGATGCCCTTCAAGCTGTGTAATGCCCTCACTGATTTCCAAAAAATGATGAACAGAATCCGAAGCATTACCAGGACATAGGGAGTTGGCAAACTGGTGGGGGAGGGGAAAGGATATCTACATGAGATCTTTATAAACGTTTCAAAAGCTGAGTCCAAGAAGCCTCTGGTATTGGCTTCCCTATACCCCCTGAAAAAATACCACTCCTCCCCAGCTAGTGCTAATACATAAATCAAAGGTGCAGAAGTGTTTGACTCGTGTCTGCCCAGCAAAGGCATCACCCACATAGTGTTTAACTATACCCCATTTTTAACTGGTCTAGAAGGATGTGTCTATACATCCAGATATTATACAACTACTGGGATCTGCCAGGTATTGTAGGTATTTCACCACACACTTTTCCTCAGCCTAATACAATCATTAGACACAGAGTTTTCTAAGGTCAAGGTCTACAAATAGAGGTAGAATTGAGGTCTTGAGAGAGGTGAAAGTGTGCAATAGCTTTGCCGTCATCAGGAATGAAAAATAAGTTATATAAAAATGTGATCTGTAAGTAATCTGTAAGTAATAGGAGATGATTCATATCAATAGTGAGACAAGAGATCCAGGTCAGTAATTCCCAGTAGTGCTCCATAAAGTATGAAATAACCAGAAAGGGTTGGGGCGGGGAGGTGGGGGGTAGGTGAAGTGACTGCATAATGATTACCTTCTCCAGCCTTTTGCAGAAAGCTTCAAATTTTCCAAATATATACATTTCTGAAACCTCAAAAGATTTTTCTCCTGAGGACTCTAAAATCTGTTTCCTTGTCTTATGAAAAGATGTCTGATATTCCTTGAATAGGAAAATGCAATCCTATGAGAAAATTAAAAGAAGGTATGATGAGAGTTTGTTCAGGAGTCAGAAATTCAAGAATCTGTCCTCACACGGTGCTGATGGCATCAGCCCCTCAACAGGAGCTGTTGCTGTTACCATTAAAATTCAAGTTCTCCGCCTACCTATTGAAAAGCCTGGGATTGTGAAAATAGTTTCTTTTAATTTACAACGTACTTTCACTTTCTTCATTTGCACTGTTTCCCTTATTTCCTGTCATCAGAGTGTGCCATACACTGTTTGTACATTCCCATGGCTAGTTAGAACTCCTGGGAGGGCAGAAATTATCTCTCAATTCTATTTATCACTCATCTATCTATCTGTTAGTATCTATTGTTCATCAACATTCTTTTCATACAGGTATGTAAAACATTAAAACTCTGCAAAACTAACTTATCATCCAGGCACCGTTTCTCTACAAGGAGATCCTAAAAACTTTGATGAGTGCATTGCTGAAATCCTAGTGGTATTTGACTTTAACTACCGCACTGGCCAGTTCAACCAGGCTGGTGAACCTTTTTAAATATAAAAGAGGATGTGGTCCCTAGGGTCCAGTAGGAATTCTTTGTCACATCACACTAACATTCCCAAAAAAACCAAACCAATTAAAAAAATATAATGTTGGGGTGCCTGGGTGGCTCAGTCAGTTAAGCGCCCACTCAGCTCAGGTCATAATCTCATGGTCTGTGGGTTTGAGCCCTGCGTCGGGCTCTGTGCTGACAGCTCAGAGCCTGCAGCCTGCTTTGGATTCGGCGTCTTCCTCTCTCTCTCTGCCCCTCCCCCATTTGTTCCCTCCCTCTCTCTCTCTCTCTCTCTCTCTCTCTCAAAAATAAACATTAAAAAATAATAATAATAATAATGTCAAACTTTCCCAAAAAACTAAAAATAGAACTACCCTATGACCCAGCAATTGCACTACTAGGCATTTATCCAAGGGATTCAGGTGTGCTGTTTCAAAGGGACACATGCACCCCCATGTTTATAGCAGCACTATCAACAATAGGCCAAGTATGGAAAGAGCCCAAATGTCCATCGATGGATGAATGGATAAAGAAAATGTGGTATATATATACAATGGAGTATTACTCGGCAATCAAAAAGAATGAAATCTTGCCATTTGCAACTATGTGGATGGAACTGGAGAGTATGATACTAAGTGAAATTAGTCAGAGAAAGACAAAAATCATATGACTTCACTCATATGAAGACTTTAAGAGAAAAACAGATGGACATAAGGGAAGGGAAACAAAAATAATATAAAAACAGGGAGGGGGACAAAACAGAAGAGACTCATAAATATGGAGAACTGAGGGTTATTGGAGCAGTTGTGGGAGGGGGCATGGGCTAAATGGGTAAGGGGCATTAAAGAATCTACTCCTGAAATCATTGCTTCACTATATGCTAACTAATTTGGATGTAAATTTTAAAAAATAAAGTTAAATTACAAAAAAAACCAACCTTTTCCAAAGGCACCCATAGCCAGTCCAATTTTTATCATAATGCCATCTCTCTGGTTCTGGCTCTTCCATCTCCCTCCTTGCAAACAAGGCCTCTTACCATTATATTGGGCCCACTTGCATAATCCAGGATAATCTCCCTGTCCAAAAGTCAGCTGATTAGTAACCCTAATTCCATCTGTAACCTTAGTCCCCCCACACCTTGCCATATAATAGATTCACATGTTCTGGGGATTAGGACATAGACATCTTTGGGGGGCCATTATTCTGTCTACCACAGTCACTAAATCAGAATTTCTGTGACTGAGACTCAGGAATCTATATGTTTAACAACTTCCTGGGTGACTGCTATAAACATTCAGATTTATGAATAAGTGATATTATACTTCTAACTATGACACATCTTGCCTCTTCTATCTCAATCTCCAAAAAAACATAACTGCTCCTTTCAAGGTCACTGATTATTTTTCATTCACCCAATAAGTTTATCAGTGCGTACCATGTGTTAGGAACTCCTTGAGATGCTGGGAATACTGATAAGACCTCTAACCCTCATGGAATATACCATCTAAGAGCAATTACTTTATATTACTTCCCCTTCACCAATCAATCTCTTCATGTTGGACAAAGGAGGTAAAAGGATTTGAATAGACACTTCTCCAAAGAAGATATATAAATGGCCAATAAGCACATAAAAAGATGCTCAACTATAGCTAGCCATTAGAGAAATGCAAATCAAAACCACAATGAGATACTACTTCATACCCATTAGGATAGCTATTGTCAACAAAATAGACAATAACAAGCATTGGCAAGGATGTGGAGAAAGGGGAACCCTCCCGCATTGCTGAAGGCAATGTTAGATAGTGTAACCACTGTGGAAAACAGCTTGATGGTTCCTCAAAAAGTTAAACATAAAATTACCATATGGCCTAGCAATTCCAGTTCTAAGCATTACCCAAAAGAATTGGAAGCAAAGACTCAAACAGATAATTGCACACCAATGTTCGCAGCAGAATTACTCACAATGGAAAAATGGTTGGTAGCAATACAGATGTCTATCAACACATGAATGGATTAAAAAAAACGGAGTATATCCATACAATGGAACATTAACTTACGTTAGCCATAAAAAGGACTGATATTCTGACACACCGCCACAAATGACAGAACTTGAAAATGTCATGCTAAATGAAATAAGCCAGGCACAAAAGGACAAATAGTGTATAGTTCTACTTAAATGAGATACCTAGCATAGGCAAATTCATAGAGACAGAAAAGAGAATACAGGTTACCAGGGCTTGTGGAGGGGACAGATGGGGGAGTTATTGTTCAGTGGATACAGTTTCAGTTTTGGATGATGCAAAAGTTCCGGAAATGGATGGTCCTGATGGATGCACAATATTGGGGATGTACTTAATGCCATTGACCCATATACCTCAAAATGGTTAAAATGGTCCATTTTATGTTCTGTGTATTTTACCACAATTTTAAAACTTGAGTTGTAAAAAAAGAAAATAATTTTTAAATCTTCCTATAAAGAAAATGTCCAGCCCAGGTGACTTATTAGATGAGTTCTATCAGATCTTTTTTTGTACAATATTTTCTGTTTGATTTTCTGAATGCACACACAACAAAGATTATCATCAGGTCATGTCATAGCTGTACTTGTATTCAGTACCCTTGAGCGTCTTCCTCTGCTTTTATTGTCTCAACAAGTCCCTTATATTATTTCAGGTTGTTTTTCTTCTGTCTTGCGAGGCACTGCTTCTGCTATTTTTTCCCTATTTTTCAGGGGTATTAGATATGTTTTCAAAGCTTGTTGCAAAAGCTTCTGTTCTTCTGTTGTCCAAAAGGTGAAATCTGTGCATGGACTTTCAAATTGTTCCAAAGGTGTGTACTGTCAGCTTGAGGCATGACTCCCTGTGGTGTGCTGTCTTTTTGATGCAGGTCATGATTTTGGAGACTCTTTTTTTTACCAACTCCATAAAAAGAGTATGTGTTCATGTAATTGGCAACAGCTTCCTATGCTACTGTGATTTATAAGAAATACACAGATTTGGTCATTCAGGTGACCAAAATACATTTCTCATATATATTTGGTCTTCATCCATGGTTCCTGGATCACATCTCCCAAAAACCTTGCAATTTCACAAATTACAAGAACAGTGGGAGTATTTTTGTTATAAGATTTGGTCTCTTGTCCTCGGTTCTTGAAATTGCTTTCGAGCCATAAAGGTGAAATGGGTGTTTTGTTATTCATAACAAGCCCCTTTCCACCACAACTGGGTTTACATCATGAAGTGACTTCTGGAAGCACTAAGGGTGGGGGCTGGTTGCCAGGGGAATGAACCAGGAATGTCTTACCCCCAATTCCGGGGAGGGGGGAGGGCTGCAAGTTGAATCAATCACCAATGGCCAAGGAGTGGATCAGTCATGCCTATATAATGCAATGAAACCTCCATAAAAAAAAACAACCAAAGCATAAGAGACCGTTAAAAACTGAGAACAAACTGAGGGTTGATGGGGGGTGGGAGGGAGGGGAGGGTGGGTGATGGGTATTGAGGAGGGCACCTTTTGGGATGAGCACTGGGTGTTGTATGGAAACCAATTTGACAATAAATTTCATATATTGAAAAAAAATAAAAACATTTTACTATTTAAAAAAAAAAACACAAAAAAACAAAAAGACAAAAGGAGGGGGTTCCAGTTGGTGAACACATGGAGATCTGAAGACAGTGGTAGACTCCAAGAGGGAAGGGAAGCTCTAAGCCCTTTCCCCATACCTTGCCCTGTGTACCTCTTCCATCTGCCTGTTCCTGAGTTATATCCTTCTATAATAAACCAGTAATCTAGCAAGTAAAATGTTTCTCTGAGTTCTGTGAACCACTCTAGCAAATTACTGAAACTCAAGGTGGGGAGTGTCATTGGAACCTCCAATCTACAGCCAGTTGACAACCTGGACTTGCTACTGGCATATGAAGCCCCACTCTTGTGGGCTTTAACCTGTGGGATGTGATGCTATGTCTGGGTAGATACGTCAAAATGGAGTTAAACTGTAGGACACCCAGCTGGTGTCCAAGAATCGCTTGTTGGTTTGGGGAACTCCACCCACCCCCCCAACACGCACACACACACAATTTCCCATCTTGAATTTGTTCCAGCAAGGAAGAAGTTCACAGCTTTCATTAGTAATTGCAGGTCACTTCTCTTCTGACCGGTTTTTACTGCCATTTCCACCTTCGACAGTTGATTTGTCTACATTCCTAGATGCTTGCCACATACAAGGCCTTAGCTTCCTCCTTCTCCTTTGTAATTTGCTCTTTTGCTTCTACCATTTGTTTTACCAGAGAAGCCATTCCTATTTCTTTTGTAGATGCTGATGCGTTTTTTTTTTTTAATTTTTTTCAACGTTTTTTATTTTATTTTTGGGACAGAGAGAGACAGAGCATGAACGGGGGAGGGGCAGAGAGAGAGGGAGACACAGAATCGGAAACAGGCTCCAGGCTCCGAGCCATCAGCCCAGAGCCCGACGCGGGGCTCGAACTCACGGACCGCGAGATCGTGACCTGGCTGAAGTCGGACGCTTAACCGACTGTGCCACCCAGGCGCCCCTGATGCGTTTCATTTAAATACATAAGCTTGCTAGTTGGAACCTATCTCAAGGTTTTTCCACTTCTTCCTTCCCTCTAACCTGCTCCATCTCATGATCAGAAAAGTGATTCTAGGTCTTCCATGAATTATGAAGTTTTTGCCTTTCCCTTTTAATGGCTTTTTCCCCCCTGGGTATCCTTCCCTTCTTTGCCAATAACCTCCTCTCCTTTCTCCTGAGCTCTCCAAGCAGCTTCTGCTTCAGCCCATCTTTGTTTTTCCTCAGTTTTGGGCTCCTTCTGTTTTCCTTCTGCTTGTGCTTTCTTCTCTGCTCCTTTCTTGGCTTTTTCTTTTTCTTTTAAAAAAATTGTTTTACCCTTGCATCACAGCTATATATACATTATCGAGTAATGTTCTCATTCAATTCAGTTCTTTTTTTTCTTGATGTCCCGTTGCTCTGTCATGCTTCTCAATCCATCTCCTCTCATTGTGACATCCTGCTTCTTTATTTAAATACAAAAATCCTCTCCAGGAGTAAAACTTATACCAGAAGGAATAAATGTCTCTCCATCTTCAAATGGTGAATTCATATCACCAAGTTTATGAGCTTTTTTATTCTTTATCCAGAATTCCTGTCAAGCCTTGGGGAAAACACTCTGAAGAACTTGTCCTTTGCTTCACTTTTATTTATTTTTTTTAATATAAGTTGTTTTCAAGTTGGCTAACACACTGTACATACAGTGTGCTCTTGGTTTTAGGGGTAGATTCCCATGATTCATCACTTACATAAAACACCCAGTGCTCATCCCCACAAGTGCCCTCCTCAATGTACTTTTAGAAGTAACTGAATTATGAGAAGTAAGCTGTGTTAGATTCTCTTATTTTCACTGGATCAGACATTTCATAAGCTTTCATAATGCAAGTAGTTATGAAGTAGCCATGATTTTCTTCTTCTATTGTTTCTTCAGCTGCTTTCAGTGATATTTTAACACCATTTTTTATGAGCAGCTTTGGTCTATCTCTGTGTAAGTCTGTCTTACGTGGCCAAATCCAAGAACCACATAATGATCCTGGTTCTTCCCGTGTTTGGGATCAAGTATTTTCAGCATGAGAAACCACCCTAATGAGGCAGGCCAGGCCAGGTCTAAGGACTCAAAGACAGGGTCCTACAGGACTAGTTAAGAGGGTCCTTGGCTTCATGCAGTATGGAAATCAAACATGAACCAGCAGGAAGTGGGAGAAAAGTTTTTTGAAGATATAGAGAGAGCAGATACGAAGAGCCATCTGGGAGACTTGAAAAGGAAAGGAGCTTGAGTCTCATTTTTGCTTGGGGTCTCAGACTTTTGCTGGCACTTGTGACCTGGTGCATGTGTTCTCTTAGGCATCCAGGAACTGAGCAGAACAAGGGCAGGATCCAGGTGTCCTTCATATCACTCACTCCCTGAATGAGTCTTGGCATTCAGATGTCTAGTGCCAGTCGTCTAGAATAGGCACATGGTGGCTCTGCCTGGGTCATTCCTTAGATATCATCTATTGTGCTGGAAGACTCCAAAGATACCATTATCTCTCTGTCCCTCGGGAGGAGGACATATGTTATTTGCATTACAAGGCATGTGAGGAGTGGGGTGCCGGTGCGGGTCTTAGCAAGAAAAGAAGCTGGAAAAGAAGCAAAGGGGGGAAAAAACCAGTTTTTTCTCTCATAGGGTCCTTTGGGTTTCCCTGTCTCAATAAGTGTAGTTCTTCACTTTCTGTTCCCTGTCATCACTGGTTCCAGAGGTCAGAAAATGGTGACGGCAGTGCTTAGGCAAAGCCCTGTGAGTGCAGCGGTTCACGTCCCATTTGGAGACCACTAAGCATCCTGTGGCTCTGCCTCCCAGGCCCAACCTTGTGCCTTGGTTCCATAAAGTCCACAGATCAGCACATGAAGACAGCCAATAACAACTTCTGGATGAAGCCTTCCTGCTGTGCTCATTTCCTGCACACTTTAAAACACAGATCCTTTTAATTTTTTACAAACTTGTCCAGAGAATAGAAAAGGGAGGCATACTATCTTCCCCTCCTCCATCTCCACTCATTCTGAGACCTTAGTGCCAAAAATACTGACAAGGACACTATGAGAAAGGAAATTTGCAGGCTATCTCTCATGAATATAGTTGCAAAAACTGTAGCAAACAAAATTGTAGCAACCCAAATTTTAAAGTTTTTTTTTAATTATACCATGACCAGGAAAGTCTCATTTTAGAAAACCTAAAGATGTCATCCATCACACTAACAGACTGAGGAAAAGAATCTAATAAGCATCACAATAAATATCGGCAGAAATTTCTTTTTTAAAACCCATTCATAACTTTAAAAAATATCTCCTAGTACTAAAACTAGGAATAGAACTTCCTTAATCTAGTCAAAGATGTATCTAAAACCTATGAATGCATCAGGTTTGCAATGCAGAATGCAAAATGGGGAAATGTCTGAAACATCCTCCTCCAGAAGATGATCAAGACCAGAAGCCATCTATCATCTTGATTATTTAAGAATGTATGGCAGTCGTCGTCAAAACAAAAAGGCAAGAAAATGAAATTAACAGGAGCTGGAGTGAAAGGCAGGGACCAGAGTATATGATACAGCAAGAAGAGTCTGATGTGGGCAGCCATAGATAAGATGAGGAACAAATTATACCCTAAATGAGCACTAAATATAAAGGAAAGCTGATAATTCTAATGAGGCTCATTTTATGTTCTCATGCTACTCTGTAAATGTTTTTTTCAAAGTTAACGTGTTCTGTGAACGAACAAAGTAAACAAAAGTAGGCCAGACAATGAAATCTTTACTTTATGAAAATAAGAGTATTTATACAAACCTGAATTTTCTTTAATACAAGCGGAGTTTCCTGATCCCATACGTGGACAGTTCCTCCATCAGTAATATATGCTTTACATGCTGTCACCATTTGATTTGTTACCTAAAATAAATACAAGTCCAAATAACTACAGGTAAAAAGAGAAATAAAAGTTAAGATTTTTAAACCATAACCAAAAAAAAGATGATAAATAGTAAATTTACAAGATGAAGCCACAATATAAAAAATAAAGAAATACACATTCTAGTCCAAACCAAGAAAATTCAAAATTTTGATGGCATTTAAGTTGATGTCACTGGGGCCATAAATTTCAAAGTCCTCTATATTTTTCTGTTGTTTATCTTTCCTCTAATTAGGATCCAAGTGTGATTCTTCACCATTCTTCAACATGCAAACTAAATTTAAAGTTAACCACATCCCCAAAATAGTGGGAGAAAAAAAACAGTCACTTAAATGGTCAGGAGGTTAGACTGAGATGGCAGGTTGACACACAGACATTTTGGAGAATTCCTAAAATATGGAAAGCACATGGGATCAAATTTCCAGAAAGGAGGTGTGGGGGGGAAGACTAGAGAAAACCAGAACCCAGTTCTGGAGAAGGTTACCATGAAGGTGGAACATTTATGGGAAATCTTTGAGGTGGGAGACAATGAGAGGTATCCCTTGTTTATGATGCTGCACATTGAAATTGGAGCAGCTTGTACAGTAGGTAACAATGACATATGCTGGCAGGACAAAGCCATGAGTGTGGACTATGCCCCAGGTAGCTTCTGTGCCCCAGGAGGACATGTCAGAGAAAAAGCTCTTGACATTCCCCCCTGCCCCCCCCCCCCCACACACACAAGAGACAGACTACAAGGAACAGCACAGGAAGGCAAATTAGGAGTTGAAGACAAAAATAGGCAGACAACTAAGAATGACCAAACAATTAAAGAAAATAAACATGGTAACAGAGGCATTAAACTCAACAAAAAGGAAATACAAAAAAACATATATGTAAAATATTTTAAAATATCTTTTATTAACTAAATTAGTTCAGGAGGAAGATATGAGAGTATTTTGCATCACGAAAAGAAAACAACTAGAGAACTTGGAAGTTGAAATTTTTATTATCAAAATAAAAAAAATTTATTGATGAACTGACTGGCAACTGGGACATAAATGAAGAGCAAATGAGTGAGCTGAAAGGTCAAAGGACAGAAAGTGACAAAAAAAATTAAGAGAAATGGAAGTTAGATTCAAGGGGAGAAAATAAATTGAACAGGTAGGTAAGGAATAGTCAAAATCAAAACAAGGAAATTTCTCAGGAATGGAGACAAAAGTCTTTGGATTGAAATAATACAGCAAATATAGAACAAGATAAATGTAAAAAGAAACACATCACTTTGAAATTTTAGAAGTTCAAGGATAGAGAAAAAAATCCTAAAAGCTTCTTGAAAGAATAAGGTTGCCTACAAAGGAAAAATAATCAGATTAGCATCTACTTTCTCATGAACAGTCCTGGATAGGAGACAACATTTTCAAGTTTCCAGAAGAAAATTATGTTGAAATTGGAATCCCAGGCAAACTAACATTTGAGTGGCAGGACAAAATGAAGCTATTTTCACACATGCAGGAATTCAGGAGGTTCACCACACACAGACTCTCTCTCTGAAAGAACCATTTGAGAATACTTTTCACCCAAAGAAATAATGAATCCAAGATGGAGGAAGATATGGAAATCACCAAACAGAGGTGATCAAAGAAACTAGCAATGCTTAGATTTTAGTCGGAATACATGTGGATTCAAAATGTTAACAAAATATTAGGCAAAATAGTTTAAAAATATTAACAAAAATAGGGGCGCCTGGGTGGCTCAGTTGGTTAGGCAACCGACTTCAGCTCAGGTCATCATCTCACGGTTCATGGGTTCCAGCCCCGCATCGGGCTCTATGCTGACAGCTCAGAGCCTGGAGCCTGCTTCAGATTCTGTGTCTCCCCTTCTCTCTGCCCCTCCCCTGCTCACACTCTGTGTCTGTCTCTCAATAATAAATAAATGCTAAAAAAAATTTTTTTTAATATTAACAAAAATATAAAATGAGAAATCTCAGCATGGGACATACATAACAAGAAAGAGAGAGACAAGGGATGGGGAAAAATCCTAAACTTCTTGCCTTGTTTGGGAAATAGATGATGATTAAATCTATTCATTTGCTTGTTAAAAGAAATGTGACTGTTACTTTATATATTTATGTTCTGCTTGAATCACAAAGAAATTCTATTCATGTGTTTCGTGGATGATTTTTCAAGTTACTTAAGTGATGAACCATATGTCATCAGAGGAAGATTTTACACAAACTACAGGGCCACCGGGAGAGGCTAAAGACACATTGTTAATAGTGGACACAATTCTTAGGTCCTGAGGAAACTATCTGAACAGAATAAATTAGAAAAGCACCAGCTACATTTAAACAAAAGACCTGAGGGCTTACCTCTAACAAAAAGAGGGTACACCTTCAGTTAAGTACAACTAACCACTCAACACCTTTCATTTCTTGTCCACTGGAAGTATTAAAATCCATAACTCGGAGAGGCACCCAAACTTCCCAGTTCCCTTCTCTGGACCCAAGGGAAAGTATTATTAACTTTTTTACAGGGTGACATGTGTGATATCTTCCTTGGAAACTTACTTTGATAAACAACGAGGTCATTCTCTCTGAGGTATTATAATACCGTGACACACCATGAATCATTCTGATGGCATTAATCAAATTTTGTATTCCATGTGCCATGGAAACCTAAAATTGAAATATATTAAGGGAAGTCCGTCATAAATTTATATTTTTAATAAACAATATTCTATAAAATTCAAAACTCTAAACATGCATAAAATAAGGCTGAAACTTTGATCTTAAAGTCAAATTTTACTAAATGCAATGTAGTGTCCCAGACTGGATCTTGGAACAGAAAAAGAATATCAGTTTTGACAAATGTACCAAGAAAATGCAAGGTGTTAACGGGAGAAACTTGAAGACGATTCTGTACTGTCATTGTAACTTATCTGTACATCTAACCTTAAAAGTTTGTTTAAAAATAAAATTTAAGAGGTGAAAATGATTTTAGGATGAATAGTTCAAGATAATCTATTTAAAGATGAAGAAACTTGATATCTTCAAGGGTAAAGTGACTTGCTTATGGCCAGAAATCTAGTTTAAAACAGAGATCAGACTAAAACCTATTTCCACTTGTGCAATTCAATTCACCTTTCAGCAAACCTACTAACTACCACCAGTTTTGGAGGATATTTGGGAGAAATTCAAATATATAAATTCAAATACAAGGACAGTTCTAGAGGCAGTCACAACAGAGTGGAAGAGATACATGCAAAACAGTGAAACAAGTGGAAAAGCATTCAGCAAAGGGAAACAAGTACAAGAGAGACATAAACCATCACGAATGTATATTGAATGCTTACGATATGCCAGGCACTAGGCAAAGAGCTTCACATACTACCTTAATTTATGCTGACAATGATCATTTAAGGTACATTTGATCATCAGATCTGAAACATCACTGATTACGAGATGGCACCAATTCTTTACACATTAGCAAGAAAGGAAAACAATGCTCAATATGGGAAGTTTTAACTCTCCTGTAAAACTAAGTCACCAACAGGCTAAATGCCCTCTGTAAAGGTAATCATGAAATAAACGAGCCATGGAGAAAATGACAGGAACAAAGATTCCATGTCCAAATCTTGTTCCTTGGGTATGGTGGGAGAATAAACTGTCTTGAAGATTTGTACCACAGGCTGGTTACTTACTCACCGTAGTCTAAATTCATACCAATGTTACCAACAAAACAAAACAAAACAAAACAAAACAAAACAAAACAAAAAAAAAAAAAAACACCTCAATCGGAAAACTAATAATCTAAGATGGTGTCCAGTCACATCCACAATGATTCCTAAGACTGGACTCTCTTATAAGATGTGCTCTGAGTACAGAGATGTTAAATGTGAGAAAGATAAGTGTCGTAGAACCTAAAAAATAAAGTATTATGATTATTCCCATTGTGCAGATGAGAAAACATAGAAGCAGGGAAGTTAAGTACCTTGTCCCACAGCTGTTACATAACTACAGTTATGTGCCTGAGATTTTGAGACCCTGCTTTTAACTGTGACACAAATCAGGATGGAAGAACAGGTCAATGGCTGTTCCACCATCAAGGAGCTTGCCTTTTGTTAGGACAAAACAGAATATATAAAAGATTTCTTTAATAATGACAAAATAAAACCAGAAATAACTACTGAATAGTGTACTGTATGTCCTAGGCATCAGGTGTTAACTATGGCTTAATTAAATCAATTGTATGTGGCTTATGTAAATTAACATCATTACTTTGCAGGTCACCTTGTATGTCAGAATTCATATTATATGTGTTATCTGTATATCAGAAAGAGTCTAATGAAAATAAGCCTTGGAGGAGTCCCTTCCACTCTCAATAAAGCAAGTCTACAAAGTGCCCCTAGCTCCAGTGAAGAAGGCTCAGAGATGGCACCAAATGGGTCCATCAGGAAAATGACCTTCATCTAAATTTAAACATCATTTATTAGAGAAGCTCCTTGAGCACATAGTTCTTACCTATCTGTACACAGTGTTTGACACTTTATATGTAAAATACACGACAGATATGCCAATACCCAGAAAGTGCAATAGCAAGATAATAAAATGAAACATTAAACATAAAATTCATATAATTTATCAACAAGAAATGGAAGCATGAGTCCTCTGAACTTTTCCTGCTCAAATGTGAGTTACAAGCTAAACTAGTTTGTGAGTTACAAACCAAAGCAATTGCTGTTTGCTTTTAATGACAGTAAAGAAAATGAGGATAAAAAGAACAGTGAATGCATCGAAGATAGTGACTATATGAGGGGGAAGCAATTATATGACAGTATTATTAGTACTTCTTTAATATCAAAGATAATGTTTGAAACATTCTTTCATCAGAGAATATAAAAAGCTCAATAACAACAACAACAACAACAACAAAATAATAATAATAATGTATATCCATGGCTAGAGCAATCGAATAAAATTTTTTAAATTACTAGGATGAAAAGAACACCAGAACTAAAAGATGTGAAAATTCTATAAATTTAAACAAGTCTTTTGAACCAAGAAGTTGAAATTAGTACACCTAAAAATCTAGAGAGCTTGATAACAATAAAAAGCATTGTACCTTTCTTCCAAGTTTATTTTTTATAATGAAGAGCTTTAAATAATATAGAAAAGTACAGAGAATAGTATAATGATCAGTTATATCCATCGCTACACTTGACAAAAATTGTTTTGTTGCATTTGTTTCATCAATATCTACTTGCAGGTAGTCCTCCTAGAATAGACTTTAAATATATGTCTATTTAATATTTGAATCTTCAACTCTTGTGAGTAAGCCCAAATGCACGTGACATGTGATAATTCTGATTTTTCTTAGAAATAGATTTTAACTGCACATGCTATAAAGCTGGGGAATCAAGTCACTGAGCTCCTGAGTGAGCCAAGTAATGGCCATAATTCTCTATTACCAATTTGGTTTGTTTTACTCATGATCATATGCACACAAACACCTAAAAAGTGATGCAACATGTTCTAATGTGAAACGGATTTTTAAAAGGTCCCCAGCACAAGTCCAGTTGCTGGTACTAAAGGTGTAAATAAGCTGTAAATAAAACCCATCATCTCTTTATGGAATCAATTCCAAGACTGCTCCTGGAAGTCTTCCTATTCTCTCTCATGGTGCTTCCTGGTGGAGAATAGATTCCTGCATGGCCGTAAGAACTGTCCTGACCAAGGCTCTCAACTCTACATTTTTCCCTCCTCACCTACATTAAACTCCTTGGTTAACGGAACCATCTTGGAATGGGTATGAACCACCCCTATACATATCTATCTTCTCCAAATCCTCTTTCCCTGACTCCAGGATGAAACCAGCATTGACCCTGCCCTAAAAAGTTTGGCCAACCAAACCATATAGGCAATGGCAACATGCATGTGGAGGCTTTGACTATGTCTTCAAAAATCAGAATGGAGAATGATGAATATGTGTATCAGACACTAATATAAATTATTTTGAAAGCATTTTAACTTAGAGAATAACTTGAAGAAGCAGCATGGAGAAGCAGGAACAAAAACAAAGCAAAATGCCAGAGTGCTAGATTTCAAATTCAGTCTCATGACTTAAAGTTGTAGAAATGCTCAAATTCTATTCTTTGTTTTTAAAATGAGGACTGTTTTGCATACAGAATGAAAATGCATGGAAAGTATGTATTACAATGCCTACAGTAAAAGGCCAGGGGTTTTCAAGACTGTGGACACCTTTAAAAACACAATTGCCTGGGGAACTCTCCTGGCTAAACGTGATCCACAAAAGAGGCAACACCCAGCCAAAGTTGGGCAACACTGCCATAAGTTCTCAACAAATATTAGTTTCCTTGACTTGCCCTCTCTACTAAAGAAAGGATAAAATGTACCATGCTCTACATCAGGTTCCCAAAACTTATGGATTTATAACTGGAATTTTATACTCATTGACCAACATCTTTCCATTTCCCCCACTTCCCAGCCCTGGCAACTAACGTTCTATGAGTTAGTTACCATGAGTTTGGCTTTTTAAAATTCCACATATAAGTGAGATCACACAGTGTTTGTCTTTCTCTGTCGTACTTACTTCATTTAACATAATGTCCTCAAGGCCCACCCATGTCACAAATGGCAAGATTTCCATCTTTCATATATATATCCACTTATCCAGTGATAGACACCTAGGTTTTTTCCATATCTTGGTTATTATGAGTAAGTAATACTGTGATGAACATGGGAGTGCAGATATCCTTATTTCATTTACTTTGAAAAGATACCCAGTAGTGGAATTGCTGGATCATATGGTAATTCTATTTAATCTTTTGAGGAGTCTCCGTACTGTTTTCCATAGTGGCTGCATCAATTTACATTCCCACTAACAGTAGACAAGGGTTCTTTTTTCTCCACATCCTTGTTATCTTGTTTTTTTGATGATAGCCATTCTAATAGCTATGAGGTGATATTACATTGTGGTTTTGATTTGTACTTCCTAATGATTAGTGATGTTGAGCTTCCTTTCACGTTCTCATTGGTTATTGGGATGACTTCTTTGGGAAAATGTCTCTTCAGTTCCTGCCCATTTTTTCCATTATATTGTTTGCTTTTGTTATTGAGTTGTATAAATTCTTACATATTTTGAACATTGATTCCTTATCTGACATATGATTTGCAAATATTCTCTTCCATTCCATAGGTTGCCTTTACATTTTGTTGAGATATATATATATATCAACATATATATAATATATTATAATATAATATATTATATAATATATTATATAATAATATATATTATAATAATACATATTTGATATAATATCCAAAAAATCATCCCTAAAACCAATGTCAAGAAGTGTTTTCCCCATTCTTTCTTCCAGGAGTTTTATGGTTTCTTGTGTTACAATGAAGTCTTTAACCCATTTCAAGTTAAATTTTGTGAGCAATGTAAGATAGGGGTCTAATTTCATTCTTTTGCATATGATTATTCAGTTTTCCCAATACTATTTATTGAAGAGACTATCCTTTCCTCACTGAGTAGTCTTAGCTCCCTTGTCAAAAATTTTTGACCATATATGTGAGAATTTATCTCTCTTGTTTCTGTCTGATTGATGTGTCTATTTTTATGCCAGTACCATAATGCTTTAGTTACTCTAGCTTTGCAGTATAGCTTGAAATCAGGAAGTGCAATGTCTCTAGCTTTATTATTCTTTCTCAGGATTGTTTTGACTAGTGGACATCTTTTGTAGGTACGTACAATATAAATTTCAGGATTTTTCTCCATTATTGCAAAAACTGTCACTGGAAATTTGATAGGGATTGTATGAATATATAGATGGCTTTGGGTAGTGTGGAAATTTTAACAATATTCATTCTTCCAATCCATGAACATGGGATATCTTTCTATTTCTTTTTGTAGTGCTTTGATATCAGGGTAATGCTGGTTGGGCACTCTCTCTTGCTCATTCCTGGATCATTCACCCTAGGGGAAGCAAGTTACCCTATGTAAAAACTCATCTGGTGTGAAACTGGGGCCTGCCAACAACCATATGAGCAAGCTTAGAAGTGGACCCTCCAACTCTTAGTCTCCACTTCCAGTGAGACCACATTCCCAGCTAATAGTTTGTCCACAAGTTCATGAGACACCCTGAGGCAGAGACACTCAAACTATGCTATGCCTGGATTCTTGATTTATAGGAACTGTGTTTTATGTGAATCAGTTCTGGGGTAATTTGTGATGTGCAATGGATTAATTAGTTTAATTCACAAATGAGATTATACTCATGATAATGTCAAATATTTAAATGTAGTTTGGAATAATAAGTAAGTTTATAATTCATGATAGATGTATAACAGGAAAATATATCTTTTATATAATTTTTCTGCAGTATACATTTCCCAATACACATATATTAAGTTATTTTAAAATGAGTTATTTTTAAAAGTACACTTTAGGGGCGCCTGGGTGGCGCAGTCGGTTAAGCGTCCGACTTCAGCCAGGTCACGATCTCGCGGTCCGTGAGTTCGAGCCCCGCATCGGGCTCTGGGCTGATGGCTCAGAGCCTGGAGCCTGTTTCCGATTCTGTCTCCTTCTCTCTCTGCCCCTCCCCCGTTCATGCTCTGTCTCTCTCTGTCCCAAAAATAAATAAATGTTGAAAAAAAAAAAAAGTACACTTTAAAAAGCATACTTACTAGGTCATAGTTATAGAGAGGTTGACACACTTTTTCTAAAGTGTACAAATATCTGACATTATCTTTTGATTCATTTGCTGTATCTGTTATTCTTGCATCCAAATCACGCCAATTCTAAGGGAAAAAATGTATAAGAATTCCATGAAACATCCAAATATATCACTGTACTTAATTTTAATCAAGAAATTCAGGGGGCACCTGGGTGGCTCAGTCGGTTAAGCGTCTGCCTGCAGCCCAGGTCATGATCTCACAGCTCATGAGTTTGAGCCCCACGTCAGGCTCTGTGCTGACAGCTCAGAGCCTGGAGCCTGCTTCAGATTCTGTGTCTCCCTGTCTCTCTCTCTCTCTGCCCTTCCCCCGTTTGTGCACTGTCTCTCTCTCTCTCTCTCTCTCTCTCTCTCTCTCTCTCTCTCTCTAATATAAACATTAAAAAAATTTAAAAAAAAAGAAATTCAGGCTATCTTCCGTAATCATACATATACTAAAGTAGCTGATACTGAAATGTGATTGATACATCTGTTTCTTATATTATTTAAGACAAAGTTATCACCTTAACTGATTTACTAAATGATTTACTAAAACTAAAGACTCATTCTTTTTGTAATTAACATTTTGTCTGTTAATTACACCTTAAATGATTTTACTAAACTTAAATGATTTACTTAATCACCTTAAATGATTTACTAAAACACCTTATATGATTTACTAAAACTAAAGACTCATTCTTTTTGTAATTAACATTTTGTCTGTAGGCTTAAGCTGGACTTGCTTCTACCTGGAGTGACTTTTCTAGGTTAGTTATTTATAACATTGCATTATTTGGGGTCTTTGAGAAAAGGATATATATCTAGATAGACAGATACAGATATAGATAAATATAGATAAATTTTTTAAAGAAAGAATACAGAAAAATAAAAGGACCCAGAAAAAATCAAACCAAACTGTGGACTAGTGGACATGAGCTATCTAACAAGAGCACATTTTTGTTTTTGACTTTCTATGTAGTTCTTTACCTCAATGAGCTTCTATTGATTAACAATTTCAAAAACAACTTAAAAATAAATACCAATCATTCCATAGTAGTATTGTCAAAATTGATATACAAAATATTGAGAAATAAGTCTTCATTTCTATACTTCCTTTTCCTCTTTGGGAAATAATTGTGGAATATGAGAAAGCCTCACTCAACGTTTAAAACCTCTAAACACATGGTTCCAGTATATGATGTGAAGAAGCAGTTCAAGAAGGGTAATTTTCTAGTTGGTTGTTCTGAAGCATATCAAATTTTAAAATAAAAGGCCTTTTACCTTTAATAGTTTGGAGTGTGCAACATTAAGCACATTTATGACAGCCTTACAACTTGGTCCTTTAATCTGTTCAATGATATAATTGAATTTGGCTGACATGCGTTTCCAGTGTTCCAATTCAGTAAGTGGACCTGAGTCATCAGCTTCCTTTCTCATCTGCTCACTCTCAATAAGTACCTGCAATTAAAAAAAAAAAAAAATTCACAGAATTTAAGAATGTTATTTTCTTCTTTGGTAAAACCTCATTGTTTGTATCTTTTCAAAGGAAGCTAAAAATTTTTATAAATTTTAATTGAAGAATATTAAAAACTCTCAGCAAACTGGGATGCCTCGGTGGCTTAGTCAGTTAAGCATCTGACTTCTACTCAGGTCGTGATCTCATGGTTTGTGAGTTTGAGCCCTGTGTCAGTCTCTGTGCTGACAGTTCAGAGCCTGAAGCCTGATTCAGATTCTGTCTCCCTCTCTCTCTACCCCTCCCCCATTTGTGCTGTCTCTCTCTGTCTCAAAAATAAACATTAAAAAAAAATTAAAAGAAAAACTCTTAGGAAACTAAGAACAAAAGGGAACTTCTTTAACATGATAAATAGTATCTACCAAAAATCTATAGCAAACCTCATATTTAATGATGAAATTTTAGAAAATATCACTTTAAAACCAAGGACAAGAAATATTTGCCACTAACACCACCCACTACTATTCAACGTGGTAATGGAGGTCTCCAAACAAGAAAAGCAACCAAAAGGCATAAGAATTGGAAATTAAAAAATAAAAAACAAAAACAATAGTGGCAGTGTGCCTGGGTGGCTCAGCTGGTTGAATGTCAGACTTGATTTCGGCTCAGGTCACGATCTCATGGTCATGAGATTGAACCCCACATCCGGCTCAGCACTAGGTGTGGAGCCTGCTTAAGATTCTCTCTCTGTCTCCTTCTGCCCTTCTTGTGTGTTCTCTCTCTCAAAAAAAATTGTCATAATCAAAGATGATATGTTTGGCTACATTTTTAAAATTCAAGAATATCTAAAGACAAACTTCTATAATAAGTAAAAGTGAACAATTCAGTAAGGTTACTGGATGTACATAGAAATATTAGTAGCATTTCTTTACAAGCCATATAGCAATCTGAAAATGTAATTTCTAAAAGAAGATAGTATTTGCTGTAACAAACAACAACAATGATCAGATATCTAGAGATTAGCAAAAGATGTACAATATCTTTGTGGATAAAATTAGAAAACTTACTTTCAGCATACAAAAGAAGACCTAAATAAATGGAGAGAAATACCATGTTCATGGATGGAAATCTTCAACCATATAAAGGTGACAATTTTCTCTAAATTAATGTATACATTTAGTGAAAACCAATCAAAATATCAATAGAGTTTTTCAGAATACTTGAAAAGCTAGTCTTAAAATTAATTTGGAAGAATAATTAACCAGAAATAACCAATGCAATTTTGAAGAAAAATACATAAAGTGACTTGTCATGACAAATGTTGACTTAGTAAAAAAACTACAGAAATGAAAGCAGTATTACCTGAGTGTAAAACCCAAATAAGTAGACCAGTGGGATAGACAAAGGGATTTAGAAACTTTATATATTACAGAGTGATATTAAAAATTTGTCAGGAGGAAACAATGGGCTATTAACTAAACAGCTTATTTTGGGGACAATTGGCTAACTATATGGAAAAAGACAAAATTAGATTCCTACTCCACATACACAATTAATTCCAGATGGATTACAAACCTAAATATTAAAAACAAAATGGCAACACTTTTAAAGAAAACATAGGAGATGAGGGGAAAATGATGAAGTAAAGCATGGAACTAAATATCATAATTGTCAAGAAAATGGTTACCACTGGGGGAAGAAAAGGGAGTTAAAATTGGGAAGAGGGATGCATGAGGGCTGTTAGGTGCTGGTAATGCTGCTTCTTAACTTGTGCAAAGGTTACATGAGTGTTCATTTTACAACAATTTGTTTCTTTTATGGCATTTATTTCTGTAGATTTCACTAATATTTAAGGTAAATAAATAACTCAGGAGAATATCTACATAATATTTAAGTAGAAAAGAGTTTCTTAAATAAAATACAAAAAGCACAATGTTCCTACCACTGGAGGTAGCTAAAATGAAGCTGGATTACAATTTGTAACTAATATGTTTACATTAAAATATAAAACTTTCACATGACTAAAGACACCATACCAAATGAAAATGTAGGACACAATGGAGACCAACAAAGTTAACATATGGAAAATATTATTTAAACTCCAGCAACTTGGTAAGATATCATCAAGCAATCTGAAATAAAACTAGGTGAAGGATGTGAACAGGCAATTCAACAAAGAGAAAACTTAAATAGCCATTGAACACATTCAACCTCAACAGAAATCAGAGTAATACAAAATAAGATATCATTCCACACCCAACATACTGACAAAGATTAAAAATCTAATGATCCAAGTGCAACAAAAGATTTGAAGAAATGGGAACTCATATGCTTCTATAAAAATGAAGTAAGTTAATATAACCACTTTTTGGAGGGCTATGTAATACCCAATAAAAAAAGCCATATGCTATTGCTGTCAGCAATTCCACTGAGAAACTCTAGAACCTGTGCAAAGGAGATCTGAACAAAGGTATTAACTGAATTCTAAAAATTAACTGAATTTCTAAAAATAGAAACAACTGTCTTTCTGAGGGAATGGATGAACAAATCTCTCTACCTCTTTAAACAGAGGATATTAGACATGACTTAAATGTATCTTAATGTCTGAAAATGTGTATAATAAACTGATAGGAACACCAGACAGTAGTTAAGTGAATGATTTAATTTATTTGTACCAACATAGATGAAAGAGAATGCTAAATGAGAAAAAACATAAACTGTGAAATGATATTATAAATACCAATTGTATAAAGACCTTAATCACAAATATATATTCTGTATTTATATATATACATAGTGTATACATATAATTTTAATATATATAATTTAAAGCTTATAAATATGAAAATGCAATAAAAGTGTAAAACTTTCAGGAGAATGAGAGACAAAAACATCAGGATAGTGGTAACATAGAGGGAAGGAAAGGGATGGGTTGGAGGCTTTCATGAAAATAAAACAGATCTGAAGTAAAATGAGAATCTATTTAATCTCAGTGGTAGTTTCAGGGGTCTTTGTTATATTGTTTTCTGTACTTTTTATGTTTATAGCTTCACATAACTTAAATTGTGATGGAATTTTTAAGAATACAAAGGAAGTAAAATACATAGTTGATTTTTCAGACCCATGAAGGTTCTTTCTTCACTCCATGAAAGTTACTTGCTTTTAATTTTAACCATTCTGTGTAGAACTCTTTCCTAATCCTATCACAAGCTTCCTCATCACCTTAAATAGAGGACACTAGACATAATTTAAATTTCTCTTAACTGGCTGAAGGTCTATCTAGTTTGAATCACAGAATTAAAGAATGAAAATTCTTGAAATTTAATTCCTGTTACAACATGTTTCGTAGATAGATACCAGCCTCAAATTGGGTACTTTCAGGATGCAGTACATTCTGTATCTGTGTGTGTGTGAAGAAGGGATTCTGTGAGAAAATTATCCTGATTTCAAGATTAAAAATCTCTCTCCTTGCAGCCACCACCTGGTCTTCTACCATTTAGGGCCATACACTGCAAGTTAATTTCACATGAAATCCCATCAAATATTTGAAGATATCATGACCTCCTAAACCCCCCTCCCACCCACTCTCAGGTCAAATATCTCCATGTACTTTCCTTGAATGACATTGTTCATATCCTTGGCCTATTTTTTTTTCAATGTTGCCCATTTCTTAATGATGTAAAGAAGATCTTTACATATTATGGATACTCTTTGTTATATATGCTGATTATATTTTCTCCAAGAAAGTCGTTTTTTAATTTTGCTCATGGTAATTTTTGACATATGGAAATTGGTAAATTGTTTTTATGTAGTCAAATATGTCAGTTTTTTCTTTCATGGCTTCTGAGTTTTGTATCTTAAGAAGATATCAATAGAGCTCTATGTTGTGTTCTGATTCATTTATAGGTTTTGTTTTATTTTTCACATTACTTATTTAGGGTTGCTTTTGTTCACTCACAGTGTTTTTGAGATTCATCCAATTTGTCGTGTGTATCTGGTTTTTTTTTTCATTTTTAGCTTTCAAATTTATGTTTATAATTTATCTTGACTAATTTTTGCGTATGACAAGGTCAATATTTATTTTAGATGTCATGGTTCAGATGTTTATTTTAGATTAAAGATCTCTCCCATTTCCTGCATTGATTCTACTTAATTGGAGCCATTTGCTGCAATTGCCCAATGTGATTTTCTTATTTCAACTTGTTAAATCTCCCTAAATCTCAGCTATTTTCTTTTGCTTGTTCATTTTCATGAAAGAAAATCTACATTGATTGATTGCAATAATTGGGGGGATCTCCTCAGCCATTGTGTAGGACAGAGCCTGATTTCCACAATGGGTTACAGCTCCCCCTTCCTCCAGCGACATAGTAAGTGGGTACAGAAGTCCTGCGGTGCTCTATTATCCACTTCAATTTCCTAGTGACACCTGGAACAAATTCTGTGACCAGCACTCCAGGCCCTGGTGGAGTTTCCAAAGTCCTCCAATTTTTCCATTCCAACTGCACCTCCTTCCTTCTAACATAGTTCTAAGAGAGGTAAATTGAAAGTGCTTTTTTCTAGCTTTTACTCAGTTAAGATTTTTTTTTGCCTTAGTCTTCACTTGACTGAACGTTTTCTTCTCTAGCTCCACTGACCTGTGCTCATCAGCTAGAGATCCGTGAGTTGGCTCCTAGAGGCCTCTTTCAGTTTAGAGCAATTGCATAGTGCCTGATTTGGGGCAGTATGGGTAATGTAGGTTGGCACCTCTCAGAATGTTAACATATGCCCCATTCTTATTGCTGCTTTCCCTACTGCCAGAGAAAATTTATTTGGCCAGAGAGTTGTAGTAGTGACATGAATGAGCCTAGTTTGAACATCTTTGTCAACATAGACTATTCCATTGATCAACCAAGAGGTATTTATTTAGTGTCTAGCACTGTGGCTATAGTTGCTTCATTGTATCCTCTTCTTTTCTCTTATGAAGAGTATAAACAATATATAAAGTATTGGAATGAACACTGGCTATTCCTGATTCTTCATTTTTTTCATTCTCAACCCATATGGTTATGGTTCCTCCTTAAGAGTGAGACATATTTAAAATATTTAAAATATTTTTAGGTATTTAAAATATTTTAAAATATTTAAATGTTTAAAAATATTTAAAATGTTTAAAATTAAAATTGGTTTTCAGTGGCTCCCAGAGAACAATGATTTTGCACTGAGGTCAAGAATAAGCTGAGTTTCATAACCGAATCTGCAAGATTCCTCTTCCCTTTACTTTCAGGGACACAATGCAATGGCTAGGACACAGCTGAGAGCTACAACTCACATCTGATGTAATACTTGAGTTAGCTCACCTGTTCGATCTGTCTGTACCATGTCATCAGCACATCCTCTAGCTGACGAACCATTTCTGAATTGCTGGCTGCAGCTGTCACTTCTTCAAAAGTATGCAGTTTGGAAAAATCGACATTGTCTACCTTCTTTAACTTAACTGTGCCCTCAATACTTACTCTAGCACCTAAAAGAGAAGAAACAATATCGAGAAGAGGTGTTTAATGTCAATGTGTGGTTCCAGCTATAATTACTCAAATGTTAGAGAAACATAAATACAAACTGATTGTTAGATTGTGACTTGGTTATTTGTTAATAATATATATTTTAATAATATGAACTAATAAAGTTGTATATTTTTGAAAGAGCTAATAATATAGTAATATTTTTAAATATGGTGGAATTTTTCATTAATAACATAGGAATAGAATCTTCTTGCTACAATGGAAAATTTTTTAAAAATATATCCTACTCCTGCAAAGATCCCCGGAAATGAGAGGTTCTAACGATTTGATTTCTTACTTCTAGGTCTCATAATTATTTTGAGTAATACTTTCTTTTAAGATGGAATGGTTTTCGTCTAAAGCTTATCTTTAATAACAGATCTTACAGTTAATCTGCTCATTTTCAGTAATGTACTAAACGTTAAATTTTGTACTTACCATCTAAAAATGAAAGGTATCTGTTGATGGTTTCGGTGAAAATGTGTTTTTCAGATTCTCCTTGCTTGGACTGGTTTAGAGCACCCCAATTATTTGTTGCAAGAATAGCTGGCACAAATATACTTGACAGCATATTCCTAATCCCAGGAAGGATTCCTGTTGATGCATCCAGTACAGTAAATAGCACTTCCTGAAAGGGTGGTGTTCAAATGTTATATGCTAATCCCATTAAAGAGCTGAAAATCATAACCTATTTTTCATTACATTAAGAATAGGCAATACTTTCTATATATTAGGAAAACTTAGGCAGTCATGGAAATTAGAGTTCTAAAATCAACAAATTTATATTCTTCCCCCATTCTAACCATTCCCATGTGTGTCCATCAAGGCGACACTTTCCTCAGTGCTTTACTTTCAACATAGGTAAGGAGACAACCTGGAGCCTATACAATGTGGAGGAAATGAAGCTGAGCCTTCCGCATAAAGTTCTTAGTGGAAAATTGCCCTGTCCCGGGAAATGAGACTAGAAAAACTCAATCAGAGTAAGGAAAGAGCAATGAAATTAGCCCTCTGCCCAGAATTTTAAGTGGAAAAACTGATCAGTCTCAAGAAATAAAATACACAGAAATCAGAAGTCCAGCATTTATGAGTATGACATTTCAATTAATACAATTTAAGTGACATGGACATCCCAAGCCAAGAAATTAAGATAAAAAACTTGCCAAAAGCCACTACATTTCTTTTTAACTGTGAGCGTATGGCAGTGAAGACTACAACAGCTACAAGTACACTACGGTGCCACAGCCTTGATTCGTGCTAAGGAGTCACCAGTCCTTCCTACTACTGCTTCTGCACCATTAGTCAAATGCCAACACAGTAAAAAGGGCAAATGTCTTAGTATAATGATAAAAATACATTTTGACCTTGCACATTCCATGAAAGGGTTTAGGGAACCATTATGAGGACCACTGATATACCATATGCTCAACTGCGATTGGTTTTACACAGTTATAATGGTGTAAACAAATATTTATCTAACCGAAATAGAATATAACTATGTTATAGTTATGTAAGAACAAAGGGATGGAAAATGGCAGGAGGGGCACAGGATAAAAAAGAGCTAAATCTTCATCTTCCACAGAAAAAAGGCAATAGGTAATGTCTAACCTGGCAAAGGAGCAATCAGAGCACACCATTTAGAGATATGGAGGCAAATGAAAGAATCTGTTGAGAGATTAATGGTTGCTCCTGGAGAGTGAGATAGACTTAAGTTTTCATAACAAGACTTACAGAATTTCTTTCTTTTTTAAAACTGCATACCGGGGTGCCTCAGTGGCTCAGTCAGTTAAGCGCCAAACCCTTGATTTCAGCTCAGGTCATGATCTCACCACTTGTGGGACTGAGCCCCGCCTCTGGCTCTGCACTGGCTGCACGTTTTCTCTCTGTCCCTCCCCCCGCTTGTGTGCTTGCTCGTGCTCTCTCTCTCAAAATAAATAAACATGTTTTTCAAAATTGCATACAACTGTGACAAACATAAAAACTCACTTATAAAAAAGAATGAGTTGTTACAAACAAGTTGAAGGGAGAATTAGTGAAATGGAAGACACACTGGGGAAACATGTGCACATGGTTGGAGACATCATGGTGAAACTGTTTGAAAGACAAAGAACAAAATCAAACCGAAAGAAAAGACAGATCACCTATGAAGCACATTTACAGAAGAGGCTTAATCAGTCACAAGAGATACCAGAAGACAATGCAGTATCTACAAGGAGTCACAGGGAAATGATTCCCAACCTAGACTTGAAAACCAAGCTAAACAACCTCTCTTAAAGCCATTTGTTGTCATAAACAGAAAAGGAGAAAAATTAGGGTGGATTTGTTACTTAGCAAGATAAGAATTTGCTAATATTATAATTTAGTCTCACAACAATCCTGCAAGGTGGGTATTACTATTTCCAAATTAATAATGTAAAAACCTAAGTCATAGAAAAGAAAAGCAACCTGTCAAGGAACACTCCACAGGTCAGTGGTGAGGGTAGGTGACAAATTTGGGTCTATCTGAATAAAATTGCTGTTTTTCCCATGTCATCAAGCTGCCTTCCCAGGACTAGATAAGCAGTGTCTAGGTCAATTCTCTCTTCTTTCTAAACTATTAAATAGTTAAAATATTAAGTAATGAGGAAATTAAAAAAACTAATACTCAAAATAATGTGAACATTAAATTCTTTCCCAGTAAATGGAAGGATGGAAATTATTTGCACACCATCTAGAAGAAATGGAATTTTCATGAATTTTAAAAGCAGTGTCTAAAGAATAAATATCACTTCATCCTACTATAGTAATTTCTCAGTTATCCTGAATACATGAATACATTTTCTTGGAACTCAAATCAGTCCTATATACAGAAAGGAGAGAAAGTAAAGTAAAAGTGTAACTATGATAATACATTCAATGTTTGACTACAGGCTGGTGACATCAACACATGGTAGAATAAGATGTCCTTTGTTTCTGTCCCCTAACAAAAAACAATAATTTGGTTTTTATCAATGGACAAAAGTGGCTTTGTGGGAGCTCTGCGATCCAGCACCATATGTCAAGGAACTCAGGAAGAGTCTCACCCACCATGCATCAGAGAACAGGCATCCAGACCTCAGTCTAGGTGTGAAACCTGCAGTGGCCATGAACCAGCTCTAACCCCTCTCAGACACTGTCCTAGAACCCCATGGAAAGCACTATTAATCACCCATGGACACAAGAGCCTTTGTGGAAGTCCAGATTTCCAGAAGAGAAGTTCCTGCACACAGTTGAAGCAAAAAAAACATGAGTTTGAGTGCACTGGATAAGGTAAGAGGAAAGACTTGACTTTATCCACATCACCCCTCCCCCAAGGCTGCACAGCTTAGGACCAAGGGAGATCTTCTCAGCCTTTAATTTCTCCTGTAGGGGCAAATGAGAGCATGTAAATGAGCATCCAGCTTCCCCAGCTATGTAGGATGCTGCCAAAGAGGCTCATTTCTCTCCCACCCCATCCAGAGTACTAAATCATGAGCTGCATGGCTAGGGGACAGGGGGGTGTGGGCATAAACAAGCTGAGAGAGTGGCAGATAAGACTCTAGGAAGGCGCTAAAGGGAAGCAGATACTACTAACTCCACCACAGATTCCATCAAGGAGCCCACCACCGGAAGCCCAGCATGGCCACTGGAAACATCTGGCACATGGATTTCCCAACTGGCCCATGGGCGCCCCCAGCTCTCAGCATGCCTCAGCCACACAATTCCCCCTACCCTGTGGCTGGCTCCCCATGCATGCTCCTGATGGCAGCAGTGAGAGCTCACTTTGCCAGATGGCTAGGGACTACATGAAGAAAGCCAGCCCAAATTTGTTGGCTAGGGGGGAGATCACAAACTTGAGCTTTAGCATCACGTTTGGGAAAACAAAAGGGAGGTTGTCAACTTGGTACACTGCAGGATTGAGAGAAGGCACACAAGCTTAAGAATTCCTCCACAAAAGGGATAAAGAAGTGTAGAGCAGGTTTATCCACAGAAGGTCTCTGAGAGCCGCAGAATCACCAACAGGGCTGAGGGAAGATATTTTTCTCCCAAAGATGGTAAAGACTAGGGACATGACTACTACATCAAAGGCAAAGACAGCAATACAAAACTTTAAGGAATGTGATACCACCAAAGGGTCACAATAATTTTCTAGCAACCAACCCCAAAGACATGGAAATTTGCAATTTACATGATAAAGAATTCAACAAAGCTGTTTTAAGGAAACTCAGTGAACTACAGGAAAACACAGAAAGATAATTCAATGAAATCATGAAAAAAATACACAAACAAAACAAGAGATTTAATAGAGACAGAAATCATGAAAAAAGAGCCAATCAAAAATTTTGGAGCTGAGGAATACAAAGAAATGAAAAGTGCAACAGTGGTCATCAACAATAGAATGGATCAGGCAGAAGAAAGAATCTGTGAGATAAAAGACAGGAACTCTGAATTTATTCAGAGGATAACAAAGAAAAAAAAATGAAAAACATTAAACCTGTGTGATCTATGGAATATCATCAAAAGCACCAATCTGCAAATTATTGAAGTTTTAGGAAAAGAAGAGAGGGAGAAGGGGCAAGAAAGCTTATTTAAAGAAACAGTGATTGAGAAAAGCCCAGATCTGGGGAGAGATTTGGATATCCAAGTTCATGAAGCTCATGGCTCACCAAACAAAATCAACTTAATGAGATCCTTTCCAAGACACATTATAATAAAACTGCCAAAACTCAAAGACAAAGAGAAAATCTTAAAAGTAGTAAGAGAAAAAAAGCTTGTAACTTACAAGGGAACCCTCCAAGGTTGCCAAAACAGATTTCTTAGCCAAATCCTGACAAGCCAGGAATGTGTGGAATCATATATTCAAAGTGCTGAAAGAAAAAAAAATGCCAACCAAGAATACTCTCTCTGGCAAAATTACCCTTCAGCAATGAAGGAGAGAGAAAGATTTTTTTAGACAAACAAAAGCTGAAGTAATTCATCACCATGAGATCCACCTTACAAGAAATGCTGAAAGGAGTTCTTTAAGCTGAAATGAAAGGACACTAATTATTGACATGAACACATATGAAAACATACAATACCCTAAAAAAGGTAAGTATATAGTCAAATTCAGAATACTCTAACACTGTAAATATGAGTGGTGTTGACCATGTAGCTCTAGTATAAAAGTTAAAGAATGAGTGTAATAAAAATAACTATAGCTACAAAGTTTGTTAATGAATATGCAGTATAAAAAGAGATACATTGTGACATCAAAACATAAAAGGGAGGAAGGAGTAAGAGGATAGAATTTTTGCATACAATTATAGTTGTTATCAGCATAAAATAAAGTGTTATAGCTATAATGTCTTATGTAAGCCTCATGGTAACAGCAAAGCAAAAATCTAGGGTAGATTCACAAAAGATTAAAAAGGAAGGGAACAGAGTGTGCCACATGGAAAAACACCAATTTACAAAGGTAAGTAGAAACAGAGGGAAAAAGAAAAAAAAATGGAAGTATGAAACAACAAAAAGCAATCAATAATATAGCATTAGTAACCCTTTACATATCAATAGTTATTCTAACTGTAAACGGATTGAATTCACCAATCAAAAAACACAGAGTGGCTGGATGGATACAAAAACAAAACAGCTATATGCTGCCTAAAACAGACTGACTCCAGCTTTAAGGACATACAGAGGCACAAAGTGAAAAGAGAAAATAAATATGCCATGCAAATGGAAACGAAAAGAAAGCAGAAGTAGCTATACTTATATCAGACAAAATAGACTTTAAGCCAAAACAATAACAGTAGACAAAAAAGGTTATTATACAATGATACACAGGTCACTTTATCAAAAAGATAAAGCAGTCATAAATATATATGCACCCAACAACAGAGCACCTAAATACATTAACCAAATGCTAACAGATCTGAAGGGAGAAACACACAACACAATAATAGTAGAGGACTTTTAATACCCTACTTTCAACAGTGGTTAGTTCATCCAGACAGAAAAGAAACAAGGAAATATTTTACTTGAACTGTAGTTTACACCAAATGGACCTAATAGACATATACAGAATATTCCACCCAATAGCAGAAGAATATATTCTTCTCAAATGCATGTGGAACATTTCCAGGAGAGATCCTATGGTAGGCCACAAAACAGCAAATTTAAGATGACTGAAATCATACCAAGTGTTTCTTTTTCCAGTCACTATTTTATGAAGCTAGAAATCAATAACAAAAGAAAGAAAAACTAGAAATTTCACAAATATGTGAGAATTAACACACTTCACACAATCAGTGGGTTGTGTTTCTTTAGAAAAAATCTAAAGGGAAATTTAAAAATATCTTGAAACAAATGAAAATGGAAACATAACATACCAAAACCTATAGGGTTTGGGATGCAGCAAAAGCAGTTCTAAGAGGGAAGCTTAAGCAATAAATGCCTACATTATAAAAGGAAGATATTAAACAACCTAACCTTACAATCAAGGAACTAGAAAAAGAAGAACAAACTAAGCCCAATGTTGGCAGAAGAAAGGAAATAACAAAGAAAAGAGCAGAAATAAATGAAATAGAGATCAGAAAAACAATAGGAATGATCAACAAAACTAAAAGCTGTTTTGTGAAAAGATAACCAAAACTGTTAGGAAGAGTAAGAAAAAAAAGAGAAGACTCAAATAGATAAAATCAGAAACAATAAAGGAAACATTAGGACCACAGAAACACAAAGGACCATAAGAAACAACTATGGGGATGCCTGGTTAGCTCAGTCTGTAAAGCATGCAACTCTTGACCTCAGGGTCATGAGTTCAAGCCCCACATTGGGCATAGAGATTACTTTATTTATTTATTTATTTTTAATTTTTTTTTTCAACGTTTATTTATTTTTGGGACAGAGAGAGACAGAGCATGAACGGGGGAGGGGCAGAGAGAGAGGGAGACACAGAATCGGAAACAGGCTCCAGGCTCTGAGCCATCAGCCCAGAGCCTGACGCGGGGCTCGAACTCACGGACCGCGAGATTGTGACCTGGCTGAAGTCGGACGCTTAACCAACTGCGCCACCCAGGCGCCCCAGATTACTTAATTTAAAAAAGAAAGAAAGAAAACAAAGAAACAACTATAGACAACTATATTCACACTAATTGGACAACCTAGAAGAAATGGATTAACTCTTGGAAACATACCATCTACAAAGACTGAATCATGAAGAAACAGAAAATCTGAACAGACCAATAACAAGCAGAAATTGAACCTGCAATCAAAAACCTCCCAACAAAGAAAAATCCAGTACCAGATGGTTTCACTGGTAAATTCTACCAAACACTTAAAGAAGAATGAATGCCAATCCTCCTAAAATTCTTTCATAAAATTGAAGAGGGAACACTCTAAACTCATTTTACAAAACAAGAATCATCCTGATACCAAAGCCAGATAAGCACACTACAAGAAAATTACCAATATCCCACTTACCAAAAGAACAATATCCCTAAAAAAGAGATGCAAAATTTTCAACAAAATACTAGCAAACCAATTCGACAGCACATTAAAAGCCTCATACATCATGACCAAGTGAGATTTATCCCTGGGATGCAAGGATGGTTCAACATATACAAATGAATAAATATGATACACCACATTAACAAAGTGAAGGATAAAAAGCATGTAATCATTTCAACAGATGCAGAAAAAGCATTAGAGAAAATACAACACTCTTTCATAATAATAAAAAAAAACTCTTAAGAAATTGGGTACAGAAGGAACATACCTCAAAATAATAAAGGCCACATAGCACAAACTCACACTTACCAGTGAACCAGCAGTGAAAAGTGGAAAGCTTTTTCTCTAAAAGAGAAAAAATAATGGGAAAAGATAAGGGTGCTCACTCTCACCTCTCCTATTAAATAAACACTGGAGGCGTGCCTGGGTAGCTCAATCACTTAAGCATCCAACTCTTGACTTCAACTCAGGTCTTGATCTCGTGGTTCGTGGGACTGAACCCCACATCAGACTCCAGGCTGACAGTGTGGAACCTGCTTGGGATTCTCTCCCTCTCTTTTTGCCTCTCCCTCACCTCTCAAAATAAATAAATAAAACTCAAAAAAAAGATAAACACAACACTGGAAATCCTAGGCAGAGCAATTAGAAAAGGAAAAAATATATATAAGTCATCCAAATTGAAAAGGAAGGAAAATTACCTCTGTTTACAGATGATATAATATTGTAAACAGAAAATCCTAAAACACCACCCAAAAAACTGTTAGAAAAATTGCCAGTAAAGTTGCAGACTACAAAATAAACAAACAGAAATTAGTCATGTTTCTACATATGAAGGACAAATCATCTGAAAATTAAATAAAGAAAACAATCCCATTCACAATAGCATTGAAACCAATAAAATTCTTAGGAATAAAATTAACTAAGGAGGTGAAAGATCTCAAAACTATGACATTAATGAAAGAAATCAACGATGACAAAATGGAAAGATATCCCATGTTCATGGATGGGAAGAATAAATATTGTTAAATGTCCACATTACCCAAAGCCACCTATAGATGCAATGCAATCTCTATCAAAATTTTAATGGTATTTTTCCCTCAGATAGAAAAAGCAATCCTAAAATTTGTATGGAACCACAAAAGACACCCAAGAGCCAAAGTAATCCTAACGGGGAAAAAGAAAACCACACCTGAAGGCATCACACTTCTTTTTTTCTTTTTTTTTTTTTTTCAACGTTTATTTTTTATTTTTGGGACAGAGAGAGACAGAGCATGAACGGGGGAGGGGCAGAGAGAGAGGGAGACACAGAATCGGAAACAGGCTCCAGGCTCTGAGCCATCAGCCCAGAGCCTGATGCGGGGCTCGAACTCCCGGACCGCGAGATCGTGACCTGGCTGAAGTCAGACGCTTAACCGACTGCGCCACCCAGGCGCCCCCACACTTCTTGATTTCAAACTATACTGCAAAGCTATAGCAATCAAAACAATATGATACTTGACATAAAAATTGACACATGGGCCAATGGATTTGAATCAAGAGCCTAGAAATAAATCCACACATGTACACTCAACTAAAATTTGACAAGAGAGCCAAGAATATTCAATGAGGAGAGGATAGTCTTCTTCAATAAACACTGCTACGAAAACTGGATAATTAGATGCAAAAGAATGAAATTTAACCTCTATCTTACACTATTCACAAAAATTAACTCAAAATTAACTGAAGACTTAGCCATAATACCTGAAGCCATAAAACTCCTAGAAATAAACATAGGGGAGTGCCTGGATGGCTCAGTCAGCTAAGTGTCTGACACTTGATTTCAGCTCAGGTCATGATCTCATGGTTGTGGGATCGAGCCCCATATCAGGCTCCACACTGGACATGATATATGTTCCATTGTGTATATATATCGTACCTTCCTTATCCACTTATCCACAGTTGTACACTTAGGTTGCTTCTATATCTTGGTTATTGTGAATAATGCTGCAATGAACCTGGAGATGAAGATACCTCTTTGAAACCCTTATTTCATTTCCTCTAGATATATATCCAGAAGTAGGATTTCTGGATCATATGGCAGTTCCATTTTTAATTTTTTGAGAAACCTCCATACTTTTTTCCATAGTGGCTGTACCAATTTACATCCCACCAATAGTGCATGAGGGTTCCCTTTTCTCCACATTCTCACCAACACTTATCTCTTTGTCTTCTTTTTTTTAAGTTTATTTACTTATTTAAGTAATTCCTACACTCAACCTGGGGCTCAAACTCATGACCCTGAGATCAAGAGTCCCATGCTCCCCTGACTGAACCAGCCAGGTGTCCCTATCTCTTGTCTCTTTGGTGATAACCATTCTAATGGGTATGAGGTGATATCTCATTGTGGTTTTGATTTTAATTTCCCTGATGATTATTGACTTTGAGCATGTTTTCATGTACCTGTTAGTTACTTGGATGACTCTGAAAAAATGTCAATTCAGTTCCTCTGCCCATGTTTTAATTGGATTATTTGTTTGTTTGCTATTGAGTTGCACAAATTCTCTCTATATATTTTATATTAACCCCCAATGAAGTAGATGGTTTGCAAATATTTTCTCCCATTCCATAGGTTGCCTTCTCATTTTATTAACTTTTTTTTTGCTGTGTTGAAACTGTTTAGTTTGATGTAGTCTGCTTATTAATTTTTGCTCTTGTTGCTTGTGCTTTTAGAGACATAACCAAAAAACCATTGTCAAGACCAATGTCAAGGAACTTTTCCCCTATGTTTTATTTTTTTAATTAAAAAAAAATTTTTGGAGTTTGGGGGATGGGGAGAGGGACAGGGAGAGAGAATTATTTAGCCATGAGAAGGAACGAAATCCTGCCTGAAAGACAACATGGATGGATCTGAGGTCATTATACTAAGTGAGATAAGCCTGACAGAGAAAGATAAATACTGTACAATCAGACTTATATGTGGAATCTAAAAAAGTTGACCTTATAGAAACAGAGAGTAGAATATTGATTACCAAGGGCTGTGGGGTAGGGGAAATCAGGAAATGTTTGTCAAAGGATACAAACTTCCAGTTATAAGATGAATAAGTTTGGGGGATCTAATGTACAGCGTGGTGATTATAGTTAATACTGTAATATATACTTGAATGTGGCTAAGACAGTTCATCTTAAATGTCATCACCAAAAACAAAAACAAAAAAAGGTAATTATGTGAGATGATGGAGCATTAGCTAATGCTACAGTGGTGATCAGTTCACAAAAGCTAAGTGTATTAAATCAACATGTTATACAGCTTAAACTTACACAATATTCCATGTCGGTTACATATCAATTAAGCTGGAAAAAAACATTTAACCATATATTTGGAAAAGATGTAAACATACCTCATGAATATTTTTAACATTTATAGCAATATCATTGTGACAGCGAACAAAAAATATACACAATCCTTTTAGTTTCTCGGGGGCTGCGTTGTCTATATACAATCTCATCATTTTTGCCCCTTTGGTTGCTCCAGCAATAGTTCGACCACATTCTGAAAACAAAAATCAAGAACTTAGTGTATGATCACATAACTGATCAAATGTGACAAAGTACCATGGATCATACACTGTGGTTTCTTGCTTTACTTTACCGTAAGCAATTTTTGATATGATTGTGGAATAATGGTTTTTTTGTCTACAAAAAGATATCAATAATTGAAATTCTTAAAGTGCAGCCTCCTCAGTTTTCTTTCCCTGAGCTCTGCACTTTTCTCCCTTCAAAGTCTTCACACAAACTACTCTATCCCATCTCCAACCCTCTACCTCTCTATTCCTACTCACCTTTCAAATCTCAGCTGAAACACTAGCTCTTGGAAGCCTTCACTGACTCCGCAGAGAAGATTTAGTCCCCTACTAACTACACTCATAGCACCCAAATTATGTTAAATTCTTCCTCGACCTGGTTTGGATGAGAATCATTTAATTTTATTTTTTTATTTATTTTTTAACGTTTACTTATTTTTGGGACAGAGAGAGACAGAGCATGAATGGGGGAGGGGCAGAGAGAGAGGGAGACACAGAATCGGAAGCAGGCTCCAGGCTCTGAGCCATCAGCCCAGAGCCCGACGCGGGGCTCGAACTCACGGACCGCGAGATCGTGACCTGGCTGAAGTCGGACGCTTAACTGACTGAGCCACCCAGGCGCCCAAGAATCATTTAATTTTAAAAACTATTAAAAATATAATAATTTTGTTAGATGGTTGGTTGTAATTTTTATTTTACTTATTTTTTATTTAGATTCAAGTTAGTTAACATATAGTATAGTATTGGTTTCAGGAGTAGAATTTAGTGATTCATCACTTACATACAACACCCAATGCTCATCTCTAACATGAGCACCCTTCTCTAGTGCCCATCCCCCCATTTAGCCCATCCCCCCACCTACCTCCCCTCCATCAACACTGTTTGTTTTCTATAGTTTAGAGTCTCTTATATTTAGCCTCCCTCTCTGTTTTTATCTTACTTTATTTTTCCCTCCATTCCCCTATGTTCATCTGTTTTGTTTCTTAAATCCTACATATGAGTGAAATTGTATATTTGTCTTTCTCTAATTGACTTATTTCACTTAGCATAATACATTCTACTTCCATCCACATTGTTGCAAATGGCAAGAGTTCATTCTTATTGATTGCCAAGTTATATTCCATTACATATATGTATGTATATATATGTGTATATATATATATGTATATATGTATATACACACACACACACACACACACACACAACATTTTCTTTATCCATTCATCAACCAATGGACATTTGGGCTCTGTCCATAATATGGCTATTGTTGACAGTGCTTGGTTGTAATATGGAAAAGCAAAATCAACAGTCTTCCTATTTACAACAACCAAATTTAGAATGTGATATAAAAGAAATTTTAAATTTTTCTCAAAACCATGAAAATCGTTTTTCTTCCCAGCCTTCCCTCCTTTGGGTGTGGGGGATTCTTTCTGTCCTGTGATTCTGGAAGACACCAGTGTCAGAGCCCTGTGGGGGAAATGCAAACTAGATAAATTAAACTCTCTGCAAGAATATAAATTCTGATTGGAGACACCAAAGGTAAAAGGGGATTTGAGAAACGTCAATACAGTGATGAATCCTAAAGAAATTGCCCTGAAATCTGTGTAAATGCTCTGTTCTTGTCCTTCCCGAGGCCTAGTGGTTCAACTAGTTCTAAATTTTGTGAAAAACCAAACTTTTTTTTTTGCTTATATATGCTTGAGTCTATTTCTACGGCCTGCAACCAAAGAACCCTGATACACAGTATGTAGCAATGGAAGAGCTCAATTGCTCATTCATGGAGGTTGGTACTCTACCCCTAATAACCTCCCTCCCCTCCTGCCTTGATAAGAACACCCACTGTGTCCTTTAGCAATGTATACATTCCCAAAGAGACAACTGCTTTCTCAACCTCCCTAATCCTATGGTTGTAGTGTAACACAGTTCTGGCTGATAAGACATAAGATAAATTTAGGCTTTCCTGATAAAGGGGAGCCTGCTTCAGATCTGTGTCTCCCTTTTCCTCTGCCCCTCCCCTGCTCACACTCTGAGGCCAGCAGAGTGAATGCTATCACGGGCTGTAATCATAATTGCAAATTAAAAATTCACTTATACATTTTACAAATTATACATACATATATATTCATATCTATCTATATCTATATCTAGATAGATAGATAGATAGATAGATAGATAGATAGATAGATATAATGGAATAAAAGGTTTACTTCTAAAGGAATAAGTAGTGTAAACTTCAGAGATACTGGTTTTCAATCTGGAATACTAGGGCAGGCATGAGATATGAGCCTCACCTAAAGGCAGCAGAGGAGAAAAGTAAGAAAGAGCCAATAGAAGGGACAATCCACAGGATTTCAAAGATAAGTAGTCTAAGACCAAAAGGATGGCCCTAGTTATTAACACAACAGTTTCACATCCTGATGAAGGGTTAATTATTTCAGGGTACTGTGAATAGTAAGGGAAGCCAGATATTGTGACAGCTGCAGCAGACACAAGATGCTGACCCAGGACCACAGGGACAGCTGCTGAGTTCTCATGTGGTTTCACAACTATTACTAGTTATCTGAAAACCTGTGTGCAAAATGGCTCCACCTGTTTGAGGGAGAATGCAATTAAATTCTAGTGAAAATGTGTACCCCAGGAGATACCAGTGACTTCTAGAAGTATATTTTCTCCTTAAATCATTATACTAATGCCTGAAATACATATTTGGACTGAAAATGTATCGTTTTTAAGACACTTTGGGGCGCCTGAGTGGCTCAGTCGGTTAAGCGTCCGACTTCGGCTCAGGTCATGATCTCGTGGTTCATGAGTTCAAGCCCCACGTCGGGCTCTGTGCGGACAGCTCAGAACCTAGAGCCTGTTTCGGATTCTGTGTCTCCCTCTCTCCCTCTGACCCTCCCCCGTTCATGCTCTGTCTCTCTCTGTCTCAAAAATAAACGTTAAAAAAAAATTTTTTTAAGACACTCTGTTTTCCACACATGAACTTCCGGTAAATTTTCTATATGAATAAAGGATTGTCTATGCATAAGAGAAAAGATATGCTACACTTTAACATTAATTAACACCCAGCACATTGCCCTCATAAAACATCCTTACCAATACCAGGGACATCTCCTTCTTGGTACAAAAATTTCAATGTCTTACAACCATCTTTCATAAAAAATTGAGCAAATGCGTCCAGCTGTTAAATAGAAGAGAAAATGATGATCAATACATGACTAGAGAACTACGAAAAAATGAACCAAGCCCTGGGCTAGGCATTTTACATACCTTCATCCTCATCATTTTGCAGACTGAAAAAAACAAAAAGAAGCTCAAAAATTTTACTCAAGATACATAGTGAGTGACAGGTACATCAGAAGCAGGATTAGAATTCAAACTAATTTAACTCCAAAATTACCACGAGATATATGGTAGATTCTATTTCTGAACCCCATTAATGATCTACAAATATAAGCAGGCAACCACTTACCTGACCCTGCCTCACAGAATCTTACAGGAGTAAATGAATGAGTCCAACTTCAGGTAAATATAAAGAACTATGATTAAAACAAACTACTCTTAAAAGCTGACTTGGGAAACAGAAAACTTGCCTTATTAACTAACTCGGTGACCAAAATTGGGTTTTTTGACCAATTATTTGAGTAATTATGTTTTCAGCACTTGTAATTTGACCCATACTGTAGCCAAACTAGTGTAAAAACAAATTATTATAATGAGAGTGTCCCATATTTATGAGCATGAAGCTCGTATTTAATTACTTTTAAGTCAGCGTAACATCTATGTAAGTGGAAAACTAAATAGGTCATGTAAACAAAAACCCTCACACATCAATTGGGAAATACAAAGTTACTCAACCCACTTCACCTTGTCCATTGATTACATACATAAGTGTCTCTCTTGGGCAGTGGGTTTCTTTTCACTTATTGACCACGTGTGGGAGGTATCCCAGATCTCGCAAAGCCTCTACCCCTAGGATAATGGTTCTCAAACATTAGTGTGCACCAGAGAAGCATCTAGGGAGCTTTTAAAAGACACAGAATGCTGCAGGGCCCCTGGGTGGCTCAGTGGGTTAAGAGTCCAACTTCAGCTCAGGTCATCATCTCATGGTTCGTGAGTTCGGGCCCCACGTTAGTCTCTGTGCTGACAGCTCAGAGCCTGGAGCCTGCTTCAGATTCTGTGTCTCCCTCTTTCTCTGCCCCTCCCCTGCTTGCTCTCTGTCTCTCTCCCTCAAAAAAAAAAAAAAATACAGACTGCTAACCCTGAGGACTTGCATTTCTAAAAAGGTCCAGGTGATGTTGATGCTGCTGGTTCTGGGACCACGTTTGGGAACCACCGCCCTAGGAAATGAAACAGAGCCACAGAGATGTACAAAATTCTAGCCCTTCATTTTCTATTCTTCCATCTCACACATCAGCTTGACTCTTGCATAATTACAATCTGAAAGATACGAAAACTGTCAGCACAGCTATCCTTGCCAAGTTCCATAAAATTCTTTCTTGCTCTATCTGATTTTATGACCCATCAGATTTGAAAGCATCCAAATTCTCAAAAATAGAGCTCATACTTGTGATAAAAAGGCATCAAAATATCAAATGCAACAAATTCTTGGTTTTTAGACATACTGTATTCTGAGACCAGCAGAGTGAATGCTGTCATGGGCTGAAATCACAATTGCAAATTAAAAATTCACTTATACATTTTATAAATATTTCATCTGAGCTTCACCACAGCCTTGCACTAAATAAGGGTGGCATTATTATGCCGCTCTTGCAGAAGACAAAAACCAAAGCTAAAAAGAATTTGAGTGAAAAACCCAAAGACACACAACTGCAAGTTCAGAAACCTGGAATTGGGTGCCAGCCTTGGGCAACCAGAGCTGCACTCCATCCACAGAACCACAATGCTGTTGCCTTGACTCTGTCATGTAAGCCAGCAAAGCAAGATAGTCTGTGATTATCCTGAGCAGTGATGAATGAAGGGAGCAGCAAGAGCATGATTGCCAATGTGGTAGAAACCTCACTGGTAGAAACCTCATTGATCAGGGTCCTGGTAAGAAAAGAAGTCTCAACAAAGAGGTTTTGAAGAAACTTTATGATAAAGAGGCTACTGCCAGAGGCCAGAGCAGGGTTAAGGGAAGCTGTGGCACGAGCAGCAACAACAGGACTATCAACAAAGGAAAAAGAAGTACCAAGGCCTGAAAGTGTGATGACTGGGTGAATGGTATATCTGGATGCAAGTGGACACAGAGCTGTGGGAGAAGGTCTGTTTGGGAAGGACTCTAGTAAGAGGATACGACCGTAGCCAGAAAAATAGCCAAACAGGCAGAAATAAGACTTCTCTCCCCATCTGCCCTCTAATCTCCTGCTGGTGCTTCCTAGTGACTGAGTCATGAGGAAGCCGGAGAGCAAAGGAGCCCAGGTGATGGGTTCTCGAGAGGTCAGCTTTCTGGGCCACAGAGTAGGGTGGTGAAGGGTGGGCAATAGATCTGAAGGCAAACAAAATAACCATCACACTCTCACCGTCACCCTTTGTGGGGACTTTAATGAGCTGCTTTCAGGCTTCATTGTTACACCAGGTTTCACATAAAAGGAAAACCTTTTCATATACCCAGTTTCCTAAACCACTACACCAAACCATTCTACCCCTCGTTCCTGGTTCCATTTTCTTATTCACCTGTCCACCAATCTTGATGCCAATTTACTATAGGTGCTTTCTTGATCCGTTCGACCAAATAAGCATTCTTATCTCTCCCAGATTTAGAGATTGGTTTCCCCCCTGGCTGTACTATCTCCACTCCACCGTGGCTTTGCAACTAATAAACAACTCTTACTGAAACACTTTTCCTGGTTTGATTCTTCCCTTAAGATCTAGGTTTCCCTAGATTTCCTAGATGGGCAGCCTAACCAGTGTCTAACCTGGTCCATGGTGGCCTCAAAGGAAGAACCTAACCACACAGACCCAAAATACAAGACACTGTCCAGGAATGACAAATGAAAAGGTTTACAGGCTTATGATACTCTCACTTCCTGGCCAAGAGGCTACCCAGTGAGAAAGACTTCCTCCATACATAGACTATCAGCCCAGAAAGCCAGCTGGCAAATATTTAAAAGTGAGATGACCAGCTCCACAGCACCCATCTCGATGTAGTCCTAGCAGCTGTCCTTCTCCAACATTACTAGCCAGCACCAATGTATATGCCTAAATCTTTTACAGAGCTTCTGGGATTCCAATTGTGGGATTAACCAAATTTATGGCCTAGAAATTTTCAGGTGAAACAAGTTTGATTACCTATCTTGCTGTACAAGTGGTATCATCCACAGCCAGAACAGGCTACAGAATCTGTGGGGCCAGTGCAAAATGAAAATGCAGGAACATTGTTAAGAAATTAAGGTTTGGTGCACCTGGGTGACTCAGTCAGTTGAATGTCCAACTCAGGTCATGATTCCAGGTCATGGAATCAAGCCCTGCATCAGGCTCTGTGATGAGCATGGAGCCTGCCTGGGATTCTCTCTTTCTCTCCCTCTGCCCTCCTCCCCCATTCTCTGTCTCTCTCTCTAATAATAAAATGAATATTAAAAAAATTATTAAGAAATATTAAGACTCTTAACTATAGAGAACAATGGATGGTTACCAGAGGGGAGATAACTGGGGAGATAGGTTAAATAGGTGGTGAGGATTAAGGAGTGCATTTATGGTGATGACCATAAGGTACTGTATGGGAGTGTTGAATCACTAAATTCTATACCTGAAACTAATATTACACTGTAAACTAACTAACCAGAAGTTAAATAAAAACTTAATTTAAAAAAGTATTTAGAGCACCAAATTCCTGCTTTATCAAAGCTCACTGGATGGTTGCCGAATTTATTCTCAACCCACCAGGAGTCTGAGGTTTCATTATCTAGAGAGGTCTCTGAACAGCAGGATTCCAAGAACAAACCCTAACCCTGAGCCTAGCCTTAACCCTGACCCTAAACCTACCCCTACCTCTACCTCTACTGGTAACCGCTAAACTCTACCTCTAAGCCTACCTCTAACCCTAAACCTAACCTCTAGGGAGGTCTCTTAACTTCAGGATATGAGGCACATACCCTCACCCTCACCCTAACCCTAGCTCTAACCTAATCCTAACCCTAAGCCTAACCCTAACTGTGAACCACTAACCCCTCACCCGAACTATAACCATAACCTTAACCCTAAACTTATCCCTCTAGAGAAGTCTCTGAATAGCAGGATAACAGGCACATACCCTTACACTGGCCCTAGCCATAACCCTAATTCTTATCCTAGCCCCAAACTAACCCTAATTCAACATCTGAGGGTAAAAAAAAAAAAAAGAACTGGCATACATCTATAATGAAATATTACATAGCAATGAAAAAGAATGAAATCTTCCCATTTGCAACAACATAGATGTAGATAGAAAGCATTACTTTAAGTGAAAACCTAATCATAACCCATACATATACCCTAGCCCCTAACCCCTAACCCCTAACCCTAACCCTAAACTTATCCCTCTGGAGAGATCTCTGAACTGCAAGATAATAGGCACGTAAAATCACACTGGCCCTAACCCTTATTCTGGCCCTAAACCAAACCCTAATCCTAGATATGATAACTAATCCTAGGTGTATATATACCTCATCATTTTCCATATATATACATATATATATGAAAATTTAAGATACATATATGAAAATTACTCATAAAAAATAAAAAAGAATGAAATCTTGCCATTTGCAATGACATGGATGGAACTAGAGTATTATTGTAAGTGAAATAAGTCAGTCAGAGAAAGACAAATATTGTATGATTTCACTCACATGTGAAATTTGAGAAATAAAACAAATGAGCAAATAGAAAAATAACAAGGCAAACCAAGAAACAGACTTAACTATCGAGAACACACTAATGATTACCAAAGGGGAGATGGTTGGGGGTTATGAGTTAAATAGGTGACAGGGATTAAGGAATGCACTTGCAATGAGCACTGAGTTTTGTATGGAAGTTGAATCACTATATTATACACCAGAATCTAATAATACACTATATATTAACTGGGATTAAAATAAAGTAAAAAAAAAAAAAAGAATTTCAAGGTGGATATGGTCAATTAGTCTTCAACAAAAGAGGCAAGAATATGCAATGGGAAAAAGACAGTCTCTTCAACAAATGGTGCTGGGAAATCTGAACAGAATGAAACTTACAGAATATACAAAAATAAACTCAAAGTGAATTTAAGGCCTAAATGTGAGACCTGAAGCCATAAAAATCCCAGATGAGGGGCGACTGGGTGGCTCAGTCGGTTGAGCATCCAACTTTGGCTCAGTCATGATCTCATGGTTTGTGAGTTTGAGCCCTGCATCGGGCTCTCTGCTGTCAGCACAGAGCCCACTCCAGCGTCTCTGTCCCCCACTTCCTCTCTGCCCCTCCCCCACTTTCACAAACTCTCACAAAAAAATATTTTTTTAAAAAACAAAAACAGAATCATAAATGAGAGCACAGGCAGTAATTTCTCTGACATCGATCATAGCAACATTTTTTGTAGATATGTCTCCTGAGGCAAGGGAAACAAAAGCAAAAATACACTATTTAGACTACATCAAAACAAAAATCTGCAAAGCAAAGGAAACAATCAACAAAACTAAAAGAGAACCTACTGAATGGGTTAAGATATGTGCAAATGATATATCTGATAAGGGATTAGTATCCAAAACATATAAATAACTTATACAACGAAACATAAAGAAACCAAAATAATCCAATTCAAAATGGACAGAAGACATGAACAGACATTTCCCCAAAGAAGACATGCAGATGGCCAACAGACACATGAAAAAATGCTCAATATCATTCATCAACAGGAAAATTAAAATCAAAACTATAATGAGATATCACCTCACACCTGTCAGAATGGCTAAAATAAAAAACTTAAGAAACAAGTGTTGGCATGGGTGTGGAGAGAAAGGAACCCTGGTGAGAATGCAAACTGGTACAGACACTGTGGAAAACAGTATGGAGTTTCCTCAAAAAGTTAAAATAGTCAAAATAGAACTACCCTATGATCCAGTAATCACACTACTGGGTATTTACTGAAGAGACACAAAAACATTAATTCAAAGGAATACATGACCCTCTATGTTTATTGCACCATTCATTATTTGCAATACCCAAATTATGGAAGCAGCCCAAATGTCCATCAATAGATGAATGGATAAAGAAGATGTGGTATATATACACAATAGAATATTACTCAGCCATAAAAAAGAATGAAATCTCACCATTTGCAACAACATGCATGGAGCTGAAGAGTATAATGCCAGGCAAAATCAGCTAGTCAGAGAAAGACAAATATGTTTTCATTCATATGTGAAAGTTAAGAAACAAAACAAATACACAAAGGACAAAAGAAGACAGAGAGAGACGCACAAACCAAGAAACAGACTCATAACTATAGAGAATAAATTGATGGTTACCAGAGGGGAGGTGCATGGGGCGGGGGCAATGGGTGAAATAGGTGATGGAGATTAAAGAGTACACTGATCATGATGAGCAATGGGTGATGTATAGAATCGTAGAATCATGACGTTGTACACCTGAAATTAACATAACACTATATGTTAACTATACTGGAATTTAAAAACTTGAAAAAAGTTTTTTAAAGAATTTCAAGGTGGTGACAGGAGATCATTAAGCCAAGTACGGGGCCCTTCAGCCCAGGGGCCTGTTTGATTGCACAGTCCACATGCCCATGAAGCCATCCTTGACCACACCTGTACATTCCTGCAGAGAATTTCGGCAACCTGAGAAACTACACTCTATTTCAGTTGCTTTCTGTGGCACCTCTTCTTTTATGTGCACATCCCCATGCATTTTTCTATCTTTAGCCATTAAAATAGCTCAGATTATTGATCTCTGTGCATCAATCACATTCCCAGATCACCATAACACACTAAGGAAACAGGAAATTGAGCAATCAATCCCACTCATGCTATCAGAGGACTGCTAGTTCTCAACTTTTATAAGGGTCCTGAAAGAAGTGAAAGGCAGACAACTTTCCAGAACTTGGCAACACCTTGCATCAAGCAAGGGAGAGACTCCTCTAGGCACCATTCCCCAGAATCTTGGCTCCTAGAGCAAGCTAAAGAGTTTTGCCCAAGTTCACTGGTCCCTATAAAAAGCAGGGGGTAGGGACCCCAACGATGACAACCTTACCACAACACTGCCCCCCTACCCTACTCTCTCATCAGTGCATTCAGTGGGACAACCAGCTCACCACCAGTATGTACCTGCTCTCTGGTCTTGCTGGGGCTCCAGGCCAGTCCACTCCAAGAGGTGGTAAAGAGCTCAGGCAACTTGTAGGAATTTTTTTTGAAAATTAATATAGAGCCATAGCTATCTGAAAGGAAAGCAGTGATACTGCTTCCAATAGCTTCTATGAAAGTCACAGCTTATCATATATTACTCTAATTAGGGTGACCACAGAAACTCACCAGCCAAAACTGGGACTTTTTAGGAGTGAAAGGAGGGACTGTTAATAATTTTGCCAGGAAAGTAGGCATATTCTAGGACTGTCCCTGACATGCTGAGACACATGGTAATCACCTCTTCGTTTTCTACAAAGCTCATGCAAAAGTCACTGTTCCCTAGTTCATATGTGCCCAGTTTGTTTTTCTATCCAAATTATTTGCATATGTAGTTTATACAACCTGTGCTTTCATTAGAGAGAGAGAGAAGGAGAGAGAATCCCAAGCAGGCTCCACACACTGTGAGCGCAGAGCCCTATGCAGGGCTTGAACTCACAAACTGTGAGATCATGACCTGAGCTGAAATCAAGAGTTGGATGCTTAACCTACTGAGGCACCCAGGGGCCCCTGACCTGTGCCTTTAAACTAGTTAACTCTATCTATGCTTGACTATCTCTCTAACTTTTAAGGGCATTTTGAGTTCAAATTTTAGCCAAATTCGAATTGCTAACTTTTCTCTTCGTTTCCTACTCAATAGTAGACCTAACTAGAAATATGATTCAACTGGCTTTAAGTCATATAAAACTCCCCTAATTGGTAAAATTTCAACCTTCCCTTTCTAAATGTTCTGTTGTTCATGACAATGACCCCAGCCTCTTAAAACAATCAGTTGTCAAAGAGCAATTAAAAACTAGTAAGATTTAAACTCACAGATGGACAGTCCAAAATTAATTCTTCAATGGTTACCAAGTCCAGGCCAAGCTTCTCCGCTAGAATTTCAAATATATATTTGTATGAAGGGTCAATTTTCGTTTTCCGATTTTCCCTTGCTTCTCTAAATCTTGCCTAAAGAATGAAAACCACAGGGAAAAATTGTTAATTATGGGAAAAGACCACCAAAAAAATTAGCGTGACATAAAAGTGACACTTGAAAAATCTTATTATAAGCAAAACCTGTCTCTCTTTTAATGTTTCCTGGAGATTTGGAATGCCGCTCATGCTTCGATGATATCGGGATGATTTTCGGGAAGACTGGGAAAGCACTTCAGAAAGCAGGGATTGGCCCAGTCGTACTGCAGACTTAGGTCGAACTCTATATCCACCTTGCTCATCATGCTCAGAAGCAGGGACATTCAGAAAATCACTTCCAGAAAGAGCAGGATCTCTTTCAGAAAAAGAGCCAGTTTCTACCGTGGAGGCTGCCCCTGTCACAGAGAGCGGAGCCTCTTCGTCCGAAGGAGGAGGGGCCTCTTCTCCTGGAGGGGGCGGAGCCTCATCTCCCGGAGGGTCGGTACCTTCTGAACCAGGGGGTGCTGCCTCTCCAGAAGAGGGAGGAGCTTCTTGCCAAGAGGGTGGACCACCTTCTTCAGAGCTCATGTTGGCCGTGTTTTCCTCCTACCGGGCACCTGAATCTTCAAAACCTAGAATTATACAATGTTTTCTTGTAAAACTGTACAAAAAATGTAATGTTCTGTGTTAATTTATTCCTCCCCTTGAGCCTGGACAGGTAGCAAAATCATCTATTTCTCCCTTCCTACATTAACTGAAGAAGCTAAGCTCACAGGACTAGAGAATGATTTTTTAACGAGGGACAGCACACATATACCTAGGGCCCTTTTGAAACTATAAGAGCTCCTCCTGACTATGATATGCCTCTAGGGGACTGCCACTCCACACACATCCCATCCCTGTCATAGTAATTACTGCACCTGATGGGAAGGTACCTGTCCTCAGGTATGTAAGGGCTGAAAAACGATTGAAAGCCACAGCATTAGAGCTGAGATACTGACTTGTCCGAGAGACAAGGCAAAGAACCACACGGACGGAAATATTCCTTGCATGGAGGAACTCCGTGACACAATTCACTAATCACTCAACCGTCCAGCCATCTCATCTACATACGCATATCCAAGAACCCCCAGAAAGCATAAAACCTCCTCTTAGCAGTGTGAAAATTAATAAAAGGAAACCTCATTTAGTATGTTTTCAGAAGGCCAGCAGGGGGAAGCTCTCACATCCTACCAGCCCTACCACTGGTTGTGAATTGCAGACCAAATAGCAAGAGCCTGACCTTGTACATGGATACTACTTTCCTATCCCGCAGGATTTATGAAAGACTTTCCCTTCCCCCAACAATAGCCCAGGCAATGACAGGCTGTCACAACTCAGCCAAAGAAAAGCCACTATACTTCCAGCTCCCAGCTTACTCCAATGGACTTTTTGTTTATAACAGCATCCCCCTAAAATGTGACTGTGGCTATTTATTAAAGCAATGGTATCATATAAAGTATAAATCTGACCTACTCAATCAGAAAAGCTCTATATACAGGAATACAGAAGTTATCATGAGCACATTAAGCAGGAAAATTAGGAGACACCAGTGGAACAGGAGAAAATGTCACTTATAGAGAAAGAAACCACATTATAGGACAATAATCAAACTTCCATCGAAATAAACAAGTTTTCAGGATATGGCTAAGATCCAGAAGCCAGGAGAATAGTAAACACTTGAAGAACACAACAACATAAAATTCCAAAGCAGAGACTTCAAAAGAAGACAGAGAAAGAGGCTTTTTAATGAGAAATTCTGAGGACACTGGTGCACACCTGGCCTAAGTAAGACAGTCCTTCTTGTGGAGGGACATGAGCAGCCCTCCATAAGACAGAGACAGCCTGTAACCTGCACCCCACAGCTGCCCCCTCCAGCTTTTCCAAAGATCCTATAAACAGCTGAAATGGTTTTCTTTGATATCCTAAATTGGCCTACTCAAGAACAGAAATACCCCAACTGACCTACCTTTTTGCTGCCAGCTAAGCACTCGAGGCCAAGACATGCAAAAAAGAACAACTGTTCCCAAACCAACTGCAGACTTTTTTTTTTTCTCATCCCCCTTTCCTCTCTCTTTTATAAACCTCTCTCCTCTCTCCTTTATAAATTCCAGGTTTTGTCTTTGTTCCTTGACCACAATCTAATGTATACTTTCTTCACATGTGAGTACATTTGCTTGGAAAGTAAGTAAACATCTCTGAGTTATTTTTGGACATAATGATCTGCAATTCCCAGGAGTTGTGGGGCCCCTGGGTGGCTTGGTCAGTTAAGTGTCCGTCCCACGCTCGATTTTGGTTCAGGTCATGATCTCACGGTTCATAGGATCAAGTCCCATGTCAGGCTCCATGCCGACAGCACAGAGCCTGCTTGGGATTCTCTGTCCAACTCTATCTGCCCCTCCCTCGCTCTCTTGATCTCTCTCAAAATAAATAAATGAACTTAAAAAAAATACCCAGGAGTTGTGTTTGCATTATCTTGGCCTAGAGGAGTTAATTGTACTATCTATAGTAGCTCAAGAACAAGTATAATGATACATACTAGGGAAGTCATATCAACTGCCTGTCACTCTGTTCTAATTTATGCTTTTGAATTCTGCAAAACAATTCACTTTACTCAGTAGGAGAATCATACCCATTCTCAAAGGATATTGTCAGGCATGGTTGACTAGTTTCTAAAACCAAGGCAAAATTTACTTAAATTTCAATATAATGGTAAAACACATACACTGACTAAGCTCACTAGCACTAGAGAGATTCTCTGCAGGCTAGTGCTCTTTCTAGAACCACCATTATTTATACCACTATAGAGTCACTATTATTTAAGCCATCAAGGAAAGGTGAAAATTAAATCATGATAGTATGTTTAAGAAGTCAGGGAAATATTCAATTAATCTTAATGATTTTTTCATCTAAAAATGGCCACTATTTTTTTTAAGGGTTGGCACAGATTAAATTTTCAGAAAACGTTATTATCCAACACAGTTCATTCCCTGAGGAGTCCAGATTTCTGAGATTCATGGCACATAATTTCAGAACTAGAAAAAAAACCTTAGAAAGTATCTAGTTCAGCTCTCCCTTTTTACTGCTAATGAAACTAAGACCCACAGAAGTCATAGGTCTTACCCAATCACACAGACAAAAATGATCTTTCTAAATATCAGATCATATCATATCACTGCCCTACTTCTGGGTGCCAAATACAAACTCTTGTGTCCTCCAGGGCTTTCCTGACTCGGTTCCAATCTCTCCAGTTTTCTTCCATTGCCTTTGCCCTGGGCGTTGCCTGAGGTCACAGCAGCTCTGGCAGTTTCTGAAAAAAAGCACTGTTCTCTCACCTCTAGTCATTGGCTGAGAGCTCACAGCCTAACGAAGGAGGCAAACATACCAACCCTTAAAGTTTCATTACAGTGAGCTAAGGTGTGCACGAGAATCTGTAGCATCAGAGGAGAAAACTCAAGAAGGAAATCTCTAGGGAGGAGCTGTCATTTAAGGTAAGTCTTGGTAGGGTACATATGAGTTCCATGGAGAAGACTGGGGAAGTCATATTAATTGTCAACAATTAAATGCCAAGTTCTATGCTTGGGGAGATGTATAACAATGCTTGATAAATACATATATTTATATATATATAACACATGACCAACAAGCACATGGAAAAACACTCAGTGCTCAACTAAGACAATGCAGATCAAAACCACCAGGAGATGGCACTTTACACCCACTAGGATGGCTATAAATTTTTTAAAAATTTTTGTATTGTCTATTTATTTTTGAGACAGAGCAAGCATGTGTGTGTGCACGCGAAGGCTGGGGAGGGGCAGAGAGACAGAGGATATGAAGCAGGCTCCGTGCTGACAGCAGAGAGCTTGATGCAGGCCTTGATTGAACTCATGAACCATGAGACCATGACCTGAGCCAAAATCAAGAATGACTGAGCCACCCAGGTACCCCTAAAATTTTTTTTTAAGACAATAAAAAGTGTAGAGAAGGTTGTAGAGAACTGTAAATCTTCATCCATTGCTGGTGGGAATGTAAAATAGTACAGTCTCTGAGGAAAACAGGTTGGCAGTTAGTTTCTCAAAAACCTAATCACAGAATGATCACATGAGCCAGTAATTCCAGTCCAGGGTAGAATTTTACCAATTCCACGCAAGAGAATTGATAACATCTGTTCACACAAAAATCTGTAGGTAAATGTTCATGGCATACCTTGAAATGTGGCATACCTTATAATGGAATATTATTCTGTCATAAGAAGGCATGAAGGACTGTTACATGCTAGAGCAGGGATGAACCTTGAAAACACCACACTAAGTGAAAGAAGCCAAACACAAAAGGCCACATATTGTATGAATCTTTTTATATGAAATATCCAGAAAAGGCAAATCCATAGAGACAGAAAGTATATCAGAGGTTGCCAGGGGATAGGGAAGGAAGAACTGGGCCTAATGGCTAATAGGCCTGAGTGTCTTTTTTGGATAATAGAAATGCTCTGGGATTAGATAGTGATTATTTATGGTTGCACAACACAGTGAATATAATAAAAACCATTGAAGGCTATGCCTTAACATGGTGAACTTTATGTTATGTGAAATAAGCTTATAACTCAATTTTAAAATGCTATTTTTAGGGGAGCCTCAGTGGCTCAATCCATTAAGCTACCGGCTCCTGATTTCAGCTGTGATCATGTTCTCACAGTTAGCGAGTTTGAGCCCTGCATAGGGGCTCCACACTGTTGGAGCCTGCTTGAGATTCTCTCTCTCTTCCACTCTGTCTGCCCCTCCCCTGCTCTCGTTCTGTCACTTAAAATAAATAAATAAACTTAAAAAAACTGTTAACAGGGTGCCCGGGTGGCTCAGTCGGTTAAGAGGCTAACTTCAGCCTCTCAGGTCATGATCTCAGGCGTGGTCTGTGAGCTCAAGCCCCGCATTGGGCTCTGTGCTGACAGCTCAGAACCTGGAGCCTGCTTCTGATTCTGTGTGTGTCTCTCTCTCCACCCCTCCCTTGCTTGCTGTCTCTCTTTCTCTCTCTCAAAACTAATAAACATTAAAAAAATAATAATAATAAAGTAAAAAATTGTTAAAAAAACAAATAAAATGCTATTTTAAAAAAACGATAAACACTGCAGTAAGGAAATGACCAATTTATTGACCACCTGTCAGGAGGCTTTAGTTTGGAAACTTTCCCCTCAAACCCACCAGGGGAAAAAAGAAGGCATTTTAATACTAAATAAGAAAGGTAAAAAAGAGATAGAATTAGTTTAGGCACAGATGACTGTTAACCCTCTGTAGGCACCAGTTTCCCCCACCCCTTACTCAAATAGCTATTTGTGATCTTGTAAAGAAAGAATATTAAAGCTAAAAATGCTTCATTTAGTCCTGAATATCACCAGTTGGGTTAAAGAGTACCTATGGTTACTAAGGTCAGGCTGAATCCCTAGCCTTAGAGAAGGAAATTTCATTGAAAACAAGTATGAAAGGGAAGAAAAAAATGAAAGCTTCTCCCCTGTTCCTGTGCCACAGCCACAGCCGCCATGCAAAATGTTGTAACTACTATGTCCCCAGGGCCACGATACTCACTCTGGGAGGCAGAAAACAAGGAGACTTTTGTCCTCAAGGATTCACAATGCTATTGGAGAGAGAATCTTTGCAAATCAGTCAAGAGTGTGAAACTGCAGAGTTCTACTGGAAAATAATTCAGAGAAGGGAAGAATTAGTGTCAACAAAATAGACAAAGAGGATTTCATGGAGGATTTGAGCATAAGTTGCATTTGAAGACTAAGTTGGATTCAATAAGAAGAGAGGGAAGAAACCTAGAGAGAAAAGTAAAGAGGTAAAGACAGGAAAGGCTATGAAGAGGTCAAAAAAGGAAGTTAGTAGGGGAAAAAAAGCTTAGAATGATGTCATATTATATTTATTCTTCCAAATGACTACAAACAGCAAGGATTCAGAATCAATTAAAATAAGTAAATAACGAATGATAAAACATGGTTTTTTTAAAGCACAGATCTTAATGCTAATATGTTAGAAAACTGTCTCAGTTCTTTTTTTTTTTCAACTTTTTTAATGTTGATTTTATTTTTGAGAGACAGAATGTGAGTATGGGAGGGAGCGGAGAGAAATGGAGACACAGAATCCGAAGCAGGCTCCAGGTTCTGAGCTGTCAGCACAGAGCCCAACGTGGGGCTTGAATCCATGAACCATGAGAACATGACCTGAGCTGAAGTTGGACACCCAATTGACTGAGCCACCCAGGTGCTCCCAAATTGGCTTAGTTTTGCCAGTGATTTTTTTCTAGCACTCCTAAGTAGTTCTGAAAATCTCATCAAAAATTCATCAAGTTTATCATAAGATACACAGAAAAAATCCATTTTGACTGACTCTGCTCATATGCTAATCTAATAAATGCAATCTATAGCTTCAATTCAGGTAAACATTTCACTATAACATATATACACTTTCCACCTCTATGTGTGTCGTCTTACCTCAGTTTCCTTGGAACTTAGGTGAAGCTGTTTAAGGAGAAATAAAAAGCATTTAATTTCTGAAACATTAGAATACTTACAAGTTTCATGAAAGAGTTTAACTTGTGCTCTACTAAGTGCTGATATCTATGTACCTGCATATATTTTTTAAGATTTTATTTTTTATTTTTTTAAATATTTATTTATTTTGAGAGAAAGAGAGATAGAGTGTGAGCAGGGGAGGGGCAGCGAGAGGGAGACATAGAATCCAAAGCAGGCTTCAGGCCTCTAAGCCATCAGCACAGAGCCTGATGCGGGGCTCCAACTCACAAACCGTGAGATCATGACCTGAGCCGAAGTTGGATGCTTAACCAACTGAGCCACACAGGAGCCCTTTTTAAGATTTTATTTTATTTATTTATTTTTTTCAACGTTTATTTATTTTTGGGACAGAGAGAGACAGAGCATGAACGGGGGAGGGGCACAGAGAGAGGGAGACACAGAATCAGAAACAGGCTCCAGGCTCTGAGCCATCAGCCCAGAACCTGACGCGGGGCTTGAACTCAAGGACCGCAAGATCGTGACCTGGCTGAAGTCGGACGCTTAACCGACTGCGCCACCCAGGCGCCCCTTTAAGATTTTATTTTTAAGCAATCTCTATACTCAGTGTGGAGCTTGAACCCACAACCCCAAGATCAAGAGTCAAATGCTCCACTGACTGAGCCAGCCAAGTGCCTCAATATTTCAAGCTAAGGGCAGGATAAACTCTTATTCTGTAAACATTAAAGAGTGTTTATGGTTAATAGTCTATGAACAAACACTGAATATAAAGAAACTGATAACCAGGTATTAATCACTATTGTGACTGAGAAATAAATAAATTCTAAATAATTTGTTATGTTTTAATATTTTTAAAATAAATCACATATCTAACCATGGGGTTTGGGGTGATATTGGGGTTTAGAGCCAGTGGCCAAGAAAGAATTCTTGAAAATGTCTTTGGTGCAAAAAAGCTGATTTTATTAAAGCACAGGGACAGGACCCATGGGCAGAAAGAGTTGCACTGGGGCTGTGAAGAGTGACTGATTATAAACCTTCAGGTTGGGAGGGGGTCAGGGACAGCTTAAGTCTCTAAGGAATTTTGGAAGCAAAGTTTCCAGGACCTTGAGGGGCTTGCTGTTGTTAGGAAAATGTCATTTATTATATTCCTTAGTAAAACCTCAGTCATGAGACTATTCAGATGGATATCAGGGGCCATATGCTTGCAGAATAATTGCCAACATATACTTGGGGGTTAAAGTAAAGAAGGCTTGCAAAGGAATTTTTATGTGTTTTAGTAGACTCACAGGATCTTGGGGGTGGGAGGAAGGATCAGGATAATAATAAACCAAGATTCCATTTTGCAAAGTGTCATCATCGAGGCAACAGGGCTCTTAGAGGAAGGTCACTCGGCCTGTTTCAAGGACTTGTAAATGGGCTATAGGCAGTAAGGGAATTTCATTTCTCATTTGCCTTTGTTTCCCACATCACCATGGCAAGCACTTAAACCTCGTTACATCTTGATGAGGGTGATATTAGGGCTCCGGGAAATGGAGTCTATAGGTTTCTGGAGATTACGGTATGGATAAGATTGCCTTTTTCTTGCAGTTCACTGAGTTACCTGTAAACTGAAGGAGAATCCTGTCCTGCATACCTGTGATTTCTCAGTCACCCATTTGCTTTCTTTCCTTTCCCCTGTTCTTGAGCAGCCAGGAGTGTCCGAGGAATATCTCACATATCCCACCTGGGGGCAGGGAGGAGGTGCTTTTAGCCTGTACTTTTGCCCTCAGCTCGCCCCACGCTCCCTCATCATCTAAGACACTCAAAATAAATAAATAAATTGCCCAATAAATAAACAAACCACGGCCCACGTGGGGAGATCTTGCCTAGGGGAAGTGTAGAATTCTTCCTCTTAACAAAATAATTTAAGATGCATTTTCTACATGGCTTTCAAATGCCAAATCATACTGGGCATGTAATAAACTCTGAAAATAAAATACCAGCTTACCACTTCCAAAGACTGATGCAACCATTTAATTTTAGGTTAGGAAATGTATACAACTACTTTATTTAGAATTCCTAAAAACTGTACCAAAAGTTTGAATAGAGTACATAGTTGAAATGGGAAATCTTAGTAAACATGAATTAGCTTACTATATTATTCACATTATATCCAATTTGTATGTATTTATGTACGTATGTACATATGTATGTATATATACAGAGAAGGTTGATTGTTCACTGCAACATGTTTGTAACAGCAAAAATAAGTGCAAAAACAAACATACTTCCTGGAAATATCCAAAAAATGTCCCTTCTTTTTAAAATTTTTTTTTTCAAGGTTTATTTATTTTTGGGACAGAGAGAGACAGAGCATGAACGGGGGAGGGGCAGAGAGAGAGGGAGACACGGAATCGGAAACAGGCTCCAGGCTCTGAGCCATCAGCCCAGAGCCCGACGCGGGGGCTCGAACTCCCGGACCGCGACATCGTGACCTGGCTGAAGTCGGACGCTTAACCGACTGCGCCACCCAGGCGCCCCAAAAAATGTCCCTTCTAAAGGACCCATTGTATACCTAAAAGGAATATAACACTCTGTGTTAATTATACTTCAATTTTTAAAAAGATGTTAAATATAGTAGGTGCTCAATAAGTGGTAACCAATTACAAAAAAAGAGAAAGAGGAAGGGAGGGAGGAAGGGAGGAAGAGAGAAAGGGAGGAAGGAAAGAAGGGAGGAAGGAAGAAAGGGAGGAAGGAAGGGAGGGAGGAAGGAAGGGAGGGAGGGAGGGAGGAAGGAAGGAAGGGAGGAAAGAAGAGGTAGGGGGAGAACCCATTAATTGAACTGCAGTACTAAGGCCAAATGCTTGGTTCCTGGACTTGTTTTGAAAGCATAAACAGAACTATAGTTGTATTAACTGCATTAACTTAGCTCCACGTACTGATTGGTTCTCTACTTATGTTTTATGCACCTCTTAACCTCAGGTACGATCAATCATTAATTGCTTCTTTACCCCCTACTCCCTGGTTACCCACTGATTGTAGAAACCTAATGGAAACCAGACAGTAACATTTGTCTTGACATATCTGATTCTACTAGGTGCCAAATAGCTCCTCATTGTGGGAAGAATGCTTACCTCCAGATTGTTTCAAGGCCCCCTCCCTTAAGGTTTCAAGAAACCCCTTAGCCTCCTCTCATGTACAGAAGCTGTCCCAACGCTTAGCAGGGGGAAGCAGCTTTGGGAATGACCCTTGCCTTCTCCTTGGTTCTGTCCTTCTGATCATAAAACTTTCTTTGCTTCAGAACTCGTGCCTCAGGCATTGGCTTACTGCTCATTGGGTGGGTGCACAGACAAGTTTGAGCTTGATAATAGTATCCTGTTCAATAAAATTTTAATACAGACACTAGAAATAAAAATGAAGTAGAACTACATCTACAGATGTAGAAAGATCTCCAACACGGATTATTTATATGAAAGAAAAAAAGCAAAGCAAAGTACACTACATAACAGTACCAACTGTATACATTTTTATAAGTGTATATATAAATGCGTATATATGGTATTTCATCTTTTCTAAGATGCACATTTTTTAAAAGGTTTAATTGGCAACATTTTTTTCTTTCATCACATGTTTACCTTCATGCAGTTACATAACTATGTAATTTTCATTTATGTAACTGCATAAAATTATGATCAGTAATAGTTTAGATTTGATAAAACATGTTAAAAGCTTTCCAGGAAAGATACACAAAAGTTATCACCAGCGATCCCCTTGACAGAGAAAGATGGAGGGGGAAGTAGAGGAAGAGTTGTACTTTCCAATTTTATAACTTTCAGTATGATTTTTAAAAAAATAGAATCATGTGCCTATTTTACTCATATGTGTATGTATCATATACAACAACACATGACACGTGTTTTTATTGTCCCCTGCACCATTAACATTTAGAACCTAAAATTCCCTATGGATTTTAGGATTTGGCAAGATTACTTATGCAATAAAGACACAAGTATTCATACTTGGCTAGCCATCGAGCAGAGTGAATTCAGGATAAACACCTATTCATCTCTTTCCCCTCCACAGACAACTTGATGCCACTTGCAATCATTCTCAATTTCCACCAGTCCTTCTCCTTAAGCTCAATTTGAAGGTTCATTGCACCTGCACAAAGTCATCCCTGCTCATTTTCAGGAGCAGTTAGGACAGTGGACTTCTCCACGCATAGGAAGACTGAAGTGAGCAAATGACACACCAGGGAGCTAAGCCTACAGCCACTTCAACCACATTCCTTCTTCTTACACCCATTTCTGTAACCCTATCCCTTCTTGCATTAGTTGATTCCTGATTGTGGAGGGTCTTCTGTGTGCTTGGCGGCTGTAGCTACATATAAAATTAAGAGACCCCGGGGCATCTGGGTGGCTCTGACTTCAGCTGAAGTTATGATCTCAGAGTTTGCGGGTTTGAGCCCCACATCAGGCTCTGTGCTGATAGCTCAGAGCCTGGAGCCTGCTTCAGATTCTGTGTCTCCCTCTCTCTCTGCCCCTCCCCTGCTTGTGCTCTGTGTGTCTCTCTCTCTTAAAACTAAATAAAAACATTAAAAAAAACAAACAAAACTAAGAGGCCTCTTCTGGAGCAAAACAAACAAGTTGGGGGACAGACCCTTAAACATACACTGGATGGTCAGTGTCAAGAAAAGGTGAATTAGCAAAGGGCTGAGAGGGACTGACATAAAAGAGAAACTTCTGGAAAACAACCTGACAGACAAGGCATTTGAGTTGGGTCTGAAGAAGAGCTGTCATGAGAACATGGACTAGGGGAGTATTTATTCCAGGCTGCAGGCTGGGGGATAACAGAGTACAAATGCACCAAAGCAGGAAAAGGGGAGAGCTTGTTTAGGAAAAGTGGGACGCTCAGTGATGAGACTTTCGGGGTGCAGGGGAGAGAGGAAACGGGAGGTAGAGAAAATAAGCTGGAGGGATAGGTGTTTCGTCTGCCTTAGTTTTGAACTCTTAGCAGGGGGAGTGAAGAGACTGGGATTTACAAAAGGCGATGACTGAGCTGGGGTTGTGCCGTAGGGTGTTAGCTGGGCTGGTCGAGAGGACTAGCTGGAAGGTGAGAAACTGAATTCCAGCACCGACTGTGATCCCCACCTAGAGAGGAAAGCGGGCCTTGGCATCCCGAGAAGAGAGGGCTAGGGACAGGAGCTCTTCGCGTCCCCGTCGAGCCCCCGCCGCGCACTCACCTGCCGCCGCCCGCAGCTCGCCCAGGTCGGCGAGGAGGCCGGGGTGCGCCGGGGGAGCTGCTCCCGGCTCCGCGGCCACCGAGGTGCGGCCGTTGGGCGTCCGGCACCGGTTCGCTCTGGGGCGCCCCGCGTGGGCTATGCTGGGCGCTGCTCCCCGCGCGGTGCTGGGTGCGGGAGCACAGGCTGCGGGGGAGGCCCGCCCCCGCGCGCGTGCTCTTCTGCACGGGACACGCACCCCACCCCCACCCCGCCCCGCCTTCGGAGCTGGAGAAGTGAAACATCGTGGAGCGGCCAGGGTCATTGGGTCACTGAAGGGCAGCCACCTAGAGCGGGAAATTGAGCGGGGTGCGGGCTTGGGAGGATTCCAAGGTATGCTTTGAGAGGACTGCCATGGAAATGCTTAAATGTATAAAATGAAGTTTTCTATGGCCTTTTCTTTCCTTCTTTCCTTTTATCTTCCTTCCTTTCTGAGATTTCTTTCTTTTAAGTAATAATCTCTGCGCCAAATGTGTGGTTGGAACTCACCACTCTGGGATCAGGAGTCGCAGGCTCCACCCACTGAGCCATCCAGGTGCCCCTATGACCTTTACACTTTTCTGAAGCTACTTAGTGTTTCGCTTGAGAATATTAATTGTTTTCTGTTGAATTTGTTTGCTCAGAAACCTATGACTGGTAATACAGAGACCAGAAAGACTGAAGAAAATGGACTTCTTTTCAAAGTCTACCCCCCTGCCCTTTCCAGTACGTTTCTGTTTTCCTTATAACTCCCTGACATGGTGTGGCTGGTGTCGGTTTTAATTAGGTATTAGAGTCAGTCTTTGTAGAGCAGATCAGTCCAAAATGAGAACTGGAAGATCTGACAACTGATTAAAACAAAAACAAAACATCCCAAAGCCAGCAATGACTATAAAAATCACAAGTAAAGTTCAATAAAACATGGTCCATCCATGTTAAGAAGTACCATGCAGTGATTATGCAGTATGAAGTTATGGGGTCCACAGGGAACTATGCCAAACTGCAAGACCTAACTGTCCTCTGACTCTGAGCTGTATCTTTAGCTAGTGTTTAGGCAATTAAGTAGATGACAGCAATCACATTAGGACCTAGAACCAACTGCTCACTTCCCGTCGGAGGGGCACTGGCTGGTTTACTGCTTGCTACAAAAGATGATGAGCCCTTAGCCCTGGATTCCTTAGCTGCTCCCCCCAATCCACCAACTGCATGTGAGCCACAGTGTTGCCCAGTGGTACTTGGGCTCAGAACTGGTTTCCCTTGTGATGATATTCCTGCTGTTTGTTGGGCTGTGAGTAATAAAGGGTTTCTCTCTGGCCCATTTTTTTTTTTTTTTTTTTTTTTGGTCTCATCATCTATTTTGGGCACTTATGATTTAGTCCTTGCCATCTTCCCAGAGTATGTCTATAGATTCTATGTAGTAACAGACAAATTACAGAATGTTATATATTTTAAAGAACCTTAAATATATCCATGTGCCTTAACCTACAAATTCCTCTTTTGAAAATATATTCTAAACAAATAATACTGTGCCAAATATGGACACAGGTTTTGTTCTAAAGATGTGCATTGCAGTATTAGGTTTGTAGCACCGTGATCCGTGTAATAGTTTAATGACCTCTGACAGAAAGTAGGCTCATGGAATACTGCCAAATGATAACACTCCTGACGATGCCTGAGATATGGGAAAAGTACATCTTCTAGAGAGTTCTCTTAAGGCTTCATGGAAAGAAAAAAACATGCAGCATATATAAAACAGTAAATGGTTTGATTGCCCAAGACCTTGAAAATACAATGAGGGACCTGGTTCTTTGTCTGGTAATAGATCCACTGTAGATCCAGGATGATCTCACCTTGAGATCATTAACTACATCTGCAAAGACACTATTTCTAGATAAGGTCACATTCACAGGTACCAGGAATTAAGACTTGGACATATTTTAGGGGGACACAATTCAATTCACTACAAAGAGCCTCTACAGGGGCGCCTGGGTGGCGCAGTCGGTTAAGCGTCCGACTTCAGCCAGGTCACGATCTCGCGGTCCGTGAGTTCGAGCCCCGAGTCAGGCTCTGGGCTGATGGCTCAGAGCCTGGAGCCTGTTTCCGATTCTGTGTCTCCCTCTCTCACTGCCCCTCCCCCGTTCATGCTCTGTCTCTCTCTGTCCCAAAAAAAATAAGTAAACGTTGAAAAAAAAAAAAAAACAAAGAGCCTCTACATATTTTTTGTATGTGTCAGTTAAGATTAGATTAGAAAATCTATTGAGAGTATGTTTAAAACACTTTTATGGTTAAGTTAATTTTCCTCAATGGACATCATTTTATTAGTTGCTTAGGTACCTATTGCCAGGTATTTTAGATTTCTGCATTGGCAGTCTTTTTTTTCTTTCTTTTCTTTCTTTTTCTTTTTTTGCCAAATAGAATGGACAACTAAACAAGGTAAAAAATGTGCTGTTTCAGCCATAAACCAATAATCCTGGAAGAGTAAACTCAAGACATTAAACTATAGATAGTTACTCAATATTTACATGTGTTTTATTTGAATGTCTGGCTACTTAAATTGTGGCTATATTAGGACAATTATAACATAACACATATTGATAATCTGTGTACTCTAATTGCATATTCCCTACGAAATCTAGACATCTTCAGTTGATTGTTTTGACATTTTTATTTCTGTCAATAGTGTGATCTTTCTGTCAGTGGCTGAGTCTTGAAAAACAGACTCATCATGGAGTTATAGATTTTTGGAACAGGAAGGGAACTTGGATATCACCTTATTTCCTGCACTTTGTTTTACAAATGAGGACATCCAGGATTAGAGAGCAGCTTCACCATTTGAGTTTCAGAACTAATTCATTGAGCTACTGGGCAGCATGTCCCATGACTAAAATTCAGGACCCCTGTTACCAGTTCAGTATTTTTTGTCCCTTACTACGTACACTAATAATAATAGTTACAGGGCTGAGAATCAGTTCCTGACTCAGATTTGCTTACTTAATGCTTGAAAATCAATACTGTAGAGACAAGTGATGGCAGGCAAAGAAAGGTTGCTTTATTCAGGAAGCTGGTAACCTGGGAAGAGGGCAGACTAATGTCTCAAAGACCATCTTCCCCATTCAGGGGAAGCTGGAGGGTTTTAAAGGGGGAGGCACGGGTGGGGCACCTGGGTGGCCCAGTCGGTTACGCATCCAACTCTTGATTTTAGCTCAGGTCGTGATCTCACGTTTTGTGTGGGTTCCAGCGCCTGGTCTGGCTCTGTGCTGACATGCAGAGGCTGCTTGGGATTCTCTCTCTCTCCCTCTCTTTCTCTGCCCCTTCTCTGCTTGTGCTCTCTCTCTTTCAAAATAAAAACATTAAAAAATATATTTTTAAAACAGGGGAGGCATGAGAAAAGGGAGGAGGCTATGTGCAGAAGAAGCAGGTGCCCAGGAGATTTGTCCTATGTTGACATGACCTTGAACGGACCTGCTGACATCAGTGGCAACTGTTTTCCAATGTAGTCAAGCCTTATCTTCTAAGAAAGTTGGGTCGAGGAAAGCTGGGTCCTTTGCTTCTCAAGGCCAGTCGTCTGAAAATCGCAAGGAAAGTAAGTTAGTTCTGCTATAGATCAAGGGACTTAGTTCAGCAAGCAAGGAGTGCATAAGCTTGAAGCAAGTTAACCCTTAAGACAGGTTGGAGTACTGTGACAGACCCTTAATCCTGTGACTGGTGTCCTTAGAAGAGAAAGGGGTGAGAGATTTTAGACATAGGGAAAAGGCCGTGTGAAGACAGAGGCAGTGATTTATGCTGCTGTAAACCAAGGAAAAGCAAGAGCCACCAAAAGCTGGAAGAGGAGAAGGAGGATTCTCTCCCAGAACCTTTGCAGTGGGGGATAACCCTGCTGACACCTTCATTTCACACTTTCAGCCTCTAATATTGTGAGAGAATGAGTTTCTATTATTTTGAGCCACCACGGGTTTGACAGTTTGTTACAACTGTAGGAAACTAATAATCCTTCTACCAAAAAAAAAGAAACACTTATGCTCTATTTGGAATTTGTGTCTTCTCAAATAGTGACCATTTTACACTATTCCTTCCCCATTACTGCTGCCTTTCCTTTTATTTCTATATGTGGCACTTATTACTTTTAAGCTTTTGAAAGCATATTATTTAATATTTAAGATATACAGGGAAGCATAAAGAATGAAACAATTATCCATTTATCCACCATCACCTTTAGTTATGAAACAACGTCAAAATATTTAAATCCCCAGTATATCCCTCCCCTCTTCTCCTCTACCATCCCTTAGGGGAAATCATGTTCCTGTGTTTGGAGTTGTGTATTCCTAGGCATTTCCTGACCCCATCACTCTAAGTATATTTAGCCCCAAGCAATACATTCTATAGTTGCACAATTTAAAACTTTGCAAAAATGGTGTTCTGCCATATGGATTCTTCTGCAACTTTTAATTATTTCATTTCTATTTGTGAGATTTATCCATGTTGGACTATGTTCCTCTGATTCATTCATTTTCACTTATGTATAGTATTCTGCTGCATGAAATAACACTGTTTTCTTGCTTTTGGACACTTAGGCTTTATCAATTTTTTTTCTATTCAAACCATCTTAAACCAGTATAGTCACAATAATCCTCTAGGACATATGCTTATTCACGGATCCTAGGATGTACTCTCTGTAACTTCACTAGATACTGTCATTATTTTAAAGTGTTTATAATAATTTGGGTTTATATCAGCAAATGTATATGAATGAATTTCAGTTCTACATTCACATCAACACAGACTTTTGATTATTAAATTTTTGTCAGTTTTAAAGGCAAAAAAGGAATCTCATTTTTATATTAAATGGCATTTTTCTGTTTACCAGGGAGTCGGAGCATTTTTTTAATATGCTTATTAGGTATTTGTGTTTCCTCTTTCGTAAACTGCCTGTTTTTCCTTTTTGTCATGTTTTCTATTCAGTTACTTATATTGTTTGCATTGATTTGTAAGAGTTTTTACTTATTATTGATACTGATCCTTTGATGGCTATGTGTGTTGCCCCTACATTCTCCCACTCTGTGGTTGGTTTCTTTTTTTATTTTTTTATGGTGTGTTTTAGTTAAGATCCTTTTTTCTTTTATATTTTGTACTTTTACATTAAGAAATTCCTACCATGAATTCATAAAGATATTCTCTGATATTTTGCTCTTTATGTTTTAAGTTTTTGCTCTTTTACATATATATATATATGTATACATATATATATGTGTGTATGTATGTATATAGTGTTTATTTTTGAGAGGGAGAGAGAGACAGAGTGGGAGCAGGGAAGGGGTAGAGAGAGAGAGGGAGACACAGAATCTGAAGCAGGCTCCAGGCTCTGAGCTGTCAGCACAGAGACTGACGTGGGGTTGGAACCCAGGAACCATGAGATCATGACCTGAGCTGAAGTCAGATGCCCAAATGACTGAGCCACCCAGGTGCCCCTCACATTTATATTTTTAATACACTTGGACTTTTGTTTTTCTTTATGGTATGAAATAGAGAAATCTTTTCTTTTCTCATATAGATAAACTATGCTGTCCTAAACTATTCATTGAAAAATGTATCTTTTCCCTACTGATCAGCAGTACTAGCTCTAATCTATATCAAGTTTTTATATGTGTATGTATATATTAGTTGTGTATTGCTGCACAACAAATTATCCCAAAACTTTGCAGCTAAAAACAACAAAATTTTGTTATCTGATAGTTTCTGTGGGTTAGGAATCTGGGAATGGTCTAGATGGATACTTCTGGCTCCAGGTTTCTTATAGAGTAAAAATTATGGGGTCAACCAGGGCAGCAGTTATTTCAAAGCTGTATTGGGAGAGGACTCACGTCCGAGCTTACACATGTGGCTGTTGGCCGGCCTCAGGTCTTGACTGGCTATTGATAAGAGACATCAAACAGTTCCTTGCCACATGAGCCTATCCATAGTGTTGCTCACAATGTGGCAGCTTGCTTACCCTCAATGAGAGATTGGAGAAAAAGAAAGTGAGAAAGATCTCCCAAGACAAGAATCACTGTATAATTTAATATCAGAAGTGACAAGCCATCACTTCAGCCATAGTCTATGCTTTGGAAGTAAGTCACTAAATCCATACTCAGGGGGAGGGGATAACACAAAAGTGTGAATACCTTGAGGTGGGGATTATTGGCGACATCTTAGAGCTGCATATCACAATTTCCATTTATTGATTTCTGCCTACCAGCGCCATTACCACACTGTATAACCGCAGCTTTATAGTAAATCTTATTATCTAGAAGTTTAGGTCCCCCTACTTGTTTATTTTTCAAATATGTCTTGCCTATTTGGAGATCTAAAAATAGAATCTGGAACCAGCTTATTCAGTTCAATAAAGAATCCATCAACATTTTTATTAAAATTGCATTACAGAGGTGCCTGGGTGGCTCCGTCAAACTCTTGGTTTTGGTTTAGGTCATGATCTCACAGTCTGTGGGTTTGAGCCCCACATCAGGCTCTGCGCTGGCAGTGTAGAGCCTGCTTGGGATTCTCTCTCTCTCTCTCTCCCTCTCTCTCTGCCCCTCCCCTGCTTGTGCTCTCTCTCTCTCAAAATAAATAAACCTAAAAAAATTACATTAATAGGTTAATTTCATTAAAATGAATCAATATTTTATGATATTGAGGCTTCCTATCCATTTATATGGTTTATTTCTCTTATATCCTGAAAGTTCACCAGAGGGTTAGAGGAAAAGAACAGTTTGGAACGTCTTTTCAATAAAACATCTCAGACAAATTTCTTTTGTCTGGGCTTCTATGGAATAGTTCAGTGATGCACCGTGTATGGAGGGTTTATGTTGCCTCAGTTCCTGGATTAGCAGGTTTAAGGTCTATTTCCATGCTGAAGTTCTGTGGTTCCAGTATACTGAGTCCTCTTATTTTATAAGAACAGCCTCCCTCTTCTTTGGGGGAGCTGCTGCTTCTCCCACTTCAAACATGTGGCTCTAATCCTGGTTGCCAATCATAGTGCCCTGACCACAAGAGTTAGCATAGGTCCTCGTCTAGGCCAGTCATAGCTCCTCCTATTTTATCAAGTTGGAATTTAGGGAAGTGGTTGCTCCCTCTCAGGTAAGAGGCTGAGAGGCTGAGAGCTCTAAGCTGCTGGACTGGAAAAGTAAGTATGTCTGACAAAATGAAGTGGAGATGAGGAAAGAAACTGAGATGAGAGATGGAGACAACTTGGTGGTGGCCAGGTGCCTGGTGCTACATGTTTGGTGCCAGATGCATCCCTGCCCTGCTTCAGTCTGATTAGGTGAGCCAATAAACTCCCATTTTCCCCAACCTCTTGCCACCAAAATCCCTAACGTGTATCTATCTTCTTGCTAATTTACAATAGACCCTCCTATTCATTTAAAAACCCTTTGTCAAATCTCATTCCTCATTAATTTACTAACATAAGGCCCTTTTCTTTTTTTATTTTTATTTTTATGTTTATTTATTTTTGAGAGAGGGGCAGAGTGTGAGTGAGGGAGGAGCAGAGAGAGAGAGGGAGACACAGAACCAAAGCAGGGTCCAGTCTCTGAGCTGTCAGTACAGAGACCGACCCAGGTCTTGAACTCATGGACCATGAGATCATGACCTGAGCTGAAGTTGGACGCTTAACCTACTGAGCCACCCAGGCTCCCTGCACCAGGCCCTTTTCTAAATTATGTTTACACCAATTATGATCATTTAGTCTTTTAACCACAGGAAATATGTACTAAGCATATACTATGTGCCAGTTATCAAAGAACAGTGATAACTAAGTCTTCCAGTGAACACAATTAAAATATGTGCCTTAGCAAAATTAATGTAAACACACACTGCAAGTTGTGGACATTTAAATCATAAGTAGTGAAACTGTGACTTAAATCTCATTTGAACCTCACCAAAATTCTGCAAGGAAGCTCAGAGAGGGGCCAGTAATATATTCAAGCTTCTATAGCGAATAAATAGTGGAACCAAAACTTGAATCTAGATTTTTTTTTTCACTAAGTCAGGGTTGTTTCAATTATTCTGTACTTCTTAAACTGAGAAAATACTTTTGGATCCTTATAATTTAAAAAGGATAGCTCCCAATTCTCTTTTCATCAGGTTTCAATTTTCTACCAAGTTGCAGCCCTGAGGTCTGGGTGCTTCCTGAACTTTAACAATTAAGCAGGAAAAAAAAAAAAATCAGGTCAAGAAGCAATACCCAGAAAACTACTCTTTCCGGCCCGCAGGGATTTTGTGTTTCCTCAGCCAGCCACCCTCTTCAAGTGCAAGGCACCTTGGGAGTTGTAGTCTTGAGGCACAGAGTCGTGTGGCTGGAGGCGCTGACTTACTGGGACCCAATCAGCAGAGAGTCAACTTGCTGTACGCGCAGCGATTGGCTGGAAATCAGCGGCCGCCCTCCCCGTGGCGCCGTCCCTAGGAGAGGCCGGGAGGATTGTGGCTGGCTGCTGCGTTCTTAGACGGTCGTCAGTAATACAGCAGTGCGGCCATGGCAGAACCGCAGCCCGTGTCCAGCGGCCTCACCGACGAGGCTGCCCTCGGTTGCTGCTCCGACCCGGACCCCAGCACCAAGGTGGGCGCAGAACCTACTTCTCCCGAGTCGCGGCCCCGCAGGCCGTAGCTCGGGCCCCGGGAGGGCGCACGTCCCCGGCACAGCCAGGCCGGGCTCCGGCTGGATTCGAACCCCATCCGACCGTCGCCACCGCAGCTCTGGCTGCCTAGGAGGGCCCAGAGTGAGCTGGGTAAATGGCTAGTGGTGTCCAATAGGGGATGCGTGAGAGGATCCATTTCCTCAGAGACTGCGACCCTTCTTGTATTAACTTGTTTACTTGGGGACGGTAACTGGAAGCCACGGCCAAGCCGGGGTCAGATCCCTTATCCGTGCGTGTGCGTGTTCCCCGGGCCAGTAGCTATGGCGGATAAGAGGAGCTTCAGAACTCCCAGTCCAGGTTCGAAGGTCCTTATCCACGCCGGCCCCTCACAGCCTGCTCTGGCTGCTGGCTTAACTCCTCCAAACTAATCTGATCTCCGAGTTTAACCGCGCCCAGAATTTCGCTTTTGCTTGGTTTTTATGGTTGCTCACGGTCACACTTCTGCCCTCCCTGTGCATGGTGGCCCCCAAGAAAGGTGACAGAATCGTGGAGCTTAGATCCAAAGGGAATCTTAGAAATTCTTTCACCGATCCTCTAATCGCTGCCGAGACCCAGTAAGAGGAATGACTTGTTGCCTCCCTCCAGCTTGCTTAACATGTCTGTACCCAGTCAGTGTAACTCACTCAGGTGTGGTGCCTCCACGCTGCCAGGATTTGACAAAACTGCCGCTTGTGGCGGGGAGTGGGGGTTATGCCGGTGTACTTGTCAGTGTCAGTAAACGACTTTGTATTTTTTTTAAATTAGATTGGGGAATTTTTAAATTCCTTGAAGATTGAATATGTGCTTTATGCAGACCTCAAAGAGGAACTGAGTTTGCTCCCTGCTTGCTCTTTACCTTCCGGGTGAAGAGTCAGACACCTCTCATAGCTAAAGCCTTTGGCACCTGGTCCTTAGCTTAGGCAAAATGGTAGTCACTGAGAAATATTGGGACAGAAGAGAGAGGGAGGGAGGAAAAGAAAGAAATTTCCTTTCACACTCATTTCACTTGTATATCCTCTAATAGTAATACCTAGTTATTTCACAAAATATAAACTGAGTCATTCAGTATAAATTAATTTCCTAGATAACTGGAGATTTTATGTGCTGGGCTATTTAAAAAAATATTTCTTAGACTTTTATAAAATGTATTAAATACATTTTCTTGCGTTTTTATTTACAGTTTATTTTTGAGAGAGAGACAGGGAGAGAGAGAGAGAATTCCAAGAGGGAAGAGAGAGCCCGAAGTGGGGCTTGAACTCACAAACTGTGAGATCATGACCTGAGCCAAAATCAAGAGTCCAATGCCTAACCGACTGAGCCACCCAGGTGCCCATTGCATTCTTAATTTACACTACATATAATTGAAAATTCTCTTGGTTGTTTGGAGTAATTACTTCTTGAAATCAGTAATTTTTGGCCCTTGAGGTACCATGTAGGGGACATAAAATGAATAGGTAATAACAGCTTGAGTGTGGCAGGCCCTGGGTTGTTGTTTGAAGTACATTACTTAATTTAATCCTCATAACAACTCTACGAAGAAGGCATAATTATTATCTCCATTTTATAAATAAGAAGACTCCGGGATAGAGGTATTGAGTAACTTGAGTAACTTGCCCAGAGAGGAGCTCATGCTCCCAACCTCCACCCTGTTCTGCTTCTGGAGTACTGACTTCAGCAGTAATTTTGGAAGTTGACATGAAGGAAAGTAAAAGACCTAAATTAGATTCAGTCTGATTGCTGATTTTATTTATATATATATAAACACACACACACACACACACACACACACACACACACACACTGCTATATATAAAAACATAGTATGTATGGGGGATGGATACTGGGCTGAACCAGATGAGGTCTCAATCAGACAGACACCAACTCCAATATAAGATGGAGCTGAGATAAATGTGCTATTGAAATTATAAACCACCCTTGGCGCACAAGAGGTAGAAATTTTTGAAGGTAGCATCTGTAGTATGGTATATATATGAGGTATTTGAAGTCCAAAGACCTACATTTGAACCCCCAGTTCTGTCATTGGCTGCAGTGATCTTAGCAGGGCACTTGAGCTGAGTTTGTAAAAGCAACATAAAGAGAGCTGCTAGGAAGATAAAATGTATTAATGTTCTCTATGAAAAGTGATATAATTCAAGGTTGTGTTTCAACTGTGGGGATCAGGGAGTGCATCAAGTGGAAGGTGGGGGTGAGTCTATGTCTTGAAAGGTGGATGGGGGTCCAGAATCACCTGGGAGACAGTTATATGGGAGGAGGCATTCTAGGTGAAGGAAATATATGAGCAAAAATGTGAGATGGCAAAATGATGCAGTGAAGTCATGTTCTGGAGAGGTGAGTTACATGTTTTTGGTTGAAGTTCAGGTTATCTAAGCAGTGGAGCAGTGGTGGAGAAGGCTAGAATGGTAGGTTGGAGCCAGATCATGGAGAGAGCTTTTGAATGTCACATCTAAGGAAGGTGGATTTTATATAGGTAGTAGGGAACCATTCAGGGTTTCAAAGCATTTTTGTAGAATAGATTGGAGGGATCCAGGCCTGAAGGGGATGAGGACACCTAAAAGCTTCTTCCGGAAGGTGAAATAAATGATGAGGGCCTGGTTTGGAAAGTATAGGGTAGCAGTGGTAGAAAGTCAACTTCCCTGTTGATCATTTGCACCTTTGTCATAAAGGCAGATCAAGGAATGTATAGCTGTCCCACATCCTGGGTAGTCTTATTGGCCAACTGTCTTCATAAGGCCAAATACTTTTTTTTCCCCTAAGTGATAATCTCCTGAAACTAATTCTTTTTACTCTCTCAGTGTCCTTTAATATAATAATTTGGAGTCCTGTCCCATCTGAGTGGGGGGTGATCGGGTCAGGGAAAACTGAGTCTTGGTGACACTTAAGCTGATAGAATTGGGTGCAGGGGTAGGTGGAAGAGAGAATGGAGAGGAGGAAGGAAGGACAGTGGCCAGATGGATGAAAGACTGTTCTAGGCAGAGAGAATCATACATTATAGGCAGAATCTAGGCAGAGAGAATCATACGAATATAAAAAGCACAATAACTTCTGAGAACTGATTCAGGAATCTACAGGTAATATGAGACTAAGTTCCAGGCAATGGGAGTTGAGGGGAAGGTACACAGGACAATCATCAGGATGTCCAAAGAAAATATGAGCACTCACTGCCCCTGTAAAGATTTCTCACCGTGTAAGGATTTCTATTTGGTAAATATATTTTATAATACATATATATATATGTGTGTGTGTGTGTGTGTGTGTGTGTGTGTGTGTGTGTGTGTGTATTTTTTTTAACATCTGTTCATTTTTGGGAGACAGAGACAGAGCGTGAGCTGGGGAGGGGCAGAGAGAGAGGGAGACACAGAATTTAAAGCAGACTCCAGGCACAGAGCACTATGCGGGGCTCAAACCCATGAATTGCAAGATCATGACCTGAGCCAAAGTCGGATGCCTAGCATACTGAGCCATCCAGGCGCCCCTATAATATATATATTTTATTAGTATATTTGTAAATGTATATAATTAAAATAAATACATATTTATTGGGGCTGATGCTCTCTTTTTTAACTGATAAGGGTTTACCAGAAATGTTTGAAATGACCAGTTTAGGGGAATGCTGACAAATGATGAAGTTAGAGAAGTATGCAATAACCAATATGTGCTTGCTTTGGGGACTTTCTCCTAAAAGCTGTGAAGCACCACTGAAGGAATTATTTTTAAACCCAGAAGTGACACAATTGGGTTTTCACTATAGAAAGATCACTCTGGTGCTTTATGGGAAAATCAGTGGATTGCATCTGGCGAATACTGCAAGAAGCAGAGACCAGGGGAGGCTATGACAGACATTCAGGGAGGAAGTAGTGAGGACATGAGGAAGGTGGTGCTCATTTATAAAGACAAGGAGAGGGGCACCTGGGTGGCTCAGTCGGTTGAGTGTCCGACTTCGGCCCAGGTCATGATCTCACGGTCCGTGAGTTCAAGCCCTGTGTCGGGCTCTGTGTTGACAGCTCAGAGCCTGGAGCCTGTTTCAGATTCTGTGTCTCCCTCTCTCTCTGACCGTCTCCCGTTCATGCTCTGTCTCTCTCTGTCTCAAAAGATGAATAAACATTAAAAAAAAAATAAAGACAAGGAGAAAGATTTCATAGGGATTTAATCAGGTTGATAGGACACTTGGAATGGATTACAGAGAAGTGGAGAGGGAGAAATCTAGGAAGACTTCAGGTCTCTGGCTTGGGCTGACAAGGGATTCTAGAGGCCCTATGCTAAACACTAACGTGCATTATCCCATATACTTTCCAACTCAGCCCTACAAGCAGAGAACTATAATTATCCCCATTCTAAAGATGTGAAAACTGAGGTTCAAGAAAAGTAACGATTTACTCAAAGTAATGGGGGTGGAGCCAGCATTTGAGCCATCCATATTGCTTGTGAAGAATTATTTCTCTGACACTTGTGTGTTTTTTCTGTCCCTTTGCGTGAGATTTTAAAGTCCTGGTGGTTCTGAGGGCTTCTGGGATTTTCCTGTTTCTTTTATCTGTTGTAAGAGTAGTCTGGCAGGGGTGTTTACAAATTTCACAGGTAAATTTTAAATTAAAAAAAAAAAATTCCTTTGTGTCTCCTATCTATTTATGTCTCTCTTATGTAGGGTGAGTACATTTGAAGTATGTCTTTGGCTGTTGACTTATAGAGTGGGAAGGAAAGAACCACATGAAACCAATTTAGATAAGACAGAATAAATGTAAAGGGAGTTGCTGAATTATTTTCAGGAACAATTTATCACATTCTGACATAGGTTGAGTCAGGCAAATAACTCTAGAAGGAGGAAGATAGTGAAGAAAAAAACCATATCAAACCATCCTGTGCATGAACCATGTTCTCCAGCTGTTAATAGAAGACAATTTTGTTCCCCTCAGATATGCTTGTATTTCCAAAAGGGTCTTTCACTCAAGGCAACTGTAGTTTTAAGAAGTCAGGAAAGACCAAAACTTGATCCATTTTTGTTTTATAGGAGATATGATACCTAGAAGCATATCAGCCCTTAATTAACCCTTTGATGAGAATGTGAATTTGGTTAACTCTAGCTGTCTCTCAAGAAACCATTAAAAATATGTTTGTTACTTAGCGATATTGCTTATGATAAAAGATAAGCTGATTGGTAAATTGCATTTGGAGAGGGAGAATTATCAATATCTAATAGGAAGTCATGGCTTTGGTCTCTTGTAACTGTCCCTTGGGGAAATTCTGGAAGCTGTGCCCATGGGATTGCTACTGGATACACTGGTGCTTGTGGTACACATAGGGCTTCTACACCAGGGTGATTCTGGCTCCTACCAGTGCAGATCTTCTCCCTGTGCCTGAGCTGTTGGACATCTTGAGGTACTCCTGCTGAAGAGGAACACCTAACACTGCTCTGTTGGCAAGCTGTGTTTTTCTGACAAACCCTTTCAGCCTGTGGTTGTCCTGAGGGCTGTGGAGTCTGTCCAAGCCCTGTGGAGTCTGTTTATTTGAGCCTTAAGAAGACTCCTTGGGGGCGCCTGGGTGGCGCAGTCGGTTAAGCGTCCGACTTCAGCCAGGTCACGATCTCGCGGTCCGTGAGTTCAGGCCTGCGTCAGGCTCTGGGCTGATGGCTCAGAGCCTGGAGCCTGCTTCCGATTCTGTGTCTCCCTCTCTCTCTGCCCCTCCCCCGTTCATGCTCTGTCTCTCTCTGTCCCAAAAATAAATAAACGTTGAAAAAAAAAATAAAAATAAAAAATAAAAAAGAAGACTCCTTGCTGGGGGTGATGCAGCACTTTGTTTTTTAGGACATCACTGGATAGATTTATTATTTTTTAATATGAAATTTATTGTCAAATTGGTTTCCATACAACACCCCGTGCTCATCCCAACAGATGCCCTCCTCAATGCCCATCGCCCACTTTCCCCTCCCTCCCACCCCCCATCAACCCTCAGTTTATTCTCAGTTTTTAAGGGTCTCTTATGGTTTGCCTCCCTCCCTCTCTAACTTTTTTTTTCCCTTCCTCTCCCCCATTGACTTCTGTTAAGTTTCTCAGGATCCATATAAGAATGAAAACATATGGTATCTTTCTCTGTATGACTTATTTCACTTAGCATAACACTCTCCAGTTCCATCCACGTTGCTACAAAAGGCCATATTGCATTCTTTCTCATTGCCAAGTAGTATTCCGTTGTGTATATAAACCATAATTTCTTTATCCATTCATCAGTTGATGGACATTTAGGCTCTTTCCATAATTTGGCTATTGTTGAAAGTGCTGCTATAAACATTGGGGTACAAGTGCCCCCATCAGCACTCCTGTATCCCTTGGGTAAATTCCTAGCAGTGCTCTTGCTGGGTCATAGGGTAGTTCTATTTTTCATTTTTTGAGGAACCTCCACACTGTTTTCCAGAGTGGCTGCACCAGTTTGCATTCCCACCAACAGTGCAAGAGGGTTCCCGTTTCTCCACATCCTCTCTAGCATCTATAGTCTCCTGATTTGTTCATGATATCTCAGTGTGGTTTTGATTTGTATTTCCCTGATGAGGAGTGACGTTGAGCATCTTTTCATGTGCCTGTTGGCCATCTGGATGTCTTCTTTAGAGAAGTGTCTATTCATGTTTTCTGCCCATTTCTTCACTGGATTATTTGTTTTTCGGGTGTGGTGTTGGGTGAGTTCTTTATAGATTTTGGATACTAGCCCTTTGTCCGATATGTCATTTGCAAATATCTTTTCCCATTCCGTTGGTTGCCTTTTAGTTTTGTTGATTGCTTTGCAGTGCAGAAGCTTTTTGTCTTGATGAGGTCCCAATAGTTCATTTTTGCTTTTAATTCCCTTGCTTTTGGAGATGTGTCAAGTAAGAAATTGCTGCGGCTGAAGTCAGAGAGGTTTTTTCCTGCTTTCTTCTCTAGGGTTTTGATGGTTTCCTGTCTCACATGCAGGTCCTTTATCCATATTGAGTTTATTTTTGTAAATGGTGTATCAAAGTGGTCTACTTTCATTCTTCTGCATGTTGCTGTCCAGTTCTCCCAGCACCATTTGTTAAAGAGACTTTTTTCCATTGGATATTCTTTCCTGCTTTGTCAAAGATTAGTTGGCCATACTTTTGTGGGTCCAATTCTGGGGTTTCTTTTCTATCCCATTGGTCTGTGTGTCTCTTTTTTGTGCCAATACCATGCTATCTTGATGATCACAGCTTTGTAGTAGAGGCTAAAGTCTGGGATTGTGATACCTCCCGCTTTGGTCTTCTTCTTCAATATTACTTTGGCTATTTGGGGTCTTTTGTGGCTCCATACAAATTTTAGGATTGCTTGTTCTAGCTTCGAGAAGAATACTGGTACAATTTTGGTTGGGATTGCATTGAATGTGTAGATAGCTTTGGTAGTATTGACATTTTAACTATTTATTCTTCCAATCCATGAGCATGGAATGTTTTTCTATTTCTTTATATCTTCTTCAATTTCCTTCATAAGCTTTCTATAGTTTTCAGCATATAGATCTTTTACATCTTTGGTTAGGTTTATTCCTAGGTATTTTATGATTCTTGGTGCAATTGTGAATGGGATCAGTTTCTTTATTTGTCTTTCTGTTGCTTCATTATTAGTGTATATGAATGCAACTGATTTCTGTACATTAATTTTGTATCCTGTGACTTCATGTATCAGTTTTAGCAGACTTTTGGTGGAGTTTATCGGGTTTTCCATGTATAATACCATGTCATCTGCAAAAAGTGAAAGCTTGACTTCATCTTTGCAATTTTGATGCCTTTGATTTCCTTGTATTGTCTGATTGATGATGCTAGAACGTCCAACACTATGTTAAACAACAGCGGCGAGAGTGGACATCCCTGTCGTGTTCCTGATCTTAGGGGGAAAGTTCTCAGTTTTTCCTCATTGAGGATAATATTAGCTGTGGGCTTTTCACATATGGCTTTTATGAGTTTAAGTATGTTCCTTCTATCTCGACTTTCTCAAGGGTTTTTATTAAGAAAGAATGCTTAGGGGCGCCTGGGTGGCGCAGTCGGTTGAGCATCCGACTTCGGCCAGATCACGATCTCGCGGTCTATGAGTTCGAGCCCCGCGTCAGGCTCCCGGCTGATGGCTCGGAGCCTGGATCCTGTTTCCGATTCTGTGTCTCCCTCTCTCTCTGCCCCTCCCCCGTTCATGCTCTGTCTCTCTCTGTCCCAAAAATAAATAAACGTTGAAAAAAAAAATAAAAAAAAAAAGAAAGAATGCTGAATTTTGTCAAATGCTTTTTCTGCATCGATTGACAGAATCATATGGTTCTTTTCTTTTCTTTTATTAATATGATGTATCACATTGTTTGATTTGCAAATGTTGAACCAGCCCTCTAGCCCAGAAATGAATTCCACTTGATCATGGTGAATAATTCTTTTTATACGCTGTTGAATTTGATTTGCTAGTATCTTACTGAGAATTTTTGCATCCATATTCATCAGGGATATTGGCCTGTAGTTCTCTTTTTTTGCTGGTTCTCTGTCTGGTTTAGGAATCAAAGTAATGCTGGCTTCATAGAATGAGTCTGGAAGTTTTCCTTCCCTTTTTATTTTTTGGAACAGCTTGAGAAGGATAGGTATTATCTCTGCTTTAAATGTCTGGTAGAATTCCCCAGGGAAGCTATCTGGTCCTGGACTCTTATTTGTTGGGAGATTTTTGATAACTGATTCAATTTCTTCGCTGGTTATGGGTCTGTTCAAGTTTTCTATTTCTTCCTGTTTGAGTTTTGGAAGTGTGTGGTGCTTAGGAATTTTTCCATTTCTTCCAGGTTGTCCAGTTTGTTGGCACATAATTTTTCATAGTATTCCCTGATAATTGCTTGTATTTCCTGATGGATTGGTTGTAATAATTCCATTTTCATTCATGATTTTAATCTATTTGGGTCATCTCCCTTTTCTTTTTGAGAAGCCTGGCTAGAGGTTTATCAATTTTGTTTATTTTTTCAAAAAACCAACTCTTGGTTTCATTGATCTGCACTAACTTTTTTTTAGATTCTATATTGTTTATTTCTGCTCTGATCTTTATTATTTCTTTTCTTCTGCTGGGTTTGGGGTGTCTTTGCTGTTCTGCTTCTATTTCCTTCAGGTGTGCTGTCAGATTTTGTATTTCGGATTTTTCTTGTTTCTTGAGATAGGCCTGGATTGCAGTGTATTTTCCTCTCGGGACTGCTTTCACTGCATCCCAAAGCGTTTGGATTGTTGTATTTTCACTTTCATTTGTTTCCATATATTTTTTAATTTTTTCTCTAATTGCCTGGTTGACCTATTCATTCTTTAGTAGGGTGTTCTTTAATCTCCATGTTTTTGGAGATTTTCCAGACTTTTTCCTGTGGTTGATTTCAAGTTTCATAGCATTGTGGTCTGAAAGTGTGCATGGTATGATCTCAATTCTTTTATAGTTATTAAGGGCTGTTTTGTGACACAGTATGTGATCTGTCTTGGAGAATGTTCCATGTGCAATCAAGAAGAAAGTATATTCTGTTGCTTTGGGATGCAGAGTTCTAAAAATATCTGTCAAGTCCATCTGATCCAATGTATCATTCAGGGCCCTTGTTTCTTTATTGATCCTGTGTCTAAATGATCTATCCATTGTTGTAAGTGGCCTATTAAAGTCCCCTGCAATTACCACATTCTTAGCAATAAGATTGCTTATGTTTGTGATTAATTGTTTTATATATTTGGGGGCTCCTGCATTCAGCGCATAGACATTTTTAATTGTTAGCTCTTCCTGATGGATAGACCCTATAGTTATTATATAATGCCCTTCTTCATCTCTTATTACAGCCTTTAATTTAAAGTCTAGTTTGTCTGGTATAAGTAGGGCTACTCAAGCTTTCTTTTGGCTTCCAGTAGCATGATAAATAGTTCTCCATCCCCTCACTTTCAATCTGAAGGTGTCCTCATGTCTAAAATGAGTCTCTTGTAGACAGCAAATAGATGGGTCTTGTTTTTTTTATCCATTCTGATACACTTTGTCTTTTGGTTGGAGCATTTAGTCCATTTACAGTGTTATTGAAATATATGAGTTTAGAGTTATTGTGATGCCTGTGGGTTTCATGCTTGTAGTGATGTCTCTGGTACTTTGTGGTCCTTGCAACATTTCACTCACAGAATCCCCCTTAGGATCTCTTGCAGAGCTGGTTTAGTAGTGATGAATTCCTTCAGTTTTTGTTTGTTTGGGAAGACCTTTATCTCCTTCTATTGTGAGTGACAGACTTGCTGGATAAAGGATTCTCAGCTGCATATTTTTTCTGTTCATCACATTGAAGGTTTCCTGCCATTCCTTTCTGGCCTGCCAAGTTTCAGTAGATAGGTCTGCCACTACTTTTATGGGTCTACCTTTGTAAGTTAGAGCCGTTTATCCCTAGCTGCTTTCAGAATTTTGTCTTTATCCTTGTATTTTGCCAGTTTTACTATGGTACGTCGTGCAGAAGATCGATTCAAGTTACGTCTGAAGGGAGTTCTCTGTGCCTCTTGGATTTCAATGCCTTTTTCCTTCCCCAGATCAGGGAAGTTCTCAGCTCTGATTTGTTCAAGTACACCTTGAGCCCCTTTCTCTCCCTTTGTCTTCTGGAATTCCTATGATATGGATATTGTTCCGTTTGATTGCATCACTTAGTTCTCTAATTCTCCCCTCATACTCCTGGATTTTTTTATCTCTCTTTTTCTCAGCTTCCTCTTTTTCCATAATTTTATCTTCTAATTCACCTATTCTCTCCTCTGCCTCTTCAATCCATGTTATGGCCGCCTCCATTTTATTTTGCACCTCATTTATAGCATTTTTTAGCTCCTCGTGACTATTTCTTAGTCCCTTGATCTCTGTAGCAATAGATTCTCTGCTGTTCTGTATGCTTTTTTCAAGCCCAGTGATTAATTTTATGACTATTATCCTAAATTCTTGTTCTGTTATATTGCTTAAGTTGGTTTTGATCAATTCATTAGCTGTCGCTACTTCCTGGAGTTTCTTTTGAGGAGAATTCTTCTGTTTCATCATTTTGGGTAGTCCCTGCAGTAGCTCCAACCTGCAGGGTACTTCCTCTGTGCTGTCCGGAGAAACTTGTGTTGGTGGGTGGGGCTGCAGTCAGACCCGATGTCTGCCCCCAGCCCACCACTGGGCTCACAGTCAGACTGGTGTGTACCTTACCTTCCCCTCTCCCAGGGGCAGGACTCACTGTGGAGTGATGCGGCCCCTGTCTGGGCTACTTGCACACTGCCAGGCTTGTGGTGCTGCTTCGATGGGATCTGGCATATTAGCCGGGGTGGATCTGCAAGGTGCACAGAGGCGGGAGGGGCAGGCTTAGCTCGCTTTGCCTTTGGTGGTCCCCTGTGGGAGGGGCTCTGCAGCACTGGGAGGGAGGCAGACCCATCAGAGGGATGGATCCACAGAAGCACAGTGTTGGGCATTTGCGTGGGGCAAGCAAGTTTGGTGATGGGAACTGGTTCCCTTTGGAGTTTTGGCTGGGGGGTGGGAGAGGGAGATGGTGCTTGCCGGCGCCTTTGTTCCCCCCCTCACCCTCCAGATGAGCTCTGTCTTCTGGGACTCAACAAATCTCCCTCCCGCTGCCCTCTCGCCCTCCCTGCTCTCTGAGAGCAGAGCTGTTGACTTACAACATTCCCGCTGGCTGTCAGAACACACTCCGTCCGGCCCCTCTGCTTTTGCAGGCCAGACTCAGGGGCTCTGCCTTGCCGGGTGGGCTGTCCCTCCACCGCCCCGCTCCCTCCTGCCAGTCCGTGTAGCATGCACCACCTCTCCACCCTTCCTACCCTCTTCTGTGGGCCTATCGTCTATGTTTGGCTCCAGAGGGTCCGTTCTGCTAGTCTTCTGGCGATTTTCTGGGTTATTTAGGCAGATGTGGGTCTAATCTTAGTGATCTGCAGGACGAGGTGAGCCCAGCATCCTCCTATGCCAACATCTTCTCTGCTCCCTCACTGGATAGATTTAAACAGAATTCTAGGAAAGAGTTTGCACTGGATCACCAGCTTATCTTGAAAGTATACAGCTCAGGAACGGCCAGATGGAAGAGATGCATGGGGTGAAGTACATGGAACTCATATCCTCTTCAGGGGACCTGTCTCCCCCCAGTCTCCATGTGTTCACCAACCCGGAAGCTCAACACTTTTGAAAACTCATTGGGAAAGAGAGTTGATGGGCACCCAAGGGAGTTGGCCTCAACTGTTATTAAGGCCAAAACACACACTTTAGGCCAAAAAAATCTTAAAATTTCTGAAAATTTAGCTAACGTAAGTTTGAAACTCCTCCTTTCTGAAAACTGAAGGTGATAGAGGCAATGAAGATCTTGATTTTGATGGAATATCATACAAAGCTCCTTAGCAACATTTCTAGAGAAATGTGTCTTCATCATTAGAAAGAGACATTTGGTGACCAGACATACCTACTTGTTGGGCGGCACTTGTATAAAATCAGTTTGGAGACTTTTTCTGGGAACATGGAGTGCATATACTTTTCCCTATTCCTCCTGCTATGTTCAGCTAAAGCCTCTGACATTTTATATGAAATAAACACAGGAAGACACTGAAAGGTGGAGAGAGGAAGACAGACTAGCTAGGGACCTTGAGACCCTAGGAGCAACATGGTGGTGAGATTCCTGAGTTTTCTTTTTGCCTTATTTAGCCCAAACTTGGAGCTACAGAAGTATCAATGGGTACAGACAAAAACAAAACAAAAACCCCTGCTCTCTATTCACAGGACCAGGATATAGGCAGTATTTCCTGATAAGGCAGAAAACTTTTAGACAATACCAGCTTTGCTACAACTAGACCACAGAAAAATCAGTGGCTGCATCCTTATCTATGCCCGCAAAGGCTGGGTAGGAAGTCTGTTCTTCCCCTGAACAGGTTGCAATGTCCACCCTCCCCCCGCCAGGCTGGTATCCGAGAAGGCTGAGTTGGATGCCAGGACTTTCATCTCACCAGACAATAACAAGCTTTCCCCACTTGCTGTATTAATGCAGAAACATGGGGAACCTGAAATTCTACCCCACGCCAGCAGTGGAAGTATTTTAAGGCCTTTACAAATGGGAGAGAGTAAAGGGATGTAGAGAGGGATGAGGTTTCTGCCTTCACCCAAACTGATAAAATGATGACACCAAGTGACTGTGATAACATATATAATTGAACACCTAGAGCAACCGCTAAAAAAGCTATACAAAGAGTACATGAAAAAATGCTATAGATAAATGAAAATGGAGTTATAAAAAGATGTTCCAGTAACCCACAGGAAGGCAAGGAAAAAATTAACAGAAAACAAACCAAAAATAAATAAAATAGCCAACTTAAGCCCTAGTATTTCAATAATTACACTAGGTATAAATACACCAATTAGAGATTAGCACAGTGGATTTAAAAACATGCCCCAACTTATCTATCTATGAGGTGGTGGATATTAATTAAACTTATTGTGGTAATCATTTCACAACATACATGAGTCAGGGTGTATGCCTTAAGCTTATACAGTGCTGTATAAAGGCAGAAACATGTTATGTTAATATCTCAGTATAACTGAAATAAAAGAAAATGAAAACATGCCCCAAATATATGCTGTCTGCATGAAACTCACTTCAAATAGAGTAGTAGAGGCAAGTTAAAAGTAAAAGCATAGTATAAGATTAGTATGGAACCATTAATCAAAAGAAAGCAGGAATGGCTATACTCATACCAAATAAAGTAAACTCCAGAGCAAAGAAAATTACCACAGGTCGAGAAGTACATTTATGTAATGAAAATGGGTCAATTGACCAAGAAGATCTAGCAGTCCTAAATGTGTGTGCACTAAAGAACAACTGCAAAAATATCTGAAGCAAAAACTTTGATGGAAGAGAGAAATTGAAAAATCCACATTTATAGTTGGAGACTTCAAATCTCCTCTCAATAATTGATAGAACTAGACAGAAAATTAACAAGGATATAGACAAACTCTGTAACACCATCAGCAAAGAAGATCTGATCAACATTTAAAGAACACTCCACCCAATTACAGCAGAATACACTTTTATTTTCAGATGCCCACAGAACATACGCCAAGACAGACCATGTTATGGGCTCCAAATCCAACTTTAACAAATTTACTATTGAAACAACACAGTGCATTTTTCAACGTTTATTTATTTTTGGGACAGAGAGAGACAGAGCATGAACAGGGGAGGGGCAGAGAGAGAGGGAGACACAGAATCGGAAGCAGGCTCCAGGCTCTGAGCCATCAGCCCAGAGCCCAACGCGGGGCTCGAACTCACGGACCGCGAGATCGTGACCTGGCTGAAGTCGGACGCCCAACCGACTGCGCCACCCAGGCGCCCCCACAGTGCATTTTTCAACCACAATTGAATCAAACTAGAAATCAGTAGCAGATACACAACAGGAAATCTCCAAACACTTGGAAATTAAACACATTTCTAAATAATTCATGCATCAAGAGGAGATCTCAAGGGAAAAAAAAATTTTAAATAGATTGAAATTAAGAAAGGAATCTCAGGTAAAACAGTCCTAAGAGGGAAATTTATATTACTAAATGAATACATTAGAAAAGAAGAAAAGTCTCAAATCAATAACTTAAGTTACTTCCTAAAGAACCTAGAAAAAGAGCAAAATAACCCAAAGGAAGCAGAAAGAGGGAAATAATAAAAAGCAGAAATCATTGAAATTAAAAATAGACTAGAGAAACAATTAAAACTAATTCTTTGAAAAAAAGAAACACAATAGAATTGGTAAACTTGTAGCAAGACTGACAAAATAGAAGATACAAATTACCAATATAAGAAATTAAATAGGAAATACCACTACAGACTGCAGACATCAGAAAGATAATAAGGGAGTATTAAAAACAACTCTGTATATGTAAATTTGGGAATTTACATGAAGTGGACCAGTTCCTGGAAAATATAAACTATCATAACTTGCCCAATATGAAATAATTTGAATAGCTCTATAACACAAGGAAATTGAATTAATAATCAATAACTTTTTAAAACAGATATTTCAAGGCCCAGATGATTTCACTGGAGAATTCTTCCAAATATTAAAGAAAAATTAACATCAATTCTACATTATCCCTTTAAAAAAATTGAAGAGGAGGGAGTACTTCCTGATTCATTTTATAAAGCTAGTATTACTCTGGGCAGCTGGCCAGCTCAGTAGAGCATGTGAGTCTTGATCTCAAGGTTGTGAGTTCAAGTTCCACGTTAGGCATGGAGCCTACTTAAAAAAAATTAAAAAAAAAAATAAACATTTAAAGCTAGTATAACTCTGATAGCAAAATCAGATGAAGGCAGTACAAAAAATGAAATTTACAGACTAATATCCCTCATGAATATAGATGTAAAAGTCCTTGACAAAATATTAACAAATATAATCTAGCAATAAAAAAAAACCCCATGACCAAGTGGGGTTTATTCCAGGTATGCAAGCCTGGTTTAGATTCAAAAATCAATCAAAGTAATCCACTATCTTAGGAGGCTAAAGAAAAATCACATGATCATGTTAAATGATGCAGAAAAAGCTTTTGACAAAAATTCACCACCATGTATGTTTAATTTTTTTTCTATAAAAAAGTAGGAATGAAGTGGAAGTTTTCAACTTGATAAAGACCATATATAAAAACCTTACATTATACTTAATGGTGATGCTTTTTCCCTAATTTGGGGGAACAAGACAAGGATGTCTATTCTCACCACTCTTACTCAACATAGTGCTACAAGTTCTGGCTAGTGCAGTAAGGGAGGAAAAGGAAGTAACAGTCATATAGATTGGAATGAAGAAATAAAACTGTCCCTATTTGCAGATGACATGATTGTGCATAGGAAATCCTAAGGAATCTACAAAAAACTCTAATAGGACTAATAAATGAGTTTATTGAGGTTGCAGGATAAAAGATAAACATACAAAAATCAATTCTGTTTCTGTATACTAGCAGAGAATACATGAACACCAAGATTAAAAATATAATTGCTCAGCAAAATTTCTTAGGTATAAATCAAACATATACAGGCCTTATATGTTGAAAATTAAACAGTACTGATAAAGATGTAAATAAATGGAGAGAAACATACTGTGTTCATCATTGGAAGACTCAGCATTGTAAAGATGTCACTTCTCCACAAATTGATATACATGTTTAACACAAACTTTTTTTTTTAGATACAGGTAAGATTATTCTAAAATTTATATGGAAGGCACATAAGCTATAATAACCAAATTTTAAGAAGGATGAAGTGGAAGTCTGATTTTAGGACTTATTCTATAGCTACAGTACTCACTATTCTGTGGTATTAGCAGAGAAGATACAGAATAGTGGAACAGAATAGAGAACACAGAAGTAGACCCACACTAACATACTCTATAGATGTTTGGCAAAGATGAGAATGCAGTCCAATGGAGAAAGGATAGGCTTTCAACAAATTTGCTGGAGCAGCTAAACACCCATAAATTAAAAAAATGAAGATTTACCCAAGTCTCACATCTTAACACCAAAAAATCCATTTAGAGGTGCTCTAAGGGACCTTGACCCTTTGGTTCACATCCATGTCTCACCTTTATAATTTTGTCAGGATTGTGCACTAGAAACATCCTTGACTGCACCATTAAAGTTTTTTCAAAGTAGTTTTGAGCTAATGAAATTTGGACAATGTGCCCCCCCATCCAAAGCCTGATGATTATTTATATTCTTATTTTTTAATTTTTATTTTAGAGAGAGTGAGCACAAGCAGATGGGGGGGGGGGGTGGATCTTAACCAGGCTCCATGCTCAACACAGAACCTGACACAGGGCTTGATCCCGCTACCCTGGAATCATGACCTGAGCTGAAATCAAGAGTTGGATGCTCAACTGACTGAGCCACTCAGGTGTTCCTATATCCTTTTTATTTTTATAAGGCAAAGAAGCAAACCTTTGTTACCTAGTAGCCATCCCAGAAAACCCAAAGATAGTTTAGGCATAAGAGACATCTTTCATTGTTCAAAATTTAGAACATGATAAAGGAAAGACAAAAAATTGTCTGATGAGACAAGACATGAATGTGAGAACTGCCTTTTTAAACACAAGATATATTTATTTTAAACAATATTTTAGAACCATAGCAATAAATAGTCATTTTTAGGATCTTTTTGGGAAAGGAACTTTTTCTCAAGATCATTCAAGGGTTTACCAGTAGTACAGAGAGTTGACAGAATATGTTGGTGATAAATAGAAAACTGTTAGCATAGAATAACTTTCTCATTTTATAAAAAGCAATCCCTGCTTGTTTTTTATATCATCCAAATAACATTTTTATAGCAAAGGATTTATAAGCCTCTTTTTTTTATGAATAAATCCACTGATATTGAATATACCTTTAATTTTTCAGCCATGTATGTATAGGCTTATTTTAATGTTAAAAATGGCATTAGAGTTTACATTTTATCTTTGAAAATAATCTGTTTATCATATTGAGTCTTCTCAGAAAAATGTATCTTTCCATTTTCCTCTTTTTTAAACTATTTTTTCCAGCTTTATTGAAATAATCTACATATAACAATGTGTAAGGTTTGGGTGTACATTGTAGTGATTTGATATACATATATTTTGCCAAATGACTACCACAATAAGGTTAGTTAATGTGCTGATCACTTCAGATAGTTACCTTCTTCATATGTATGTGCGGACAGCTTTTAAGACATGCTCTCTAAGAAGAAAAAAAAAAGATCTTTCTTACAACTCTCAAATAAACATACAATACAGTGTTGTTATCTATGTATAGACTTGTAAAAGTTCATTTTAATATTCTTTTATATGTATGTATTTAGATAGTTTTAGTACATAGCCATGTTAATAATAAAACTAAAGGTTTTTAACATTACTTTTAAGATGTAATTAATCTTGGGACGCCTGGGTGGCTCAGCCAGTTAAGCATCTAACTTCCACTCAGGTCATGATGTCACATTCTGGGGTTTGAGTCCCACCTCAAGCTCTCTGCTATGACCATGGAGCCCACTTCAGATCTCTGTACCCCTCTCTCTCTGTCCCTTCCCTACTTGCACGTGTTCTGTCTCTCTCAAAAATAAATAAACGTTAAGAAAAAAATATGTAATTAATCTTAATAGCATATTAAATAAATTATACATATATGTATTCTTTTAAACTTATTATGTCATGTGCATGTCCCCATGCCATTTAATATACCTCTAAAGCAGCATTTTTAATTTATTCATAATATTCAATTATACTTTTATCGTAATTTATTGGTTTCTTTGTTGTTAGAGACAGTTTAGCAAAGGTGGTTGAAACCAAGTACTTTGGAACCAAACTGCTTGGGATGGAATTTTTTCTGTGACACTCTCTCAGCAGCAAAATGGGGATGGTAATAATACATATTTCATAGGGTTGTTGGGAAGATTATATAAGTTTTGTGAATCTCTTAGAACAGAGGCTGGCATGTAGTTGTTATGTAAGTGTTATGATGAATGTCCTTGTACATAAATCTTTGTCAGAATTTGTAATGTTTTCCTTAGATTTTTAAAAGGGAAACATCTTGGTCAAAGAGCATGAACTCTCTCAGAGTTTATGGACGCAACAGAAGTAATAATAAAGTCATTCATAGTCTAACAATACCAATGTTGGTAGAAAGAGTTTGAAAAGATGAAATATGATATACCAATGTCATTGGTGCAGTGGTAAACTGGGCCATTACAGAACAGATTTTAAAAGGATTTTAGATTTCAATTTTTTTTTTCCTTGAAGAAAAGGCTAGTAATGTTGGATGCAGCTTGATTGGAAAGAACCATCATCTACTGAAAGTTCATTTACTCATTCTCAACAAATATTTATTGGGTACCTACTCTGCCAGATTCTGCCCCAAGGTTGCATCAAGCAAACAAAACAAGCATCCCTGCCCTTATGGGGTTTATATTTTATGGGGGAAAGAAGAACAAAGGATAAATACAAAATACTGTAAATAGCACATTGAAAGGCAACGAGTGCTATGGAAAAAGAAAATGAAAAAATGGGCTAAGTGGAGAGTTATGGTAGTCAGCTGAGGCCTCATTTGGAAGATGACATTTGAGCAGAGTTAAGGTTAGAAGTGGCTCTGGAGAAAGCCTTCCAGCAGAGGCCCTGAGTGAGCTGCTGAAGACACAGCAGGCTGAGTGAGTGGGCAGGAGCAGAGGTGAGAGAGCCTGCCAGAGCCAGAGGGCCACTGGAGGGGCTTTGGCTTTCATGAAATGGGGGAGACTTCCCACGGTTTTTGAGTAGAAGAGTGATCTGAATTAACTATTTCACGGATCTCTCCCCAAGAATAGACCATAGAGGACATGGTAAGAGAGAAAAGTAACAACCAGTGTGTGTGGCAGGAGGGGTGGGTGGTCAAGGTGCTAGGCTGGTGAGAAGTTCAGGGAAATTAGCTCTCTTGTATCCAAGAAAGGAGAGTTTTGCTGATAGAATTGACAGCTCATAGCTTAATGGTGAGTGAGGGGACTGAAAGCTCATTAAAAGAGTAAAGGGCGCCTGGGTGGCTCAGTCGGTTAAGTGTCAGACTTCGGCTCAAGTCACGATCTCATGGTCCATGAGTTCGAGTACAGCGTCCAGCTCTACTGACAGCTCAGAGCCTGGAGCCTGCTTGGGATTCTGTGTCTCCCTTGTTGTCTGCCCCTCCCCCGCTCATGCTTTGTCTCTCTTTTTCAAAAATATAAATAAACATTAAAAAAAAAAAAAGTAAAGTAAAAACAGGAGTTCCAGGGACCATCTCAATACAGGGACAAGTAGTAGTAAATGTACCAGGAGCTGCTCTATTATATTGTAAGACAGTAATTGCTGTTGACAGAAATGTTTTTGAATCATTAAAATTAAGTAAATTCTGCACATTTTTAAAGCAGGTAACTAGATAGCTAAGTAGTAGTAGAATACAGTAGTAATTAATATTTTTTCAGATAGTTTTGATCATTTGAAAACCTGTGTATAGATCCTAGCTACCTCACCAAAGTTGAAACCGTGCCTTCTTTCAATCTGTGCTGAATAAGAGTATGAAGTGGAATTGGTTTTGCTGCATTTGTTTTGATCTCACTTCATTGCAGTCACAGAGTGACTTTGTAAGAGTTTCTGAGATTCTGTTCACCAGGGGAAACCCAAGGCCTGGTTGTGAGTGCCAGGCCAGCACCTAGAAGTCAGGGGCAGCTTTGCTCTTTTCCAGCTGCTTGCTGAAACCAAGACCTTTAGGAGTGCAGCACCTGCCTAGAAAAACAATCCAAATATTATAGAAGCATGTAATTTCAGAGCCAGCTGCCTTATATATGATTATAAGGTGTGAATGAAGAATTAAATTACATTCATTAAGATCTGCTTATTAAGATAAAGTAGTTTTTAGACTGGTTTCATTTATTTTTTCATGTTTATTTATTTTGAAAGAATAAATGAGCATGTGCGAAGGGTAGAAGGGCAGAGAGAGAGGGAGACAGAGAATCCCAAGCAGGATCCATGCTGTCAGTGCAGAGCCAGATGCAGGGCTTGAACTCATGAACTGTGAGATCATGACCTGAACTGAAGTCAAGAATCAGACACTTGGATGTTTAACTGACTGAGCCACCCAGATGCCCCCAGAATGCTTTCTTCTTAAACATTACGTTGCAAAGGTGGACTGTATCTTGCTACAGAAAGCACAATTAATGTTGGTAATGAATGTCAGAAGTCAAATGTGTTTAATATACACTTTTTCTCCTTAGGATTTTCTGTTGCAGCAGACCATGCTACGAGTTAAAGATCCTAAAAAGTCATTGGATTTTTATACTAGAATTCTTGGAATGACGTAAGTAAACTATTTGTGGTCATAATTTGTTTAATACTTTAATTAATTAATTTTTAAAATTTATATCCAAATTAGTTAGCATATAGTGCAATAATGATTTCAAGAGTAGATTCCAGTGATTCATCCACTATGTATAACACCCAGTGCTCATCCCAACAAGTGTCCTCCTTAATGCCCCTTACCCATTTAACCCCTCCCCTTACCCCTGACCCATCTAGCATCCCTCAGTTTGTTCTCTGTATTAAAGAGTCCCTTATGTTTTGTCCCCCTCCTTGTGTTTATATTATTTTGCTTCCCTTCCTTTATGTTCATGTTTTATATCTTAAATTCCTCATATGAGTGAAGTCGTAATGATATTTGTCTTTCTCTGACTAATTTCGCTTAGCATAATACCCTCTAGTTCCATCCACATAGTTGCAAATGGCAAGATTTCATTCTTTTTGATTGCCGAGTAATACTCCATTGTGTGTGTGTGTGTGTGTGTGTGTGTGTGTGTGTGTGTGTGTGTATACACACCACATCTTCTTTATCCATTCATCCGTCAATGGACATTTGGGCCCTTTCCATACTTTGGGTATTGTTGATAGTGCTGCTGCTATAAACATTGGGGTGCATGTGCCCCTTTGAAACAGCACACCTGTATCCCTTGCATAAATACCTAGTAGTGCAATTGCTGGGTCATAGGGTAGTTCTACTTTTAGTTTTTTGAGGAAGCTCCGCACTGTTTTCCTGAGTGGCTGCACCAGTTTGCATTCCCACCAACAATGCAAAAGAGATCCTCTTTTTCCACATCCTCACCAACATCTGTTGTTGCCTGAGTTATTAATTTTAGCCATTCTGATTGGTCTGAGGTGGTATCTTATTGTGGTTTTAATTTGTATTTCCCTGATGATGAGTGATGTTGAGCATTTTTTCATGGTCTGTTCGCCATCTGGATGTCTTTTTTTTTTTTTAATTTTTTTTTTCAACGTTTATTTATTTTTGGGACAGAAAGAGACAGAGCATGAACGGGGGAGGGGCAGAGAGAGAGGGAGACACAGAATCGGAAACAGGCTCCAGGCTCTGAGCCATCAGCCCAGAGCCTGACGCGGGGCTCGAACTCACGGACCGCGAGATCGTGACCTGGCTGAAGTCGGACGCTTAACCGACTGCGCCACCCAGGTGCCCCTGGATGTCTTTTTTAGAGAAGTATCTATTCATGTCTTTTGCCCATTTCACAGGATTATTTTTTTGGGTGTTGAGTTTGATAAGTTCTTTATACATTTTGGATACTAGCCCTTTGTCTGATATGTTATTTGCATATATCTTCTCCCATTCTGTCAGTTGTCTTTTGGTTTTGCTGATTGTTTCCTTTGCCATGTAGAAGCTTTTTGTCTTGAGGTCCCAATAGTTTATTTTTGCTTTTGTTTCCCATGCCTCTGGAGATGTGTTGAGTAAGAAGTTGCTGCGGCCAACGTCAAAGAGGTTTTTGCCTGCTTTCTCCTCAAGGATTTTGATGGCTTCCTGTCTTACATTTAGGTCTTTCATCCACTTTGAGTTTACTTCTGTGTATGGTGTAAGAAAGTGGTCCAGGTTCATTTTTCTGCATGTTGCTGTCCAGTTTTCCCAGCACCATTTGCTGAAGAGACTTTCTTTTTTCTATTGGATGCTTTGTCAAAGATTAGTTAGCCATATGTTTGAGGGTCCATTTCTGGGTTCTCTATTCTGTTCCATTGATCTGAGTGTCTGTTTTTGTGCCAGTACCATACTGTCTTGATGATTACAGCTTTGTAATATATCTTGAAGCCTTCAGCTTTGGTTTTCTTTTTCTGGATTGCTTTGGCTATTTGGGGTCTTTTTCTGGTGTCATACAAATTTTAGGATGGTTTGTTCTAGTTCTGAGAAGAATGCCAGTGCAATTTTGATTAGGATTGCATTGAATATGTAGATTGCTTTCGGTAGTTCTGACATTTTAACAATATTTGTTCTTCCAATCCATGAGCATGGAATATTTTTCCATTTTTTTGTATCTTCAATTTCTTTCATAAGCTTTCTATAGTTTTCAGTGTATAGATTTTTCACCTCTTTGGTTAGGTTTCTTCCTAGATATTTTATGGTTTTTGGTGCAAATTGTAAATGGGGTCGATTCCTTGATTTCTTTTTCTGTTGCTTCATTGTTGGTGTATAGGAATGCAACCGATTTCTGTGCGTTTATTTTATATCATGCCACTTTGCTGAATTCATGGATCAGTTCTAGCAGTTTTTGGTGGAATCTTTTGGATTTTCCATATAGAGTATCATATGGAAAGTCTTCATATCTGTGAAGAGTGAAAGTTTGACTTCCTCCTTGCCAATTTGGATGCCTTTTATTTCTTTGTGTTGTCTGGTTGCTGAGGCTAGGACTTCCAATACTATGTTGAATAACAGTGGTGAGAGTGGACATCCCTGTCGTGTTCCTGACCTTAGGGGGAAAGTGCTCAGTTTTTCCCCATTGAAGATGATATTAGCGGTGGGTCTTTCATATTTGGTTTTATAATCTTGAGGTATGATTCTTCTATCCTTGCATTCTTGAGGGGTTTTGTCAAGAAAGCATGCTGTATTTTGTCAAATGTTTTCTCTGCATCTATTGAGAGGATCATGTGGTTCTTGTCCTTTCTTTTATTGATGTGGTGAATCACATTGATTGTTTTGTGGATATTGAACAAGCCCTGCATCCCAGGTATAAATCCCACTTGGTCATGGTGAATAATTCTTTTAATGTATTGTTGGATCTGGTTGCTAATATCTTGTTGAAGATTTTTCCATCCAGGTTCATCAGGGAAATTGGTCTGTAGTTCTCCTTTTTTGTGGGGTCTTTGGTTTTGGAATCAAGGTAATGCTGCCTTCACAGAATGAGTCTGGAAGTTTTCCTTCCACTTCTATTTTTTGGAACAGCTTCAAAAGAATAGGTGTTAATTCTTCTTTAAATGTTTGGTAGAATTCCCCTGGAAAGCCTTTTGGCCCTGGAATCTTGTTTTTTGGGAGACTTTTGATTATTAATTCGATTTCTCTACTGGTTATGGGTCTGTTCAAATTTTCTATTTCTTCTTGTTTCAGTTTTGGTAGTTTTATTATATGTTTCTAGGAATTTGTCCATTTCTTCCAGACTGCTCAATTTATTGGCATATAATTGCTCATAATATTCTCTTATTATTGTCTGTATTTCTGCTGTGTTGGTTGTGATCTCTCCTCTTTCATTCTTGATTTTATTTATTTGGATCCTTTCCTTTTTCTTTTTGATCAGACTGGCTAGGGTTTTATCAATTTTTTAAATTATTTCGAAGAACCAGCTCCCGGTTTCATTGATCTGTTGTTCTAATATTTTTTTTTTTTTGTTTCAATAGCACTGATTTCTGCTCTAATCTTTATTATTCCCTGTCTTTTAGTGGTTTGGGGTTTTATTTGCTGTTCTTTTTCCAGCTCTTTAAGGTGTAAGGTTAGGTTGCATATCTGAAACCTTTCGACCTTCTTTAGGAAGGCCTGGATTGCTATATACTTCCCTCTTATGACCGCCTTTGCTGCGTCCCAGAGGTTTTGGGCTGTGGTGTTATCATTTTCATTGGCTTCCATGTACTTTTAAATTTTCTCTTTCACGTATTGGTTAGCCCATTCATTCTTTAGTGGGATGTTCTTTAATCTCCAAGTATTTGTTGTCTTTCCAAATTTTTTCTTGTGGTTGATTTCGAGTTTCATAGTGTTGTGGTCTGAAAATATGCATGGTATGATCTCGATCTTTTTGTAGTTGTTAAGGGCTGATTTGTGTCCCAGTATGTGATCTATTCTGAGGAATGTTCTATATGCACTCGAGAAGAATGTGTATTCTGCTGCTTTGGGATGAAATGTTCTGAATATATGTTAAGTCTGTGCAGTCCAGTGTGTCATTCAATGATATCGTTTCCTTGTTGATTTTCTGTTTAGATGATCTGTCCATTGTTGTAAGTGGGGTGTTGAAGTCCCCTATTATTATCAATGAGTTTCTGTATGTTTGTGATTAGTTGATTTATATATTTGGGTCCTCTCAAGTTTGGAGCATAAATGTTACAATTGTTGGATCTTCTTGGTGGATAGATCCCTTAATTATGATATAATGCCCTTCTTCATCTCTTGTTACATTCTTTATTTTAAAATCTAGATTCTCTGATATAAGTGTGGCTACTCTGGCTTTCTTTTGTGACCATTAGCATGATAGATGGTTCTCCATCCCTTAATTTCAATCTGAAGGTGTCTTCAGGTCATTAAAATGGGTCTCTCGTAAACAGCATATAGATGGATTTTTGTTTACTCATCCATTCTGTTACCCTGTGTCTTTTGATTGGAGTGTTTAGTCCGTTGACATGTAAAGTGAGTACCAAAAGATATGAATTTATTGCCATTATGTTGCCTGTAAATTGGAATTTCTGGTGGTGTTCTCTGGTCCTTTCTAGTCTTTGTTATTTTTGGTCTTTTTTTTTCCGTCTTTTCTCCCCCTCAGAGAGTCCCCTTAAAATTTCTTGCAGAGCTGGTTTAATGGTCACAAACTCCTTTAGTTTTTGTTTGGGAATCTTTTTATATCTCCTTCTATTTTGAATGACAACCTTGCTGGATAAAGAATTTTTGGTTGTATTTTTTCCAGTTCAGCACATTGAATATATCTTGCCACTCCTTTCTGGCCTGACAAGTTTCTGTGAATGGGTCTGCTGTGAACCTGATCTCTCTTCCCTTGTAGTTTAAGGACTTGTTTTCCTTTGCTGCTTTCATGATTCTTTCCTTGCCTGAGTATTTTGTGAATTTGACTATGATATGCCTTGTTGATGGTCGGTTTTTGTTGAATCTAATGGGAGTTCTCTGTGCTTCCTGGATTTTGATGTTTGTGTCTTTCCCCAGGTTAGGAAAGTTTTCTGCTATGATTTGCTTACATAAGCCTTCTACCCCTTTTTCTCTCTCTTCATCTACTGAGACCCCTATGATTCGGATGTTATTCCTTTCTAATGAGTCACTGAGTTCTCTAATTCTTATATCGTGCTCTTTTGCCTTAGTTTCCCTCTTTTTTTCTGCTTCATTATTCTCTGTAAGTTTGTCCTTTATATTGCTGATTCGCCATTCTGCTTCATCCATCCTTGTCACCATGGCATCCATTCGAGATTGCATCTCAGAGTAATTTTAACTTTGTTCTGACTAGATTTTACTCCTTTTATCTCCGCAGAAAGGGATTCTATGCTTTTTTCAACCCCAGCTAGTATTGTTATTATTGTGATTCTAAATTCTGGTTCAGATATCTTGCTTGTGTCTGTATTAAGTCCCTGGCTGTCATTTCCTCCTGTTATTTCTTTTGGGATCAATTCCTTCATTTCATCATTTTGAAGGAAGTAAAAGAATTAATAAAATAAATAAATAAATAAAAATGAAAAAATTAAAAACAACACAAAGAAATCAAATAAAGGATGCTAGATTCTAGGTGTGTTTTGGTCTGGTTGTTGAAAGAAGCTTGATACAATAGAGAAAAAAATGATAAGAAAGATAAAAAAGAACAAAAAGGAAAATGTTTGAAAATGAAAAAAATGAATACAGTAAAATAGAATAAAATGAAGTGATGAAAGTAAAATAGAATTTTAAAAATTTACAAAGAAGTAAAAACTATTGTAGAAAAAATTAGAATCTTTTTCATAAAAAAGGAAATAAAAATAAATTTTTTTCTCTTTCTGTATTCAAGAATAAGAAAAGAAAAAGAAAAAACATTGAATAGATGGACCAGTGAACAGAAAGAAATGTGATTGAAATTACATCCAGTTTCCCCTAGAAGTCAAACTATGAAACACTTTATAGTCCATAAACTAAGCAGGCAGAGAGACTTGTGTTCTTCTGGAGCACCATTGACCCATTTGGCTGGGGCTTGGTGTAACAGCTTTGTTCTCCACTCGATGCGCTGCTTAGTTTACTGGGGTGGATCATTGTGATGTGTGTAGGTGTATGCACATGTGTTGGAGGGGTGAAAATGGTGTCACCCAGCTACCCAGTCTCTAGTATCAGAACTGTGTGCTCTCACCCACTGGCAATCAAGCACCCCTCCTTTGTCTCTGGCTTCTGTCTACTTCCCTCTTCTATACTGTCAGTGATCAAGCCATCAGCTTGGCAGGCGGCACCTCCCTCCTGAGTTTTAGCTCAACTGAGGGTGTGTTTCCAAACCCCTCACTTCTGAGGGCCCTACGCCTTTGACCACCTCAGATGCTGAGCAATGGCCAATTGCTGGTCCAGCCCCAGGAAAGCTTGTGAGACTGCGCTGCTGCAGATGCCTAGAGACTGCAGCCAGGTGCCAGCCCACCCCAGAAACAGTTTGCGTGATTGTGTAGCTGCAGCTTTTCAGGGATAATGGTAAATCACAACACACATCTGATGCCAGGCTTCAGTGAACCCTTAATGTCCTTGTTCTACCACTAGCGAATATGACTGTTTTCCCAGGTCCACTAGGACTTTTGCCTGTGGGGAGGCTGCACAGCCTCTCCCATATGTCCTCCCAGCAGGGGAATTGCCTCTCCCTGTGTGGCATGAGGACCCCTCAGACCTCACCGTCCACTCCTGGGGATTCGCCCTTCCCATCAGAGCTCTGCCAGGTATTAAGTTGCGGAGTTTCAGACTCTACTCCCCTGTAGATAGTCATTAATGGTATTTAAACCCTTTCCTTTCTCCTTTCTCCCTTTCTCATTCAGTCCCTTGCAGGTGTTTCCACTCTTTCTCTTCAGCTGCTTTCAGGGGGCAGGGTGCTTTTCCTGTACTCTCCCCGTTGTCTCTATCCTCTCCACGAGCAAAACCAGCTCCCTGCCCTACACGGTTTCTCTTTTCCCCAGTTCACCTCTCCGCACCATATACCTGCTGAGTTCTCTGGTTCAAGTTGTGCAGATTGTTGTGTTAATCCTCATATCAGGTTTCAAGATGTGCAAGATGGTTTGGTGTTGATCTAGCTGCATTTCAAGGGCGAGAGTGGCAAAAAAAACTTCCATGCTGCTCTGCCATCTTGGCCCCTCCCTGTGCCCATAGTTTTGTAAATATAGGGAATATTTTCATTAAAAATAAAAAAAACAGATTAAACTTTTCTTCAAAAGTCACAGAAGTCCTGGGGTGCCTGAGTGGCTCAGTTGGTTAAGCGTCTGACTTCAGCTCAGGTCATGATCTCACAGTTCATGAGTTCAAGCCCTGCACATCTCACAGCCTGGAGCCTGCTTTGGATTCTGGGTTTCCCTCTATCTCTGCCCCTCCCCAACTTGTGCGAGTGCACTTGCTCTCTCTCTCTCTCTCTCGCTCTCTCTCCCTCTCAAAACTAAATAAAGTAAAAAAAAAAAAAATCACAGAAGTCCTTTTGGTCAGGAGTCTGGGACTAGGTTTGACCTTCCAGGGCTTCTGTCAAGTTCTTCTTTGTGCCAACCAGACTCTTTGGACAGCAAGGGATGAGTACTTGTGTGTTCTCTACCTCTGTTCTCTCTGGGAGCTGCAAGTTTAACCCTTAATGTGTTCAAATCCTTTCAATGTTATGGCCTCTTGTTTACTTCAGAAAAGATGTAGTTATAAACATGTATTATTTAGCAAATAAATGAGTTTACTGAAAACTGGCCATCCGTCCCATTTTTACAGCGTGTGTTCTCTTTTGCTGAATAGGTAGTGTCTACTGATCTTGTAATCCTTAAAGCTTTTTATTTTTCTTGATTTGTTTCCCTAGATAACATGAGAGTTTGTTTGTTTCTGACAATATAGATACATAAAGAATAAAAGTAAATGATTTTTATTTTACTGCCTAGATAATTTCCATTGAGAGAAAAATTCAAGTAATACAGTATATGTTTGTTTAGAAAATCTGACCAGTTCAGAAAAATACAAAATGAAAAATGGTCACCTCCCTTTCCCAGTCCTTCTCCCCAAAGATTATTGCTCTTAACAGTTTCTTGTTATTCTTTCCAGAAAAAGTAGTTTTGTATGTTTACAGTACATTTAAAAGAGTGAAAACAAATACATTGAAGACTTGGTATTTGCCAGGCACTGTATATGTTTCTTCATACAGTTTCCGTAGTAGCTTATGAAATAGTTTATATCCCATTTTACAAATGAAGGAAGAAACCAGAGTTTAAAGACATTAAGTTACTGGCCCCAGATGCCACAATGGGTACATGGCAGAGCAGGAATTTGAATCCAGGTCTGATCGACTCCAGTGTTGACCTTGTTTTTCAAGAGCCTCCAAACAGGGTGCAACTTGACATTATACTGAAAGATATACTCAGCTGAGAAAAGCAGGTTATACAACAGGTTTATTTGCTCTAGTTCCCACCTGATTGGTCTGTAAGGCTTGTGCAATCTGTTTTAGTAAGTGCAGAGATTGTTTTTCATGACGGTATTTGAGGTGTTTGATGCCTTATTATAAACATGTTAGAGTAAATCTTATTTGTGATAAGTCAATGTCTGGGTCTCAGTGGACCAAGGCATATTACATAGCAGTGATAATTGAAAGACTTGAAATAGAACTTAGAAATTTCCATTTGCTAGGTAGGCTTCAACCATTCCCTCTTATTGATTACAAATAGGGCCATCTTTGTGCACTTAATCCTCAATAATCTAAATAAAATTGCATACATCCTCATTCTACCCTACTCCTTGCAAAGTAATCTTATACTCTTTAAACTCACTTTATAGGCCATGACTTCAATTACGTTTTTTAAAACTTTAGGATTAGTAATTCATTCACTCTTTGTCTCACATCAGTTATTCCCTTTCTGCTGGCTTGTGGTGTCTAAATGGGATGTCTCTCCATTAGAGGCTGTGCCCCAAATGTGGGGCAACAATCAGTTGGGAGGAGCTGTGGCACGGGAGGTGGGAGAATTCACCTGAGGCAGAACAAAGGGTATAGAAGTTTATTGAATATACTGCAGGGGAGTGGGGGGCAAGACAGCAAAGGAGAGGTGTCTGCAAGGAAGCAGTGGGTGGGGCTGTTTTTAAAGGGGAAGATGAGGATGTATGGCAATGTATGGAATTCTTCCTTTTTTGGTAGCTCTTCCTGGTTGTAAGTAGCCCATTGGTTAATTAGGGCCTGTGAGGTGGGGCGCCTGATGGGCCTGTGTTCAGCCAGGTGGTCCCTATAGGCCCTTTCTACATTCCATGGCTCAAGCCTGTTTGCACAAAAGGGGCCTTTACATGGCTCTTTTCCCTCAACCTACAAACAATCTTAAGTCTTCTCCATTCTAGCATGATTCTTGCCTTCTGCTCCCTTGCCCTCTTTCCCATCATCACCGATCACCTATATAGGTCAACCATGCTTGCTGTTTTACCTGGGTACCTTCCCTTCTCTCCTGCCCCATGCTGCTGAGAGGGGCCTCGCAGGACCTTTCCATATCCAGTGACCCATTCTCAGTCTTAATGCTGTTTGACCTTTCTGCAGGATCTCATATGGTTAACCACTTTCTCATTGACATTCACATTTTCTGTGATACTCATCTGTCCTTCCTTCTCTTTTAACCATTTATCCTTAGTTTCTTTTCCTAATTTTGGCATAGTAAGACCTCAGGAAATGTATTTTATTTAACTGAATGCCATATATCTGAAAGAACAATAAGATAATACATTGTATTTTTCACCAAAATTTTCTTTTGAAGATATTTTGCCATTTATAAGCAAGTACCATAATCCCAAATAAGTATTATTATATTTGAAAAATTGAATTATGAAAGTTTGCTTTTTAAAATTTTTTAATTTCACTGATATTTACAGATAAATAGGTTTTTTTTAGTGAGATATTTTCATTGATTTCCCTGTTTTTCCTATTAAATAGCCTCACTACATAGGGCTTTTATTCTTAGTAGAACTTGAATATTGTCATACTGATTTTAATATGAGTCAAATTTTCCTATTGTTGATTAACTTGTTATTTAATTGTAGGCTACTACAAAAATCAGATTTTCCCACTATGAAATTTTCAATCTATTTCTTGGCTTATGAGGAAAAAAATGACATCCCAAAAGATAAAAATGAAAAAGTAGCATGGGTGTTCTCCAGGAAAGCTACACTTGAACTGACACAGTGAGTATGAGTTTTTATCTTTTTATGTATATTCTACATTTTCTTTAACGTTTTTTTCCTTACAACAGTTTGAATCTTTTATCATGGATCTTTGGTCTTTGTACTGTTTTGGTGGGTAGGGCAAGGGGGTAGTGCTAGTTTGTCTTTTAGATAGAGAATGTAGGACTGAATTGGCAAGATACTTGCCAAACTACAGCTAATGAATGTTGAAGCACTGTAACTAACGTCTTCATAACTTCAGGATTTTAGAAAATTTTTTTTTTTTTTTTAATTTTTTACGTTGTTTCTGTGTCCTCTTGAACAACTAACAAAAGAGCATTTATTTCAGAGTGTGTGATTTAGTGTGTCCCTGATTCAAAACAGCTCTGGAATCAGACAGACTAGACATGAGTGTTGGCTCTGCCACCCTGAACAAGTTCTGTCACCTCCCTCCATGGCAGTCTCATTTATGAAATGGGGACTCAAATCTAGCCCACAGAGCTGTTGTTAAAGATTTAATGAAGTCCTCAAAGAAAGCATCCTCAATAAAGTACAATAAATGACAGTTGCTGTTGGTATCATTATTGGTCTTATCCAGATGCCTGGTTTTATTGTCTCCTTAGCCTAATTAAAATCATATTTTGCCCATTTGCCTTTTCTGTGGTTGAAAACTTAATATTTACAGTAGTAAGGAATAAACCAAGTATATTTAAATGGTATGATTTCAAAGAGATTGTTGCAATTTTCTTTTCAGAATATCTGTTCTACCAGTCACTTGTAATTATGTTTTCCCTCCTTTTGTAGCAACTGGGGCACCGAGGATGATGAGACCCAGAGTTACCACAGTGGCAACTCAGACCCTCGAGGATTTGGTACGTTTGCCTATGCGTATGTAATATACGTGGATTTGTGTGATTTGTGCATTGTGTATATATTAAGAATAATCAACTTCTTAGGAGTATGGTTATTTTCATTTTCCAGGAAAAATTTGATTTAGGAATTGTTTAATTTCGTAGTCTCTACCTAAACTCTACATTTACTCTCACAATGATTTTACTTTTCAGTCTCAGTATTATATTTCCAGTGGACTTTTTAATTTAAAAAACAAAACCTGTGGTTGATAAGAATCCCCATTTCTGCTAGCATACACTTCTGCCCCCGTCTATAATCTCTCAGTCAGGATGACAGGATTGTAGGTTTATATTGGCTGCTATGTATGCAGTGTCCACAACAAACCTATTCGGTATGAATAAAGGATTACTCTTTCATGATATAGTAATTCTTAACAGATTGAACTATGCATGAGCCCCACTATCAGGCCTATTTTACATAATTTATTATTCAGAGCTACTGATTAGTTTATTATACCCAACCAAGACTTAGATTCTTGTTCTTTACTATATGTTTTGAACTTATTTGACTCAGTCTGTTTTCAGGTGTCTTATATTTTGAAATAAACTACTTTTGGAAGCTACTTGTGATACTTGGATACCCTGAAGTAATTATTTCTTCCTTCTGCCTGCCTTGTTTTGGGGATGACCACCTCAGGTCACATTGGAATTGCTGTTCCTGATGTACATGATGCTTGTAAAAGATTTGAAGAACTGGGAGTCAAATTTGTGAAGAAACCTGATGATGGTGAGTCTGCTACTGGTTTTCTGCAGGCCTCTCCTTTGAGTTACGTAACATTTACTAAGCACCCACAGAGGGTACTGATATAGTCAGTACCCTCTGGGTGCAAGGAACTTTGAAGAAGTCTGTTTCAACCAGTGTAAGGAAAACAGAGGAATTATTGGAAAAATACCTGGGTATCTTAGGGAACTAAGACAGCAACTAGGGTGGCTTCACAAGGGACTAGACTCAGAGTCTGGAAGAGCCATCAAAAACCTATGTTCTCAGGCACCTGGGTGGCTCAGTTAGTTAAGCATTTGACTCTTGGTCTCAGCTCAGGTCTTAATCTCAGGGTTGTGAGTTCAGGCCCCATGTTGGGCTCCGCACTGGGCATGGAGACTACTTAAAAAACAAAAAAATCCTAAGCTGTCTCCCCCACTTTTGACTTTACCACATTCTGTCACTGGCCACCAGTTTTTACTATTTCAGCATGTATCTAGCCATCCAAAAATAAGTTCCATAAGGCCTATTTTATCTGATTTTCATGTAACTACACCACATCTTCTTGGTTAATAATGGCTGGTATTTCATTTTCATTCTTCTGCAACCCTTGCATGTCCTTAGGTTTTAAGTCCGTCTCTAGAAATAGTGTATATATCTACATTTTGTTGGATTTACACATATTATGATTATTTTACTTAGATCTGTTTCTGCCATCATAATTTATTATTTCAATTTTTGTTTGAAAGAGTTCACATTTCATTTTAATCCTTTTGTTTTCAATTAAAAGATTTGATATCCAGATATCCTCCCAGAGTGGGATATTACTGATACATTTTTCCTTTCTTTGGCCTTGTGTTTTTTTTGTTTTTTGGTTTTATTTTTCAGTGGCCTCTGTACCCAATGTGGGGTTAAGACTTATAACCCTGAGATCAAGAGTCATGTGCTCTACCAACTGACCTAGCCAGGTGCCACTTGGCCTTGGCTTTTTGAAAATAATACATATATCAAAGTATTTGGCCACCTTTTCTCTGTGTATCTCTTACAGCATCTTTTGGGTTTTTCTGTCCCTTTACTAAGAATCTCAACCAAAATAGTTTTTAAAGGGTTTGTGAGGCAAAAGTTTTAACTTTGTATGCCTCAGACCCATACCTTTCTCTATGAATGGCAGTTTTGTTGAATGTAAAACCTTAAGTTTACTTTCCTTTGAACTCACGACCGTGACATCATGAGTCATATGCTCTTCTGACTGAGCCAGCTAGGCACCCCCCACTTTTATATATTTTAATAGCTCTTGGCCCATTGGTTTGATATTTGTTCTGTTCGAATCTATAATCCACTGTTTGTTTTATGGTTATGTTCCTCAAATTCTTGTTACTTTGGTCTCTGAGGAGTCTTTTTTCATTGCAACTGTTACTGTTGCAGTACATCAGGGAATGTGAATCGGGGGAGGCTAGACCCCACTCTTTAACAGCTCACACGATCTCAGGAAGATGGGCCAGGCAGAGATCCCTAGCCACCTGAAAACGAGAGTTAAACACCTCATGTTTTGCAGAGCAGCTCTTCAGGTCACATCTTCCCCCTTGTCCCTCAGAGAAAAGGAGTATTAGTAGGAGGCACTTCCTTCCGAGATGGTTATTCCCTAACCTTGTGTGGAAAGTGAAGGCTGGGAAATCAGTTGTTTCTCACCTGTTTTTGTCCGTTCCTCACAGGCATAAGACTTGGTACTGCCCTTAATTACTCCTGAGGACATCTGAACCAGTAGTTTGAACCTCCCCCAGCGTGGGGGTAGGAGCTGATGCCCAAGGCACAGGGAGGAGCAAGAGCCAAATTAACAAAACCCCTTCTGTTTATTCTCCCACAACTGTGATGGACTGCCTTCTGGTCCAGGCCCAAACTATCCATTCCCACATGGACCAGGTTAAAACAGTCACCCCACCCCCACCTTTTCCAGTCCTCAGTCATCACCCCAAGGGTGACTCACTTTTTTTTTTCTTTCATTTTCCATATATGTTCCTCAGGGGCTGATCTTGGGGAAAAGAGCCAGAGAGAGATAGGAGTCAAACTAATTTAGCATCTTGGTCCCAAAATAGATTGCTGAGGTCACATTTCTGCACTTAAGCAAACAACTCTACTACTAGACCTTCTAGCTTCTCAATCCCAGTTATGAATTCCTGGGAGAAAGACTGACTGGCAGAGCTCGAATGACTTAGAATAGTGTTTAAAGAGTTTGTTATGCCCCAAGCCAATGACTCTTTTGGCTGTGTGGGTATGCCATGCTGCCTGCTCCAACACCTCCTTAGTTTATTTTCCTCTTTAAAATGAGACAGTCTTGGGGCACCTGTGTGGCTCAGTGGGTTATGTGTCGGCTCTTGGTTTCAGCTCAGGTCATGATCTCACAGTTCATGGGTTCGAGCCCCACATTGGTCTCTGTGCTGGCCATGTGGAGCATTCTCCCCCTGCTCTTCTCGCTGCCCCTCCCCTGCTCGTGCTTTTTCCATCTCTCAAAATAAATAAATACAAAACAAATTTTTTTAAATAAGACAGTCTCTTTGACTACTCAATGGGTAGCATGAAATATATCATAAAGATGAAGTAAAAATCTGATGCCTAAAATTGCAGCTGGTCCCACAGTTTATTTCAGGAGAGTTGGCTTCCAGCTATGTGTAGAAGATACTGTGTGAGTTATTCTCAGAAACATGTATTTGGGCAACACTGACAGAATTTTTTAAGGTTAAAACTATAAACAAAACAACGTATTTTGTTAAAATGGAGATTAAAATTTGAATAAATGGGAATGCAAGCTGGTGCAGCCACTCTGGAAAACAGTATGGAGGTTCCTCAAAAAACTAAAAATAGAACTACCCTATGACCCAGCAATTGCATTACTAGGCATTTATCCAAGGGATACAGGTGTGCTGTTTTGAAGGGACACATGCACCCCAATGTTTATAGCAGCACTATCAATAATAGCCAAAGTATGGAAAGAGCCCAAATGTCCATCAATGGACGAATGGATAAAGAAGATGTGGTATATATATACAATGGAGTATTACTTGGCAATGAAGAATGAAATCTTGCCATTTGCAACTATGTGGATGGAACTGGAGGGTATTATGCTAAATGAAATTAGTCAGAGAAAGACAAATATCATATGAGGACTTTAAGAGACAAAACAGATGAACACAAGGGAAGGGAAAGAAAAATAATATAAAAACAGGGAGGGGGACAAAGCATAAGAGACTCATAAATATGGAGAACAAATAGAGGGTTACTGGAGGGGTTGTGGGAGGGGGGATGGGCTAAATGGGTAAGGGGCACTAAGGAATCTACTCCTGAAATCATTGTTGCACTATATGCTAATTTGGATGTAAATTAAAAAAAATAAAAATAAAATAAAATAAAATTTGAATAAAAAATATTCTAAATGAACAAAATAAAAAATATTAAAAAAATTTTTAAAGTCTCTCTATAATGAAAATCATTTTATCTTACAGGTAAAATGAAAGGCCTGGCATTTATTCAAGATCCTGATGGCTACTGGATTGAAATTTTGAATCCTAACAAAATGACAACCATTATTTAGTTATGTGAGAATACTGCTTTGCGATTTCAGTGAAGACCTTGTGGGAGGTAAAAAGGAAATAGTGTTAATCAAGATATTCAGATAACAGAAACATCTAGGACTGAAGGATCATTGTCCCAATTCAAATTGTTCTGAAGTCCATTCCCCTTTTCTATTTCAGCTATGTGTTTCACCTAACTGTTCAGTCATTCTGGTTTTAAAGTAGTGCTTTGTCTTGAAGTGTCCTTGACTGTAGTTATATAACTTTACTTTTTTAGATAATAATTAGAACAGTTCCCTTCAGAGGCTGCATTTGGCTTCTGTTTCCTAAATATGAATATGACTTCTCTACAAGTCTGCCTTTGAATCCTCATTCTCAAAAAAAAAAAAAAAAATTGACAAGTTTTTGTTGTGGTTACCTTCTGGGGTTTCAGTTCCTCAGAAATAACTTCACAATGGAAAGTAAGGAACAGTGAACAAAAATGAAACTTCATGTATATTTCAAACAGTATTAGGTGTTTATTTTACAAAAGAGAAGGTAGTCTTGGGAGCAATTCAGAATCAGACTGACAAGGATGTTGATAGGAAAACTAATTTCTTCTTATTCATGAAGTACTTTCAAAGTTCAAGGACTAACCTCTTTATTTGGGGATGGGGAGGTAGATGGGAGTAATATTTACTGGGTATACAGACACTGGGCTAGACTGTCGCATACTGTATCTCATTTAAACCTCCCAGCTATCCTTCATCCTGAGAGAAAGCAAGCAGGCTAGACACGTAAATAACTTTAATGGAATTGAAGGCAATATAAATAGGCTCCAGTGCTTGAGCTCTGATGATCATTTTTAGTGTTTAGATTGTACCTCAAAAATTAGTGCCTCACAATACCTTCTCCACTCATCTCTGCTGTGCAAACCTCCAGTGAGCTTGAACGTTGTCCTCTCAGCTCTGGGCCCTGAGAACCACGGAGAGGGAAGAAAGGGTGGAGGAAGTCTGTAGCACACAACTGCTCTGGGGACACCTGCTTATTCCTGGGCAAGCAGCGCTTGTATTACTCGTGAAAAGCCCCTACCCCAAGGTCTTCCTGATGCCAAGTAATCATTTAGGGTAAATTATGTTCAGTGACAACATTACTTAGTTATCAGAGAGCAGCTCTATGGTCTTCCTTGCCATTGATATTTGGTGGATTTTAAGAAACCAAACTGATTTTGACAATCTCGTGGCCCAGAGAATAAGAACGTCCAATTTGTGGTTTACCTGACATTTTAGATTTTCCATAGGCTCCAGTGGAAGACCTTTGGGTAGGCTGTGCCAACTGTGCTAACATGGCTACAAGCACCTGACATTTCTTTTTTTGGATGGAATGGATTATGTGAGCAAGTCAAACAAATAGCAGGACTTACAGACTGAAATAAAGTACACTTTTAAATAAGACCATGTTTAATTTGTAAACTGTCCAGTTCTTTTTAAGAAAGCCTGCAGAAATTTGAAAGGGCTTACAGGCTCGCTCTGAACTTGGAATAGCTGTAAATCTGCATATCCTACAAAAGCAGATAGTGTATATAAGGGAGTGTGGGAAAGGTGGAAAGAGTAAATAAATAGGGATAAAGCAATGTGGGAGGAAAAGTACAAAAGAAGAAGGACCAACTATCAAAAGGTGACTTGTGGGAACCAACGAAGACCAATGTCACAGGTTAGGTACTAGAATTATCAAATGGGAGGGTGACTAGATTTACAAATCAGTCATTTAAACCTTGTTTCTATGGAAAGAAGCTTGCTCTACTTGCTGAGTAAAACTTGCCAAAAGACAGCCCTTGTGTATTCCTTAATTCATCTCTGTATGCATTGAGAAGATGTATGTTGGATCACCAGGTGAGGGATTGGGACAATTCAGTGATTTCCCAATTAACTTACCTAAAAGTGGTGATATGAAATAGTGATGTAGAGCACAGGTTTTCTTGTTTTCCACAATTGGACCACAAGACTGTGTAGCTGTCAATGTAAAATCAGTCTCATGTGAGTCCTTCACAGCTAAGCCTGGGACTCAGTTATAATACAGTGGTTTGAAGTAGGTGCTGATGGCTGACAGAGAATTACTGTAGCTTCCCTACATAGTATTCTGAGCAGGATGCTTACAGTGTGTATAAATACTCCTTAGCAACACAATTGCTTGTGAAGAGGGTTATATTAGTAAGGATGCTTGCTGCTGGCAATAAGAAGAGACCCAACACTATCAGATGTCAAGCACTTCAGAGGTTCTAAAAATGGGTTGATAGAGGGTTCAGAAATATCAAGATTGCTGGTTTCCTTCCACCCTTCCCAAACTGACATTCTCAGCATTTTCTTTCTGGGCTACTAATATTCATGATCAAAGGTGCATGCCTACCACGATTCCAGGTGTCCAGTATAATCCAACAATGTCCAGTAAAAGAAAATGACTTTCATTCCTCCTGTGTCTTTAATGACTTTAAAGCCTTTCCCAAAGTGCCTCAGCATTCCCCTCATGTCTTGACTACATCTGGATCACTTGCCTGTTTTTAATCACTGACAAAGGGAATGGCCTCTCTGGCTTAGATGGATCGTATTTACTTGCCCACCTGAGCATGGGCACTGGGTCAAAAATGAGACTTCCACAATGTGGAGGAACAAATAAGGGCTTCTGAGTAGCATAAACAGAAACTGCAACAGGGTGAAACTAAATGTTGAGGACCTGTAAGAAATCAGACATTTCCTGCCCTTGAAAAGCCTGGTCTGAGATTGTAGTTCTCAACCATATCAGACTTAGCAGACTCTTTTTATTATTACGTGGGAACACTTATAACATCGATCACACCCACTATCCTAAAATGAAATTCACATATAATTTACCTATATACACAATTCCAGAAATGGTCAGTCCAGTGACTCTATTGTAATATAAAGGAAAAGTGAAACCAATTTGTAATACAACATGAATTTTAACATACAAATGCCCAGATTCTACTACCCTAGAAAACAATGAAGTAGTCAGGTGCTTCCTCTTAGGTGTGAAAAAGTAAAACTGCTCACTCAAGTACTGTTAACCCTATTAGATATTTTATTATCTTTTTTCAGTTTATTTTTGAGAGAGAAAGCATGAGTTGGGGAGGGACAGAGAGAGGAGAGAGAGAATCCAAAGCAGGCTCCACTGTGTGTGCAGAGCCCAATGTGGGGCTCGAACCCACGAACCGTGAGATTATGACCCGAACTTAAGCAGCTGCTTAACCAAATGAGCCACCCAGGTGCCCAACACTATTAGATATTTTATAAAAAAATTTTTTTATTTTATTTATTTTTTTTAAATTTTTTTTTTCAACATTTATTTATTTTTGGGACAGAGAGAGACAGAGCATGAACGGCGGAGGGGCAGAGAGAGAGGGAGACACAGAATCGGAAACAGGCTCCAGGCTCTGAGCCATCAGCCCAGAGCCCGATGCGGGGCTCGAACTCACGGACTGTGAGATCGTGACCTGGCTGAAGTCGGACGCTTAACCGACTGTGCCACCCAGGCGCCCCTAAAAAATTTTTTTTTTAATGTTTATTTTTGACAGAGAGAGAGACAGAGCATGAGCAGGGGAGGGGCAGAGAGAGAGAGAGACACAGAATCAGAAGCAGGCTCCAGGCTCTGAGCTGTCAGCACAGAGCCCGATGTGGGGCTCGAACCCACAGACTGCGAGATCATGACCTGAGCCGAAGTCGGACGCTCAACCGACTGAGCCACCCAGGCGCCCCTGGATATTTTAAAATAAAGACCGAATTCATGATTTATAAAGAGCTGTAAGTTTACGTATGTATGTAATGAGGATAACAAGTATGTGTTATTGGCCAAAGAACATGAATAATGTTACTGTTAAAAATGTCATTTTCCAAAATGGTGATCAAATTCTTGCTGAAGTTTTGAATAAAAGAATAGTATTCCTTCTGTAGGTAGGAAAGTTTGTCCCTAGTGAATATTAAAATTATATAAGTAACAAATAAAATAGGAGTTCTAGGCTCAGATAGTAAAAAAGGTGGGTTTATAATTTTTTTATTGAAGTAATATTGCTATAGTGTGTAAGTTTAAGGTGCATATTTGATACATTTATATGTTGTAGTATGATTGCTAGAGCTAGCTAACTCCTCTATCATGTCACATAAATATTTCTTTTTTTGTGGTGGGAACCATTAAGATCTAGTCTCTTAGCCACTTTGAAGGTTATAATATAATAGTTGCCTATCAGCACTATCCTGTGCAGGACTTACCTACTGGTTGCAAATTTGTACTTTACATTTTTAGAAATTTTAGAATAGTTTTAGATTTAGAAATGTTGCAAAGATAGCACAGTTCCTATATACCCCATACCCAGTTTCCTTTATTTTTAAAATCTTACATTAGTATGGTACCTTTGTCACCACTAATGAACCGAAGTCTACACTTTATTCACATTTCCTTAGTTTTCAGCTACTTTTCTTTGTTACAGGATCCTATCCAGGATACCATATTACATATAGTTGTCGTGTCTCCTTAGACTCCGTAGGATGTGATAGCTTTTCACACTTTCCTTGTTTTTGAGAATTTTGATAGTTTTGAGGAGTGCTAACTAGTCAGAGTGTTTCTCAGTTGGAATTTTATTAATATGAATTTTTTCTCATAATGAAACTGGGATTATGGGTTTTTAGGAGAAAGCCTATAAAGTGTCCTCAGCACATCTGATCAAGGGTGCACATTATCAACACGATGTATCAATGTTGCTATTAATCTGATCACTTGGCTGAGGTAGCTTTTGTTGTTTCTTCACTGTGAAGTCAATTTCCATCCACCCTCTTTCCACTCTGTGCTCCATGGAAGGAAATCAATATGTGAAGGGAAAAGCAAGCTTTTTACCTGTATGAATACTCGGTGAGATTTTTCAAAGTTGTGCAGGCCTTTACAGGATGTCTCACAGCCCTATCCCTTGTCCAGTAAGAACCAGTTGTGAAACCCAACCGAAAATGCCCCACGAGTTTCCAAAACTACCCCTAGAGGTCAGTAATGCCCTGTGGAGAACCACTGGTCTAAGATCTAAAATCTAGTTTCTTTAAAGTGGAGTGTGAACTTAAAGCATTTACAAAGGAATCTGAGTTCAGAATCCATAGTTTCATGCTTTTCTCCTTATTCACATGTTTTTTTGCCTCTAATTCAGGAGCAAGTTATTTTAGCTGTCTTTGAGAGTTCTTCAGGATGTTCAGCTTTCCTTGTACATAAACTCATTTTATTGTTTTATATATTTCATTAAATTATATACTTATAACTACAAGAATAACTGTCTTGAACATGTGATCTGTCAGTGGACACGACCGACTTGATAAGCACACAACTCATCAGGTAAGTGGAAGTGTGCAGGTGTCCAAGAGAGTGACCAACTGCTTATAGTTATTCAGCCCGCCAGGGCATCAGTTCTTTACTGAGGAAATGGTAAGTCAAATCAAAGCAATAATCAGTGAAGTGGAGGGGCGCCTGGGTGGCGCAGTCGGTTAAGCGTCCAACTTCAGCCAGGTCACAATCTCGCGCTCCGTGAGTTCGAGCCCCGCATCAGGCTCTGGGCTGATGGCTCAGAGCCTGGAGCCTGTTTCCGATTCTGTGTCTCCTTCTCTCTCTGCCCCTCCCCCATTCATGCTCTGTCTCCCTCTGTCCCAAAAATAAATAAATGTTGAAAAAAAAATTAAAAAAAAAATCAGTGAAGTGGAAACTGGTTAAGAGAATTTTTACTGTAAATGCATCGATTTGAGTCCTATCAATATTAGCAAAGATGACAGGAGATTTTTTTTTTAAATGGCAATACCTAGGACTGCTATACTTGTAACGAAACAGGCACTTTCATAGACTTAATCCAAACTATTGACACATCAATTTTGCATTAGGTTTCAAGAGTCAGTAAAGACTTTAAAATGTTCAGATCCTGGGTGGCTCAGTCGGTTAAGCGTCCGACTTCGGCTCAGGTCATGTTCTCGTGGTTTGTGAGTTCAAGCCCTGCATCCGGCTCTGTGCTGACAGCTCACAGCCTAGAGCCTGCTTCAGATTCTGTGTCTCCTTCTCTCTCTCCCCTCCCCTGCTTATGTTCTGTCTCTCTGTCTCTTTCTCTCTCTCTCTCAAAAATAAACATTAAATTTTTTTTCTAAATGTTTGGATCCTTTTATCCAGTGTTATTGTGATATTCTGGGAGTTCTATTTCCTAGAAAATAATCAGTTTAGTTTTAAAATTATATCCTATTTATTGCTTCCATCATTATTCATAATAGCAAAAACTTAGAAACAACTTAACTGTCCAAAAATGGGGAAATAGTTAACTATCATAGCATCTTCATGTGAGAGAATATTATCTATTTCAACACATTGTGTTTTAAACAGACATTTAAAGATATAGAAAGATACTCATGAGATACACTAAATGAAAAAGCAATATGTGAACTTGTGTACATTACTTTCTTGATTTGGTTTTAAAAGAAAACAAGTACACAAAGAAATGACCAGAAGGAAATGTATCAAATTGTGATTATCCCTGGCTGCTGAGATTATCAGTGATTTTATTTCTGTCCTTATATTTTTCTGTATTTTCTAAATTCTCTAAAATAAGCAAGTATTGGGGCACCTGGGTGGCTCAGTCCGTTGAGCGTCTGACTTCGGCTCAGGTCACGATCTCACAGTTTGTGGGTTTGAGACCCACGTCAGGCTCTGTGCTGACAGCTCAGAGCCTGGAGCCTGCTTCAGATTCTGTGTCTCCTTCTCTCTCTGCCCCTCCCCCTCTCACGCTTTGTCTCATTCTTTCTCAAAAATAAATAAATGTAAAATAAAAAAAAATATTTTTAAAATAAGCATCATTTTTATAATCTGGAAAAGAATGAGAAATATTGTTTGATTTGCTAACATTTGATTTTTTTCACCTTTTGAATACAATGAGGTATTTTAACATGTTTTTGTCTGCTACTTAAACTTCTGTTCAGGATGGTGACATATTAAAAATTATGACATGCTTTTATAGTAAGTTATATTAAGTTAAAAAGACAACATTCTAGATGAGAAAGTTCAATTCAGTGACATTCAAAATTTCTTTTAACATTTAGAGAGAATGTTTAATTTTTTAAAAGTTGAAACAAGTGGGGCATCTGGGTGGCTCAGTCAGTTGGGCATCTGACTTTGGCTCAGATCATGATCTCATGGTTAATGAGTTTGAGCCCCTCATTGGGCTCTGTGCTGACAGCTCAGAGCTTGGAGCCTGCTTCTGATTCTATGTCTCCCTCTCTCTGTTTCTTCCTTGCTCGCACTCTGTCTCTCTCTCTCTCTCTCTCTCAAAAATAAATAAACATTAAAAAAAAAAAGTTGAAACAAGTGATAATCCATGAAGGAAGTTAGTAAGCATTGTATTTTTATCTATATTGTCTGCTCTTAGCTGACTGATTCTGTAAGAACTTTCTTTGTTTCTTATATTCATTTTTTATTTTATTTTATACTGTAGTCAAGGGGCACCTGGGTGGCTCAGTCAGTTAAGTGTGTGACTCTTGATTTCGGCTCAGGTCATGATCTCATGACTGGGATTGAGCCCTGTGGTAGGCTCTGCATGCTGAGCATAAATCCTGCTTGGGATTCTTTCTCTCCCTCTCTCTCTGCCCCTCCCACCCCCCATTCTCTCTCTTCTCTCTCTCAAAATAAAAAATAAACATAAAAAAATTTAAAAAACAAAACAAAAAACTGTAGTCCAAAATTGGACCTCAAGTCAATGGCACACTTTGAGCATGAATGTCACCTGTGTTTATTTGAGAAAGTGCTAGTCAATATATTTGGAGGACCAACATATTGTAATCATCTTACCAGTATATTGAACAGCCTCACTACTCCCAAGGGTGGTCCCTGTATCAGCAGCATCAGCATCACTGGAGGGCTAGTTAAAAATTAAGATCTTCAGGCTTCACTTGAGACCTACTGAATGAGCTTTATTTTCAAAGGATCTCCAGGCAATTAGTGTGCACAATAGTTTGAGAAGCACTGTTGTACAGACTCCTTTTTAAAGCCACTGATCTCAGAGAAGTATATTTCCAAAAATATGAATTTTTTCTCCCATTGTTATAAATATAGTAAAACACTCATTATTTGTAGCAATGAATATAAGGGATTCATATCTAATCTACAAACTCAGAGGTGTAAGAATATGAATTTTTATTCCTATTGCACATAGTTTAAAGGCCCCATTTTCTGAGGGGGTTAGGTAGAAAATGAATCTCAATAAATTCAGGATCTCTCCTGCTGCTGTTCTCTGAGGTAAAATCTTAAGTTCCTGTAATGTCTAGAAGGTTGGGGGAATGTGAGCATCTGATCTTCCACAGGAGAACCATTCTATTGGCATTTGCTAAAATGTCAAGTGTCCTGTTTGGTCCTTTGTTATAGATCTAATGCGGCTTGCTGTTAGTCCATCATTCATTCTTATTGCCGAGGCTCTTTCAGGTCTGTTCCCTCCCTTGTGATTTTATTCTGCTATTTCCATGTTATGTCAGCTATTTCCATTCCGCTATTTCCATGCTGTCAGGGAAATCTTTGGGGCTAAGGGTTCTCCTCTACAACATTTACCGAGGGAGCACTGGATGGTTCTGCAGCTCCTACGTCACAAGGGGATGTTTCCATGGGGAACCTAACTCATGAGGTTTATATATGGTCCTACCTATTAGATATCTCTCACACCATTTCTTCAGGGATCTTGCTGACGTCCAGGTTTCTACCTTGGAAGCCAAAAAAAGGGCCCTTTTCCATTCAGATCTGAAGATACTCTGTCTCAGGACTCTGATTTCCCTTTACCTTAACCCACAGGCGCAGAGGAAGGTACGGCCTCTTCTTGGGGATTCACCAGGTCTCAGAGCTCTCCCTCTTGACCTGTCTCCTCACAACTCACAGCATAAAGGCTTATATTTTTGAAAGTCACAGGCTTTTTTCCTTTTGTAACATTCCTAAGGCCTGTGTTCTAGCCGCCTGAGTGAAGAAGGGCCACGGGTCACAGAAATGTTGGGAGAAAAGTTAACGTTTTAAAACATCATGTCACATGAATAATAGGATATAAATCCTTGTAGGATTTATAAATCTCATATAAATCCTTAACAGATTTACATCCAATTATTATTTTATTATTGTAGTGTGCTCAGCATGACTGGGAGCACACAATCGATAATATTAAGTGTTTTCATAGAACCAGAAGGCTGGAAGTATAAGACAGGGATCCTGTTCTGTGAATGTTATAATTTGTGGAGGCAAACTGCACAAAACAACTACAGCACAACAGCAAAGCAAACTATCAGGAGTAAAGTAGGTTTAAAAGCAATAATAGCTATCCTACTTGGGGCTGTTAGTGGCAAGTTATAACACCTGAAGGACTTGTTAGAAGAATCCACCCTTAACTCAGTGTTCCCCGGATTTGGGAGCAAGAACCTCCAAACAAGCAGGGTCAAGATCTGTAGGGATAGGAAGCACAAATGCCCCAAGTGAATAGCCAAGCAATGGTGGCAGGCAGGGGCTGCTTACAGTTCTATCCACTGGTTCCTGAACCCATATAATGCCTATTGGGTGTACAATACTAATAATGATACTTGCTTGAGGGTATATGATGTGCCCTGGCAGATGGCGTCTCATCATTGCAGGCTTATATCTCCAAGTGGACACCTCAGCTACACCTTCAGAAGAGCTTCTCATCACACTCTCATACCAGCAGCTTCTTATCTCTCCATATCAAATTTGAACTGGCTCAGGCATCCACATGCCACTTAAGTAGGAAGTTCAGAACCACTCTGTTGGTGCAGTACGTGATAGATCTAGTAAGTTCTGTGGCCATGTGTCCACTGCTACACCTCTTTTGCTGTAAAATGGACCCTTTGGCTGCCATCACCATGAGAAAAATATGCTCCAGGCAGCCACTGCCCTTCTAGCCTAGAGCCCAGCATGGGATTCATGGAGCAGAGACATCCCAGGTGTCCGAGAGCCTGAAACAGAGTGACCTTAGCTGATCTGCACAAGCAAGAAATAAGTGCTTATTGTATGCTACTGAGATTTTTGTGACTGCTTGTTACACAGAATTTTTCTGACAATAACTGGCACACTTCTTTATCATTATCCCCCAAATTTCTTAGTTTATCTTGTTTTATTTTCTAATTTCTTAAGTGGAATGATTACTTATGAATACTACTTTAAAATCTGAAAAGTGCATTTAAAAAGATTAGTTTTTCCTGATGATACAAGCAAATGGAAAGATGTTCCATGTTCATGGATTGGAAAAACACTGTTAAAATGCCAATGCTACCCAAAGCAATCCAGAGATTTAATGGAATCCCTATCAAAATATCAACAGCATTTTACACAGAACTAGAACAAATAATCCTAAAATTTGTATGGAACAAGAGACGCCAAGTAGTGAAAGCAGGCTTAAAAAAGAACAAAACTGGAGGCATTAGAATCCCAGATCAAGATATACCACAAAGCTGTAGTAATAAAAACAGTATGGTACTAGCACAAAAATAACACATAGATCAACAGAACAGAGAGCCCAGAAATAAACCCATGATAATATGGTCAATTAATCTATGACAAACGAGGCAAGAATATGCAATGGGAAAAAGAATGTTCAACAAATGGTATTGGGGAAAATGGAGAGCTACATGCAAAAGAATGAAACTGGACCACTTTCTTACACCATACACAAAAATAAGCTCAAAATGAATCAAGGACCTAAATGTGAGACTTGAAACCATAAAAATCCAGCACAGGCAGCACAGGCAGTAGTTTCTCTGACATGAAGTATAGCAACATTTTTCTAGATATGTCTCCTGAAGCAAGGGAAACAAAAGCAAAAATAAACTGTTGGGACTACATCAAAATAAAAAGCTTCTGCAAAGGAAACAGTCAACAAAGTAAAAGATAACCTACTGAATAGAAGATACTTTGCAAATGACCTATCTGGCAAAGGGTTAGTAGCCAAAATATATACTTATACAACTCAACACCCAAAAAAACCAAATAATCCAATTAAAAAATGAGCAGAAGACATGGACATTTTTCCAAAGACATACAGATGGCCAACAGACACATGAAAACATGTTCAACAACACTAATGAGGGAAATGCAAATCAAAACCACAATAAGATGTCATCTCACACCTGTCAGAACGGCTAAAATAAAAAACACAAGAAAACAGGTTTTGGCGAGGATGTGGAGAAAGGGGAACCCTCTTGCACTGTTGGTGGGAATGCAAACTGGTGCAGCCACTGTGGAAAACTATGGGGTTTCCTCAAAAAATTAAATATAGAATTACCCTATGATCCAGTTATTCCACTACTGGGTATTTGCCCAAAGAATATGGAAACACAAATTTGAAAAGATATATGCACCCCTATGTCTACTGCAGCATTATTTACACTAGCCGAATTACAGAAGCAGCCTGTGTCCATTGATAGATGAATGGATAAAGAAGATGTGATATATATGTGTGTGTATATATATCTGTATATATCTCTATATATGTGTATACACACACACACATATAGTGAAAGATTACTCAGCTATAGAAAGAATGAAATCTTGCCATATGCAACAATGTAGATAGTATGATGCTAAGTGACATAAATCAGGGAAAGACAAATACCATGTGAGTTCGTTCATGTGGAATTTAAAAAACAAATGAACAAAGAAAAAAAGAGAAAAACCAGAAAACAGACTCTAAACTACAGAGAACAAACTGGTCAGCAGAGAGATGGGTGGGGGATGGATGAAATAGGTGAAGGGGGATTAAGAGTGCACTTAACGATGAGCACTGAGTAATGTATAGTTGTCCAATCACTATATTGTACACCTGAAAGTAACTTAACACTGTATGGTATCTAAAGTGGAATTAAAAAAAAAAATAAAGAGGTAATTGTTAAAATGAAAATTAAAAAAATAAAAATACTAGTTTTTCCTTTTTCTCAGAACTGTTTTGGTCACATAGTACAGCTTTTGATGTTAGATGTCATTTACTGCATTGTGGCTAGTGAATGAGAACTGTATCAGTTCTTCCTTTTGAAATTTACTATAATTTTCTTTGTGAACAAACATGCTTGACACTCGCGAACAGTATGTATCTTCTGTTATGGGCTACTAAGTTCTATTTACAACTGCTAGATCAAAGTCACTGAGAATTTAAGTAACCTCCACAGCCACTGCTATCTCCTCCCCCTCCTCCTTCCTCTTTTTCTTCTTCCCCCTCCTCTTCCTCTTATTTGTCTACTTGGTGCATTGAATTCTGAGAAACACATATTAAAGTCCCCTAAGTAAATTTTTGAAAAGTTTTTGCCTTAGTTTGCTACTATAGTATTTGATACATAAAGATTTATAACAGATCTTCACTTCTTGGGCTTTTATTATACAAAATATCCTTTCTTTCTCTGTGTAATGCTGTTGATTTTGAATTGCATTATATGTGAACTTAATATTGCCACCTCTGCTTTTTGTTTGCATTTAGCTGAAAGTTTTGCTCTTCTTTCTCCCTTTTAAAGTTTGTCTACTTTATTATCTTTAGCTAGCCAAAGTATACAGAAAAAAAGTGAAAAGTTGCCCTCTCCTCCTCCAAACAGTTATCTTGAAGAAATTTACATTAAAAAGTTGGTGTATACCTGTCCTTCAACACCATTCTCTAAGTCCATAAAAGTAAGTATAAATGTGTTGCAGTTGGCTGAATAATGGCTCCCTGAAATAACCAGGTCCTAATCTCTGGGGCCCATGAGTGGTACGTTATATGGAAAAATGGTCATTGTATATGTGGCTAAATTGGGGATCTTGAGATGAGGAGGTTATCCTGGATTATCTGGGTGGGCCCTAAATGCAATCATAAGTGTCCTTGTAAGAAAGAGTCAGAGGGATATTTGACACAGAAGAGAACAAGACAATCTGACAGTGACAGTAGAGATTGGAGTGATGTGGCAACAAGCCAAAGAAAAGACAAGGGACAGACACGGCTCCAATGACTCTGAAGAGAACATGAAAATTAAAGATATTTATAATAATCTTTGATATGTCTTTAGACACATAATGGGTATACAATGCTCCATTAACTCTCAAGGTATGAATATAGTTCCAGCACTCTTATCTCTCCTAACCAAATTAAAAAAAAATTTTTTTTTGTCTATTTATTTTTGAGAGACAGAGAGAGAGACAAAGCATGAGGAGGGGAGGGGCAGAGAGAGACACACACACACAGAACCCGAGGCAGGCTCCAGGCTCCGAGCTGTCAGCACAGAGCCCACTGCTGGGCTTGAACCCACAAACCATGAGATCATGATCCAGATTGAAGTCAGACACTCAACTGACTGAGCCACCCACGTGCCCTGCTCCTAATCAAATTTAAATTGGCTTAAGCACCCAGATGTCATTTAGGTAGGAAATACAGAATCCCTCCATTGGGCTATTCCCATTGACCCTAAATTTATTTTTCTCAATGAAATATGCATACCTTCTGTATCAAATCATCTGGAGGTATTGTTAAGAAAGACTCTCACAATATCCATTAATCAGAATCTCTTAGGAGTGTCTGGGTGGCTCAGTCGGTTATGCATCCAACTCTTGGTTTCGGCCCAGGTCATGATCTAACAGTTCGTGAGTTTCAGCCTCACATTGGGCTCCACGCTGACAGCACGGAGTCTGCTTGGGATTCTCTCTCTCCCTCTCCCTCTCTTTCTGCCCCCCCTCTGCTCCCTCTCTTTATCTCTTTCAAAATAAATAAACTTAAAAAAATTTTTTTTAAAAATCTTTGGCAGTGGGACACGACATGCCCCAGATCACTCTTTTTTTGTTTATTTTTGAGAGGGAGAGTGAGCAAGAGAGAGGAGAGAGCAAGGGAGGGGCAGAGTGAGAGACAGACCCAGAATGTGAAGCAGGCTCCAGGCTTTGAGCTGTCAGCACAGAGCCTGGGGCTCGAACTCGTGAACCACGAGATCATGAGCTGAGCTGAAGTTGGATGCTTAACTGACTGAGCCACCCAGATGCCCTGTCCCAGGTCATTCTTACATACACTTAACACATGACCTTTCTTAATTCCTATAAGAAATTCCTATGAGACTTTTATTTTTTTTTTTTTAATTTTTTTTTTTTTCAACATTTATTTATTTTTGGGACAGAGAGAGACAGAGCATGAACGGGGGAGGGGCAGAGAGAGAGGGAGTCACAGAATCGGAAACAGGCTCCAGGCTCTGAGCCATCAGCCCAGAGCGCGACGCGGGGCTCAAACTCACGGACCGCGAGATCGTGACCTGGCTGAAGTCGGACGCTTAACCGACTGCGCCACCCAGGCGCCCCCCTATGAGACTTTTAGACTGGCACTCTCCAATAGAATTTCGTACAATGATAGAAGTGTTCTACACATGCACTGTCCAGCCTATAGCCACATGTGGTTATTGAGCCCTTGCAATGTGACTAGTATTACTGAGGAACCAAATTTCTAATTTAATTAAATGTAAAAGGTTACATGTGGCTAGAGGCTACCATATTGGACAGCGCAGTTTTAGGCTATTAGTCCTTTAGGCACCCTCTGTGCCTGGTACATGGTAACCTGTGAATAAAAACTGAAACAGGAAACAGGTCTGCGCTATTTCAATTTTTTGAGGTTCCTGGTATATTAAGAAATGACAAAACAGGATTACAAAATCTGTGGTATACTGTAACTGTTTACCTTACACTCTTTGTTTTTCTTCTGATGAGGAATTTTAAGATCTCCTCTCTAAGCAATTTTCACATATGCAATACCATATTACTAACTACAGCCACCATGCTGTATATTCCATCTCCATGGCTTATTTTATAAGAAGTTTGTGCCTTCTGACTCCCTTCATCCATTTCATCCACTCTCCATCCTCTGCCTCTGGTAACTACAAATCCGTTCTCTGTACGTTTGAGCTTGGTTTTGTTGTTGTTATTGTTTTAGATTCCACATTTAAGTTAGATCATATGGTGTTTGTTTTTCTGTCTGACTTATTTCATTTAGTATAATGCCCTCAAGGCTCATCCAAGTTATTGCAAATGGCAAGATTTCATTCTTTTTTATGGTCAAATAATATCTATTGTTCATATATACCACATTATCCTTATCCATTCATCTGTTGGACACTTTATTTCCGTATCTGGGTTGTTTTAAAGAATAGTTCAATGAGCATGGGAGCACATATATGTTTTTATATTAGTGTTTTTGTTTTCTTCAGATATATACCCAGAAGTGGAATTGCTGGATCATATGGTAGTTCCATTTTTAATCTTTTGAGGAAGCTCCATACTGTTTTCCACAGTGGCTGCCCTGACTTACATTCCTGCCAACAGTGCATAAGTGTTCCCTTTTCTCCACATCCTCACCAACACTTGTTATTTCTTAACTTACACTTTCAAAGCCTTATTGTCCTATTCTCAGGATAATTACAAGATTAAAATATTACATCATAGACACATTATTGTCTGATAACAACGCCTAATTGTTATGGGGTATTCAATTGCCTTTCTACCTTTAAATTAACCAACATAAAAGATGTATTAAGACAATGATGAATTCTGCTTCAAGATTTTCCATGTACCTTCAGTTAAAGCATATATGTGCAAATACATACATCAGTGAATACAAATCAGATCACTAATACATGGTAGAAAGGAATTTAAACCAAGAATATGATTTAGATTAGATTACAAAAATTCTGGCTTACTAAAAGAATATACTGAGAGGTTCTGAGAAATTGGTTGGTTGGAGAACTAGGGATTTGAAGTTTCCTACTTATGTTTGCCAATCATTACTTTATCTACCTCTATCAGAAGGAAAAAGCAAAATTAAAAGAATGACATGGTAAAGATTTGCAATGACATTAAAACTTCTTTGAAAATAATTTGTATTCCTAGCTTTATTTAGCTGAAGTGAAACTCTAGAGACCTTATAAACAAGACATTGTTATCAGCATGGAAGACACTTAAGTTTCAACTCCTGCTTGAAGGGTAAGTGGCTACCTTTAAGGTAGTCATCATTAAATGTTTATCATTCATTTCTCTACATTTTCCCACAATCAATTGAGGTGGCTAGTGCAATTACACATAGCATGTGGAAAGTGATAAATAAGTCTGAGCAATAGAAAACCCAAATTTAAGTAGGTTAGGACCAGGAAACAAATTAGAATGCAGATAGGCAGGCCACAGGTTCCTATTCAGGCACTAAAGCTGAACTGAAACTTGACTCAGAGCTTCATCATGGCCAAAGTGAAAAGGGAAACACATCCAATTATATAATCTACTTGTCTGTAAGGAAGACATATTCAGTTATTTAAGGATAGCCAAGCATTTCATGACACTTGGCTCTGAAAAAAAATTCTCTCATGGGATTTTCCATGAGAAACATAAAATGACTGAATGCACAAAAACTCTACAGTAAACGCACTAGTGGGCTCTGTGGAGCTGTCTCTTCTAGAATCCCTTAATGTATGCTGAAGACACAATATTCAAAAACAAGTCATTAAAAGGCTCCTGGTAGGGGGCGAGGAAGGTTTATGTGTGTATGAGCTCAGGATAATACAATCAGGTATGTAATTTTCTAATGAACCAGCTAATATTCTGTAGTTGACTGAAGGCTAATTCATATTTAGAATTCAGTAATGCAAATAGCAGATTGTTGACAGCCTTTTGTGAAGAATAAGTCCCAATGAGATTCTCACCTACATAGAAACACTTCTCTCTACAAAGTGGTGAACAGAGTGACAAACTGGAGGGAACCCAGGATTTTCCTTTAAAGACAACTCTTCAAAAATAAGAAAAATTAGTAAGTATTTAAGTCCATAAAGTTCTACCCAATTGAGCAGAGGGTCTGCTGTTTTGTTTGTTTTGTTTCGACAAAATTCATGTTAGTTACCAATACTTAGAGATCAATAGATTTCAAGTCTGGCAACCCTGGATGCTCCTATCATGACTTGGCAACAATCTGTTGTGTGAAGAGTACAGCGCTCACTCATCCCTGAGGCATTTGAATGCCCTGTTGGAAAATGAAGATTTGGATTGAAAAATCTTCAAAGAAGAAATTATCAGTTGTTCACGTTGGCTATAGAAAAATCTGAATGCTCTCCTGAAATGAATGACTTTTAGCGAAGTGATTATCCAGTAAATCTACCTGCAGGAATTACTTGTAAAATATACCCTTAAATAAAGAAATGAATCTGGTGTTAAGTTACTGGATCGAAGCCAATTAAACTTGAGAACATGTATCAAAATAATACTTTTAATTTTAGGACAGGTGATCTTTATCCATTCTTTCAGCCAATGGTAAACCACAAAATCAACTGCATATTAAAGATCATTACAATAAAATATCAGCATTAAGGAAGATAATCAACTTCCTATCTCTAAAGCAAGGTAGCATACGTCAAAAGAATCCATGGTAGATTGAAAGTGGTTTCAAATTACTTAGCTACAGGTTAAAAACAAGGAGGGCCACAACTTGCTTCTACTTGAAATATCTTCTGATATATCTGAACACAAATTCTATTCATCTGGACTTACAAGAAATGCAGAAATCCTGGTTTCCTAGGAACTAGGATTCTGTATGGAACTCATGGAATTTAACCTGAAACTAGTTCTTGTCCACAGAGCAAAGTCTGAGAAATCATTTGATGAAAGCATGCTTTTATTTGCTTTTTTAAATTTGTAATTATAAATGTACACTGTCAAAAATTTGTAAAATAAAGAAGAGTTTAGATTATTTTTCCCCCAACTTTTAGTTTGAAAAATTTCAAACCAACAGAATACAGATATGCAGGCCAACGCAGTTACTAAAGCTGAGGCACAAATTTACTTGGAACTTCTAGGCAAAGTGAAAGGAGACAACAGCCAGTTATATAATTCACATTGCCTATACAGAGAAAACATATCAGTTACTCAAGTATAGCCAAGTGTTTCCTGACATCTGGCCTGAGAAAAAATTCTCTTGTGTTCATTTAATAAGGAATACAAAGCAATATCACAAACAACATTCCTATAGTAACTGCATTGATGAGTTCTGGAAACTATATCGTCTAGAATTCCTCCATGTTAGCAGGGGGTGCTTGTTATAAAAGCAGCAGCCTGGAGGTTAAAAGCATGGACTCTAGACCCTCACTGCCTAGGGCTGAATCCTGGCCCCATCAGTTATTAATTGTGTGAAAATCAGGAAAAATATTTCCTGATTTATAGTATTGTGATTAATATCACAAATATCAAAGAGCTGTTATGAGGCTCAAGTGGGCTAATGCCTATTATGTACTTAAAACAGGACCTGGCACAGAGCAAGCATCATCGTAATTACAGTAAATGCTAAAATAAAGGTATGCACATGATGTAATAGTACAGAGGAAGGGCACTTAAACCAAGAGCCTGAGGGAAGATTTCCTGGAAGGAAGATGCCTGTGCTGGGTCCAAATCTTAGTGTACTACTTAACTGTTGTTAGTATGACCTTGATCAGATTACTTAAACTTTGTATCCTGACCTGCTATAACAGAGATATAATGTCAGTTGTTGATACAATAAAGCTGATGTTTGCAAAATTAAATGAGATAATACACGAGAATTAGATGAGCAAATGTAATAGAGCATGGAAATATAACAAATAGCTGTTTCTTCTGGGATTTGGTAGAAAAGTAAAAAAATTCTTCTTGCATTCAACTATTATGTATGTCCATTTTTTCCAGTTAAACAGTGTTCTTAGCTGGGAAGTAGCTGTACATGAATAATCTTTCAGATCACAACAAAACTACCTAAATGGAATGTTAAATGATCAGCATTGGATTAGCAGAGCTCTCATTTTTTTTAATCACCATGGGAAATGTCTTGGTACAGTTACATCCACCTTTGAGGTATGCTGTGCCTATCTGAGGGAGTAGGTAAATACCTTAATTTCAATTAGACAAAATCAGTTACTCCCTTATCTGTATCACTTTATACATACTCCATGTCACTTCATACAGATTTCTACTACAGCACATAGTGTACTGTGTTACAGTTAAGAGTTCATTCAATTTGTACCTTGCTTTGTTTTAAAAAGAACTACAGCAATTAGTTATATCGTTATGTGTTTATCTCCCTTCCAAAATTGTGAGCTTCTCAGATAACTGGGTCATGTCCACCTGGAGAGAAGCTAGTATATAAATATACTAACACTCAATGTTTGGTGAAATAATCTAAGTAGGATTTGAAGTGTGCTGTTACAAGCAAATGAGTCTAATATAAAGTTGGGGGGGATTATCTAGGAATTTATGTGAAAATCATAGGCTCAGCCTGATCTCTCCTTCGGCACAGGAGATAACCAAAGCCTGGAAGAGTTAAGTAATTTGCCCAAGGTTATCCAGCTAGTTAACTGCCAGAACCAAGCAAGACTAGAGTCTCAAACTCCCATCAACCAGTCCGAAGGCCAATCCACTATATTCACCTGCCTTTCAGACCCCAGTCATTTGATGTCTATATCCACTACTTTACTAAAGCCATTATTATTGGTCACCAATCCCTTTTATGTTGCTAAATCTAGTCAGTGCTCTTCAGCCATTGATATACTTAACCTGTTTGTAATCTCTGACTCTGATGACCCCATCTCCATCTGGCGATTCCTTCCAACCTTGGCTTTTGAGGCATTATGCTCACCTAGCTCTTTTATCTCTCTGGCCATTGTTCCTCAGACTTCTTTGTGGGCTTCTGTTCATCTGTCACTCCCCTTTATTTATTTTTTATTTATTTATTTATTTATTTATTTATTTATTTATTTATTTATTTATATTAAATATAATTTATTGTCAAATTGGTTTCCATACAACACCCAGTGCTCATCCCAACAAGTGCCCTCCTCAATGCCCATCACCCACTTTCCCCTCTCCCCCACCCCCCATTGTCACTTCCCTTTAAAGTCAGTGCTTCCTGGGACTGTATTCCTTGGTCCTTTTTATTGTTTCTTCTAGATTTTCTCCTGATTGATCTCATCCATGCCTAGGACTTAAATTACCAATTACAAGTTAATGTCCTCTAAATCTATTTTATTTTGACTCAGCTTCTCTCCTCATTCATAGATCTGTGTAATTCAACTGCTTATTGGATGTTTTCCTCCGGATATGGAGGTTCCCTCCATCAAGTCACAGTTACAACGCAGCAGTCTTTGAGGGAACCTGAGAAACTTGCACCCTTCTTTTTCAGATAAAGGAGAATGTGGCAGAAGACCAACCATCATCTTTACTACCCACTATTAGTTTCCTATTCCTGTTGTAACAAATACCACAAACTTAGTAAAGAACACAAATTTACTACCTTAGAGTTCTGGAGATCAGAACTCCTCTAAAATCGAGGTATCGGCAGAGCTGCGTTCTTTCTGCGTTCTAAGGAAGAATCCATTCCCTTGCCTTTTCCGGCTTGCAGAGCGGTCTGCATTCCTTGGCTCCATCTTCAGTGCGAGCAGTGCAGAGTCTTCAAATCTCTCTTTCTCTCTGACCTTGGTTTCCTTCATCATATCTCTATCCCTGATTCTGACCTTCCTGCCTCAAAGCCCAGCCAGATAATCGAAGATAATCTCTCCATCTCAAGATTCTTAACTTAATCACACCTTGCAAAGTCCCTTTTGCCATGGAAGGGAGGGAGCATATTCAGATTCTGGAGATTAGGGCATGCACATCTTTGGGGGGGCCATTACTCTGTATGATACAACTGGCAAAGTTGGTATTGAATATTGCCTGTGGATAGCAAGCTTCATAATGCCAAACTTTGAAATTAAATAGGTTTACTAACTTTGTAGTCCTGGACCGGGCACCGTCAACCCCACCCCAGGTCCTGGTCTTCCAGAACAGGAGAACACCAGGGCATTGCACCCTGCCCGATATGGGGCTTGAACCTACAAACTGTGAGGTCATGACCTGAGCTGAAACCAACAGTCAGGTGCTTAACACTTAGCTTAACCACTTAATTTACTGAGCCACCCAGGTGCCCCTAGTTTTTCCTTTTAAAATCACCATCAGAAAGTTACTGCTCCAGGGAGGAGTGAGCTGGGGCAGGTGCAGTGAGAGGCCAGGAGTGTTATTTTAATGGATTCACTCCAGATGGAAAGAGACATCATGAGTGGAGAGTGTTTCCCCAACAAATATATCTATATTTGAACTCATCATCATCTCATCCCACAAATCTGATCATCCTCCGAGGCTGTCAACACCACTATCTATTAACTTAGTACAGAGACTTTGTACTCATTTTTCTTCCCATCTTGTGAAACGGTTCCACCATCTACTATGGCACCCATACTAGAAACTTGGTCTACTCACGTATCCCCCAACCTCCCACTCAGTACTGTCAATTCTACCACCTTAATAGCACTCGCATCTATTCCTTTCCCTACATTCCTACTGCCAATACCTTTGTTAAGACTCTTATCGCTTAACTGGAATACAGCAATGGCCTCAATACTGGCCTCTCTGCCTCAAGACTTAACCTCTTTACTGTCCATTTTTCACTTCCATACCTTTGCTCATAAAACACCTTTTGCCTGAAATTATGTCCTTTTTGGTTAGTCTCCAAACCCTGGTACCCCAGTTTGCCCAAGCGTCAAGCAAAACTGACTATCCAACATCAGCCAGGATCAGACTTAAAGTTACGTTTCTGACTCCAAAGTCCATGCTCTCATCTGCTCCTGCTCGACTGCCTTCTAACAAAAATATTTTAAAGTCTAATGGGCTTTATACTTTACAAAGAACTTCCGCATACAGTATTTTATCTTAGCTTCACAATTCCTCAATGTAGGCAGGATGGGTACCGTTACCCCATTTACAAAATGAGGAAACGGGAATTCAAGGCTCGATCCATCACACCCTGTTGCTGGGTTAACGAGTGTCACTCAGCAGTCTTCCGCGTTAACCGCACCCTCAGCTCCCTTTGGTCCCACTTTTGTATAACCTTCCTGCACTTTGCAGAAGTAGCCCATAGGATCCGCGCCAGTCTGGACAAGGCAGCCGCTCTTTCCGCCACAGGCGCCCTGGAACCTCGCGACGGGGACCTTCCCATCTGCCGTGACGCGATCGGTGACACCACACAGTGACGTATGGTGACGTGCTTACCCGGAGCCAGGTGCCGGCAGGGCAGCCACACCCTGGGGCCCCCAACTCAGGAGGGCGACGGGTCGGGCGGGTGGGGAAACGGCGCAAAACCCGCCAAAGGCCACATCCGAGCCCTAAACCGTCGGATCCCGCCCGCCGCCGACCGGTTGCTAAGTGACGCCAGCGCGCAGAGGCGCGTGCGCGGCCACGGCGGTGTGCGTGAAGGCGGACGCGCGCCGCGGCGACGGCGGCGGCGGCGGCGGCGGCGGCGGCGGCGGCGAGGACGGCGGCGACGGCAGCGGCCGAGGGGGCGGTGGCTATAAGGGGGGTGCGGAGCAGGCGGAAGAGGCGTCCGTGCGGGCGGCTAGGTCGCAGAGAAACATCGTTGGGGTGAGTAGCCGGGACCTCGCAGGGGAGGTGGGGCCTGGCCGCACCTGCTGCGCGGGCCCGGGGCGCGGAGACGCGCACCCCCACAGTACCCGCGCGCGCCGCTCCACGCCCCTCTGCCGCTTTTTCCGGGGGCGGGGAAGGAGAGGGGACGGGGGCTGGCGAGGGTCAGTTCCTAGGCGCTGGCGCTCCGGGAAGCGACAGCGAGGTGCCGACGGAGACTGTGTGTTCCCGGAAGGTGTAGTGGGAAGTAGGTGTCTGGGGGCGTCGAGGTGGCTTTGCCAGGCTCCCCGACAGAGGAGTCGGAATCAGGAGAAGCCCGGGTTCCCAGAACAGCCTCGCAGCCTGCCTGAGACGAGGTTGACCGGGATGGAGAGGAGGTGGAACCGGGGACGTAGTAGGGCTGGGATTCGGAAAGTTTGGCACTGCTGGGGCCTTCCTCGCCCCTGCCCTGGCTGGGTTCCGAGGAGGAGCCGGTTGTTATGGAGAGAGTTGTGAATCAGTGCCTGCGTGCGGCGTCAGACACACCCACGACCTGGGGAAGGCGATTGTCAGTACTGATAGGGGGCAGCTAACCTGTTGCCTGGAGTTTCCAACTTCACATGTGTGTGCACGTGCGTAATGCACGCATACAACTTTGCCCTAGGCATTCTGTCACGTTGCTACAGATTTTAAGGCCAGGGGGCAGATATCCATCCTAAATTCTCACTTCCCTCTGGACTCAAATCAGCTGTTTTATTTCTCAGAACCTGTTGTGTTTCTGTCATTACTAGGGCCAAAAAAAGTATGGAGGCACTGTTTTTTATTTTCTTTAATAGAAGTACAGACGTCCTGTTTCCTAGGCACAAAATACAGATTCTTTTCAACGTGTGGGCTGGAAAATGTTGGTGGACAGACAAGCCTGAGTGTGAAGGTGTAGCAAATCATCAGCCCAGTGCTCTCAATGCGCTGGCTCCCCTCGTGAGTCAATGTGTGGTGATTGTAGTTGCCATCCTTGGGAGAAAAGAGTATTGAAGATAGGGAAAAAGTCGGTATTTTCTGACTTTTGATTAAGGCAATGCCTAGAACAGAGGTAGATGATACTGAAATTTAATCAGGATCTGTGCAAGAAAATTGAAGAAACATAACTTGTAAGTTTTCGTTCAGCTCTAAAATTTTGTGGTTCAGTTTCGTAACTGAGGATCTGTGAAGTATGCTGCCTGAGGTGCTTACGTCTTGGAACCAGTAATCTTGCTCTGTAGCACCTAGAGTACTGGAAATTCAGTGTCTCTTGCTCACTGGACTAGGTAGCTTTTAGGACAGGTGTCGTGTCTTTTTTATTCATGGCGTTCTCTTCAGCATCTACACAAGTTTTGCCACAGAGTAGGCACGCAATAAGGTATTTGTCATATATTACACTGTGTATGAGTGTTTATCAATGAATCTAGCTTAGTCCATCAAGGAGTTAATATCCGTTCTCCCCCCGCCCCCCCCCCCCCATCATGTTATATGTGGGAAAAGGGAAAAGAGTTATATGGGTACAAATGACATAGAAAACCTGGCTTTTTTTGATAAAGAGCAAATAGACTGGGGGTGCCTGGGTGGTTCAGTCAGTGCAGCGTCAGGCTCTTGATTTCTGCTTAGGTCATGATCTCACTTTCATGAGATCAAGCCCTGAATCGGGCTCCACACTGAGCATGGATCTTGCTTAAGATTCTCTCTCTCTTCCACCCTTCTCCCCTGCTCATGCTCTCTCTCTAAAATAAAAATAAATAAATACATTTCTAAAAAAGTGTAAATAGTCTGGGCACAATTGGCTAAGTGTGATTCTTCATCTTAGGTCTTGATCCTAGGATGGTGAGTTCAAACTCCGCATTGGGCTCCTCACTGAGTGTGAAGCCTACTTAGAAAAAAAAAAAAAGCAAATAGTTTGTTATGTGTATGTCAAATGTATGAGCAAAAATATGTCAAATCATTATGAAACCAAATGAGGCAGTATGTAAACAGGTGCTATGTGAGATGCTATACTTTAAGTGCAGTAGAAATTTAGAAAAGATAAGACCTATGGTGGGCTGAGTTAATGAACTCTTTGGAAGAGGTAAGATTTGATCAGGTCTTTGAAAGAGCTATAAAATTTGAATTAGAGAAGAGGTAAGGAATCATGTTGAGAAAATTGTGTGAATGTGCTTGATGAGGGAGATATTGAGGAGACCTACATGTCTGGTGAGTGGAGTTTAAGGTCTCTGATAGGGAGATGTTGGAGAGAGAAGGTTTAGCAGATTGGGAAGGAAAAGTGTTAAGACTAAGGCACTCACTGATAACAAGATAGGGGCTGCTTGCTAGGTGGAATGGAAATTGTGTTAGAATAGTCTTAGACAAGAATACGTGTTATCCTTACTTAAAATTAAGGGATATTATGGTTGAATCAGGATTGGGTTGTTGTATACTTCTGATGTCAATTACTAATTTGAATAAATGCCTCATTAATGTGAGTGTATCTTATGTACTTTGTCAGCAGCGCGTGTCCCCATTTCTAAAATCTACCTAGTGTGCTTGGGCCTTTCCACTGGAAATCTGAAATGATGTACCCAAAGCAATTATCCAGCTATTCTCAGTGACACAGTTTTGCTTGGGATTATCTTTTAGAGTGCCCTGTGAGGTTTGTACTTAACCTCTGATTCTGTAAAATATACAAGTAACGTTTGCTGGGAAAGGAGTCTGTTTGAAGAAGGATGCTAAAAAGCATTGACAAAAAGATTTGAGAAAATTAAAGATGTTGCTGCTGAGTATCGAACCTTTGTTCTTCATAATATCTTTTGTTGTTATGTGGAAATTCTTCAAGCCCATTAAACCTGAAGCTGAATTGCTAACCTACCATGTGTAAAGTTGCAACACCAAATGTTGCATTATTTAACAACTCAGCAAATATTTATTGGGTGCTGGCTATGGCTAGATACTGTGGTGGGTGCTGGGAAGACAAAGAACATGACACGGTAAGCCCAAACCCTGTGAGTTACTACGTGTTCATTAGACGAGACAAACCCCTAAACTTGGGATGTTATGATAAGAGTTAATCACCTTGGAATAAGTAAAATGCTGAGGGCATTGATCACTTTGGAGGAAAAAAAATTGATAGAATCAGGGAAAGCTTTAAAAAGAAGAGGATAGAACATAGCCCTGCAGGTTAAGTAGAATTTTGCCACATGTAAAAGGGAAAACACACAGTCCAGGAAGAGGGGAGAGCATAAGCACAGTTGCTAGAGATTAATATCAATAGGGTTTTTGGAAAACCTTGAATTGTTTCTTGATGAGACAGGAAAGATATGGTTGCGGCCAAACTATTAGGGGTTTTCATTCCATTCTAAAAACCCTAGATTTTCCCTCCTCCCATTCCAACCCCCATGTTGGTGATGGAGGGCCTTGGAAAGTGGACTCATAAGAAAGTTAACTGGCAGTTCCCGTGCAGAGCTGCATTGGCATGGAGAGGCTAGCAGACCGGTTAGGGTATACGTAAGAGATGCTGGGAGCCTGAAGAGGGACAGCAGGCATGGATGGATTGTAGAGATATTTTAAAATCTCTCTAATAGAGAGTTGTTAAAATCTCTAAATGTTATGACCAGTTAGTGGTGAGAGAGAGTGAGAAGTTAAAGATGTGACTAGCTTTAGTAACTGGTGATTATGATGACATTAAATTAGAAAATACAGGAGAAGCAACAGAATTGCAGTGGAGGGAAGAAATGATGGCATGTTAATTATCAGGTCCCTGTGTAGAGTTTGGAGAGGTCCACTGGGTGATTGGAAATTCTACTCCAGAGTTGATGAGGCAGTTTAGGAATAATTGTAACAGTCTATAGGGCCAAGAAAATAGTACTATTCTAGGAGTAGTGTAGTAGTTAACACTGTGGACTTTGGAATCAGGAAAACCTGAAGTCTTGTCTATTTCACTTACTGGTTGGGTCAGGTGACCTTGGGCAAGTTGTTTAACATCTCTAAGCCTTAATTTCTTCTGAAAAGTGGGGTTAATAATACTCCAAAGAATAGTTGTGGAGATTAAATAAATAGAATGTGCACAATGATTAGCATAATGCCTAGCTTATAAATGCTTAATAAATGATAGCTGTTGCTATTAATAGTGATAGTAATAGTGACATAGAGGTAGTAGAAGAAGATACAACTACCCAGAAGAGTGGAGAATGAGAACTGAAAAGAACAAGGAATGGAACTTGTGGACATCAACACTTAGATTAAATTTAGATTGGTTCTCAAACTTGAGCATGCATTAGGAATACCTGAGGCCCAACGATCTCTTTTGCAGTGCTGGTGGGAATGCAAACTGGTGCAGTCACTCTGGAAAACAGTATGGAGCTTCCTCAAAAAGTTAAAAATAGAATTACCCTATGACCCAGCAATTGAACTACTAGATATTTATCCAAGGGATACAGGTGTGCTGTTTCGAAGGGATACAGGCACCCCAATATTTATAGCAGCGCTATCAACAATAGCCAAAGTATGGAAAGAACCAAAATGTCCATCCATGGATGAATGGATAAAGAAGATTGTGTGTGTGTGTGTGTGTGTGTGTGTGTGTGTGTGTATATATATGTGTGTGTGTGTGTTTATGTATGTATATGTATATGTGTATACATATATATATACACACACAATGGATTATTACTCAGCAATCAAAAAGAATGAAATCTTGCATTTGCAACTATGTGGATGGAACTAGAGGGTATTATGCTAAGTGAAATTAGAGAAAGACAAATATAGGACTTAACTCATATGATAAATTTAAGATACAAAGCAGATGAACATAAGGAAAGGGAAGCAAAAATAATATAAAAACAGGGTGTGGGACAAAACGTAACAGACTCTCAAATATAGAGAACAAACAGGGTTACTGGAAGGCTTGTGGGAGGGGGGTGGGCTAAATGGGCAAGGGACATTTAAGGTATTTACTCCTGAAATCATTGTTGCACTATATGCTAACTAACTTGGATATAAACAAACAAACAAAAAAGAAATACCTGAGGCCTTGATAAAACACAGATTTCTGGGCCCACCCCCACAGTTTCTGATTCAGTAGGTCTGAGTGGGGATTGAGAATTTGCATCTTGAACAAGTTCTCAGGAGATGCTGATGCTGGTGTTCCCAAGACCTCACTTTGAGGACTACTGACTTAAAGGATGGATGAAAGAAGAGAAACCGGCATAGAGACTAACAAAAACTGGTGGACAGAGAACCAGGAGAGAGTGTGGAGAAGGATAGGGAGGTAGCAGCCTGCAGACTGTAGATCCACCAGTGTGCTTTCCAGTTCTGTAGACTTCATCTTGTTATTACTGTCTTCTCCAGAATTTGGCATAATACTTGGCACATAGCAATGCTTGTTTGAACCTTGAAGCCCCTTAGTACTGTCCTTGTGCATGATTGCACGTACTTCATGTGCAGATTTCATTCATTCTTTTATATCTCTGCTGAGTCATAGGGTACTGTTTCTTTTTTTTTTTTTTTTTTGGCCAAAATTAGTAAACTTTATTTGAACTTCAAAAAAATAAAATAACAGATGAAAGGCAGCTTTAGCTTTGTTCTTCCATAGGATCAGATAGAATGACCCAAAGCAGGAACTACCCCTAAGAAGTTAAAATACCCTTTACCCCCAATCAAGCCACAGGCAAGGAGGGATCCTCAATTCGGGGACTAGGGTACTGTTTCTAATGTTACACACACACACACACACACACACACACACACACACACACACACTAACTACAGAAAATTTCTTTCAAATAGCTGATGCATTAGCTAGCTGCTGTGACTTTGAATTAGATATCTTACCCTCCCTCTTTTATTTATAATGTTAGAGAGTCCAAAATAATTGTCAGTAACAAGTGTCAGGAGGATAGTCTGTGTCTTGAATTAGGCACTTTGCAGGTTTACAAGGTAAGCAAATAGTATACTCCCTGTACCTTGGAAGTTTGCAGTAGGATGGGTGAAGGAAGGGAATAGGAGGAGATAAGATCACAGAAATGTGGATTGAGAGGAACCTCAATATAAAGGCTTTTTCCTTGTTTGCCGGTATACTTTGTATCTTATGTGTCTGAGGACTTTAGCATGTAGAGCAAATATTAGTTCTAATCTCTGATAGGAGGTTAAAAGATTTACACTGTGTAAGGAAATCAAACACTAGTTGTGCAAAGATATAAGTACTGTAAAGAGATTTCAGAAGTTGTAGTTTCATGATGGACTAGTTAGCTACTCACCATGCTTCTTTGGTTCTTGTTATCTCTCATTTATTTTTTCTGTTAATATTTAAGTATTTTACTTACTATGTGCCAGAAACTGTAAAGTGCTGGGCATAGGGAAATAATTCTCTGGGCATCTAACACTGGCTTTAGTTAGGGGGTATGATACTGTGTAAATGAGTGTGCACACATGTCAGGAAGATCTGATATCTGCATTTTATAATTTTAAGAATATATTGATACGAGTAGACATCAAGAACTTGAAGTTAAATTCATTCAACCTGTGTATGCAAGGGACCATGAAAAAATATAAGCTGAAAACCTGAGTGTCCTCTTTCTGTCTTGTACCCTCATATTCTATCTTGTTCATAATCCCTCATATCCATTTTTTCCTTTCCATTCTTACTGCTTTTACCTTCGTTGAAATCCTCAATTTCTTGCCTGGATTATCGCATTAGAGTCTTTAACTATACAGCAGTGGTTCTAGGGACAGCATTAAAGTCTCCTGGTAACTTGTTTCAAGTGGAAATTTGTGGACCTCCCTCTAGAGCTTCTGATTCAGAAACTCTGGGGACGGTGCCTGGCGATCTGTTTTATTGCTCTGTCTAGGTGGTTCTGCTGCAACTAAAGTTTGGGAACCATGGACAGGGTGTTTGTAAAATTGTAGGAGCTTTTAAAGAAATTAGTAGATGCCAAAAGTGGAGAAAGAAGTGAACAATCTGTGAGAAGCAGGAACACATGAACCAAGCTGACTAGGGTGTAAGGTACCTCCCACAAGGGGGAAGGAAGACTCATTTGTTTCCCTTCTGGCTGGCTTATTTGTCCTGTAGGGTACGTATTCTTTGGCCCAGGATCCTAAACTCACACTGACGCTTTCTTGCTGGGACCCCAGCTCACATAGAAAATGTCTGTATCTTTTGATGGCTTCCCTCAGGAATTCTACCAGACATTTAAAGCAGAGTTAATACCTATCCTTCTCAGGCTGCTCCAAAAAATAGAAATGGAAGGAAAACTTCCAGACTCATTCTATGAAGCCAGCATTACTTTGATTCCCAAACCAGACTGAGACCCCACAAAAAAAGAGAACTACAGGCCAATATCCCTGATGAATATGGATGCAAAAATTCTCAACAAGATACTAGCAAATTGAATTCAACAACATATAAAAAGAATTATTCACCATGATCCAGTGGGATTCATTCCTAGGCTGCAGTGTTGGTTCAATATTTGCAAATCAATCAATGTGATACATCACATTAATAAAAGAAAGGATGAGAACCATATGATCCTGTCAATATATGCATAAAAAGCATTTGACAAAATGCAACATCTTTTCTTAAAAACTCTCAAGAAAGTCAGGATGGAAGGAACATACTTAAACACCATAAAAGCCATATATGAAAAGCCCACAGCTAATATCATCCTCAATGGGGAAAAACTGAGAGCTTTCCCCCTGAGATCAGGAATACGACAGGGATGTCCACTCTCACCACCGTTGTTTAACATAGTTTTGGAAGTCCTAGCATCAGTAATAAGACAACAAAATGAAATAAAAGGCATTCAAAATTGGCAAAGAAGAAGTCACACTTTCACTTTTTGCAGACAACATGATACTCTACATGGAAAACCCAAAAGACTCCACCAAAAGACTCCTGGAAGTGATACATGAATTCAGCAAAGTCGCAGGGTACAAAATCAATGTACAGAAATTGGGTGCATTTTTATACACCAATAATGAAGCAACAGAAAGAGAAATAAAGAAACTGATCCTGTTTACAGTTGTACCAAGAACCATAAAATACCTAGGAATAAACGTAACCAAAGATGTAAAAGATCTGTATGCTGAAAACTATACAAAGCTTATGAAGGAAATTGAAGAAGACACAAAGAAATGGAAAAACATTCTGTGCTGATGGTTTGGAAGAATAAATATTGTTACAATGTCAATACTACCCAAAGCAATCTACACATTCAGTGCAATCCCAATCAAAATTGCACCAGTATTCTTCTCAAAGCTAGAACAAACGATCCTAAAATTTGTGTGGAACCACAAAAGACCCTGAATAGCCAAAGTAATACTGAAGAAGAAAACCAAAGCGGAGGTATCAATCCCAGACTTTAGCCTCTACTACAAAGCTGTCATCATCAAGACAGCATGGTATTGGCACAGAAACAGAGACATAGACCAATGGAATAGAATAGAGAACCCAGAACTGGACCCAAAAATGTATGGCCAGCTAATCTTTGACAAAGCAGAGAAACATTTCCAAAGGGAAAAAGACAGTCTCTTTAGAAAATGGTGCTGGGAGAACTGGACAGCAATATGTAGAAGAAGGAAACTAGACCACTTTCTTACACCATACACAAAAATAAACTCAAAATGGATGAAAGACCTAAATGTGAGACAGGAAACCATCAAAACCCTAGAGGAGAAAGCAGGCAACAACCTCTTTGACCTCAGCTGCAGCAATTTCTTACTAGACACATCTCCAAAGGCAAGGGAATTAAAAGCAAAAAATGGACTATTGGGACCTCATCAAGATAAAAAGCTTCTGCACTGCAAAGGAAACAATCAACAAAACTGAAAGGCAACCAACAGAATGGGCAAAGATATTTGCAAATGACATATCGGATAAAGGGCTAGTATCCAAAATCTATAAAGAACTCACCAAACTCCACACCTGAAAAATGAATAATCCAGGGAAGAAATGGGCAGAAGACATGAATAGACACTTTTCCAAAGAAGACTTCCGGATGGCCAACAGACACATGAAACTATGCTCAAGGTCAATCATCATCAGGGAAATACAAATCAAAGCCACACTGAGATACCACCTCACACCCGTCAGAGTGGCTAAAGTTTTTTTAATTTTTTTTAATTTTTTTTTTCAACGTTTATTTATTTTTGGGACAGAGAGAGACAGAGCATGAACGGGGGAGGGTCAGAGAGAGAGGGAGACACAGAATTGGAAACAGGCTCCAGGCTCTGAGCCATCAGCCCAGAGCCCGATGCGGGGCTCGAACTCACGGACCGCGAGATCGTGACCTGGCTGAAGTCGGATGCTTAACCGACTGCGCCACCCAGGTGCCCCTAGAGTGGCTAAAATTAACAACTCAGGAAACAACAGATGCTGGCGAGGATGTGGAAAAACGGAACCCTCTTGCACAGTTGGTGGGAATGCAAACTGGTGCAGCTGCTCTGGAAAACAGTGTGGAGGTTCCTCAAAAAATTAAAAATAGAACTACCCTATGACCCAGCAATAGCACTGCTAGGAATTTACCCAAAGGATACAGGAGTGCTGATGCATAGGGGCACATGTACCCCAATGTTTATGGCAGCACTTTCAACAATAACCAAATTATGGAAGGAGCCCAAATGTTCATCAAGTGATGAATGGATAAAGAAGATGTGGTTTATATATACAATGGAATGCTACTTGGCAATGAGAAAGAATGAAATCCTGCTATTTGCAGCAATGTGGATGGACCTGGAGGGTATTATGCTAAGTGAAATAAGTTAGTCAGGGAAATACAGATATATGTTTTCACTCTTATGTGGATCTTGAGGAACTTAACAGAAGACCATGGGGGAGTGGAAGGGGAAAAAATAGTTACAAACAGAGAGGGAGGAAGGCAAACCATAAGAGACTCTTAAATACAGAGAAAAACAGGGTTGATGGGGGTTGGGTGAGAGAGGAAAGTGGGTGATGGGCATTGAGGAGGGCACTTGTTGGGATGAATGCTGGGTGTTGTATGTAAGCCAATTTGACAATATATTAAAAAAAAAAAAAGAAAAAAATGTCTATATCTTAAAACTTCCTGTTTCTGTTGTCCAGCATAGCACACAAACAGAAAAGTATGTGGAACACAAATACTGCACTTAGTGAAGTAGTTTAAAGTAACATCCAATTTTTTGTCCCTCAGCTTAAGAATAAAACACTGTTGGGGGCGCCTGTGTGGCACAGTCAGTTGAACATCTGACTTCAGCTCAGGTCATGGTCTCGCAGTTTTTGAGTTTGAGCCCTACATCTGGCTCTCTGCTGTCAGCCTGTCAACTCAGAGCCTGCTTCGGATCCTCTATTCCCCTCTCTCTGCCTCCCGCCCCCCCGCTTGTGCTGTCTCAAAAATAAATATTTAAAATTAAAAAATATATAAAAAATAAAAATAAAACACTGCTGGTCCCTAGGCACTCATCAGGTGCCCTTTCCTGGCCCTTCCCAATCTCAGCATCTCTCCCAAAAGTAAACACTGTCCTGACTTTTATAATATTACTTCCTCTTATTTTAAGTTTTATCCCTTAAGTATACACTTCAAATACTTATAAGCTACGTGGCCTATTTTTGAACTTTTTGTGAATGAAGTCATAAATGTGTATTCTTTGTGTTTGGCTTGTTTAATATTACATTTTTGAGATTATTCATCTTGTTACATACAGCTAATTTTTTGATTTTCACTGCTGCATAGTATTCCATTTCAGGACTATACAATTTATCCTTTCTGCTTTTGGTGGACTTTTGGGTTGTTTCTAGGGCCTTTTGTTTTTTAGCTAGGATATTCTTACACATGCTCATGAACATATTTTACCTTAGGGTATAATAGTGTAGAATTACTGAGTCATATATTATACAGGTCTTTAATATCAGTAGATAACAGCAAACTTTTCTAAAGTGGCTAACCTACTTAAATGTTTCTATTTATTTTTGAGTCTTTATATTATCACTTACATCAAGCCAGCTAATACTCATACCGTAGTTTTCAGTACCTAGCTGAAATCCTAGAAACAGAGAAGGCAGCTTAATGAAGAAACACCCTTTATAACCAACACCTCAGCCAACATCAACTCATTACCTTTTTTAAAAAAAATCATTTTTGGGGCACCCGGGTGGTTCAGTCAGTTAAGCATCCGACTTCGGCTTGGGTCACAATCTCGCGGTTTGTGGGTTTGAGCCCCGCATCGGGCTCTGTGCTGACAGTTCAGAGCCTGGAGCCTGTTTCGGATTCTGTGTCTCCCTCTCTCTCTGCCCTCCCCTACTTGTGCTCTGTCTCTCAAAAATAAATGAACTTTTAAAAAAAATCATTTTTTGAGGAGGTAATTTATGGACATGGCACAAAATTCAAAAATACAAAGGGGTACACAGTGGAAAGTAAGTCTTCCTTTCATTCGTACCTGACAGACCTCCAGTTCTTCCTTCTGGGAGCAGCCACTATTACCGCTGATCTATTAATTTGTTCAGCAGATTTTTATTGAGTGCCACTGAAGCACCGGGCACCATTACAGTGTTTGGAGACAGAGGAGTGAATAAAATAGGCAAAGATCTGCTCTCACTCATGGATTCTTCCATTCTATTAGAGGTGATTAAAAGTAGTAAAGATGCCTGTATACCTTTGCAGAAATATTCCGTGTGTATATGGCATATTTTGTATTTGTTCTTAAACATAAATGTCACATACCACATTACTGCCTTTGCTTTTTTTGTATTGTATCTTGAGGGCTGTTCCATATTAGTATATGAAGAGCCTGCCTCATTCTCTTTAGCAGCCCTTACAGCGTTCCATTGTATGGTTGTTGTCAGGAAAAAACTGCGGAGGACTGAAATGGGCATAAAATATCCCTGACTGCCCTATCTTGTGCACTCTTCCAGGCTGTCTGTACCTTTCATTTTCTTTGAGCTGTTTTATAACTATAAATTGTAGAAAACTGATAGTAATGCAGATGATTCTTATCCATAGAGACCAAGTGGGTTTTGTCTAGTGGAATGCAATCAAATGTTGTCCTGAGGATATAGACTAGTTTTGCATCTATTTGTAAAGCAGTGTTAGTATTCCACATAGGGCGCTTGTGTCTTGCGTGTGTGTGTGTGTGTGTGTGTTCTTTGACTTCTCCATTTAACTGATTATAATATCTTAATGAATGCTTCATTAATTAATGATTTAAATAAAATCATTAAATTAAAATATAAACCATTTGATATGGTTTATATTTGTATGTGTCATGATACCTTTTAACAGATACATTATAATAAGTTCCCTCTCGATGGCCACTTTATTTCTTCAGAAAGCAGTTCATACGAGTTTTAGACAGTTTTGGGCACAGAAAATCTGTGCTATCATAACGCAGTACTTTGTGATGCTTCAACAAAGAGATTAATGGATGAGACTGTTTTGGTAGATCTTCCATCAAGCATTGTGACCTAGTCCCTGCCCTCAAAGAGTTTATAGTCTAGTGGAGGAGGAGGAGGAATGGTGTCAGATGAAGTGTAGCATGGATACTGGATAATCTAGGAGATAGCTAAAATGAGGTTCCCCTAAGGGCAGAAAGAACAGCATGGACTTGCTTTCCTCACAGGATTTGCTATTTTTCACACACCCCTGGTCTGGGCTTACTGAGGCAGAACTAAACATCGCCCTCTTTTCGATGCTTGGTGCCAGTGTACTTGTTTTTATGCTTATTGTGGAACTAGTCAAGTCTTGGGGACTCCAGTGGAATCCCGTGGCTCCAGTTGCCAGCACAGTGGTTTGTCTGTTCTTACAGATGGTGGCATTAGCAGGAGAATATAGTGGAGTCACATAGTTGGGGTGGAAGTGGGTTAGTGGTTATTTTCTAAAGTCAGGACAAAATGTAAAAATCAAGTACTGTGAAAATTTTCTTTAGAAGATCCTTTAATGCCTACAGAATCCCATGTCGTGGTTCTCTTAATACAGGAAATGTCCCCAAATAAGGTAATTTGGATTATGGAGTTTAATTTTATTAGAAGTTTTGTTTGACGTCCTTAATTTGTAATGACGTCCTTATTAACACCTCACCATTACTAGCAATTCCTGGCTTGCCTCTACAGCACCACTATGAAACTGTCTTGGCAGTTACGTAACTGGTGTTTGATAAAGTTCTCTCAGATACCTAGTTCCCTATTCTGTCAGTAATCATCTTGTGTGCAGTTATACTGTTTGCATTGATTTCTTTGCTCTACTGTTCTGTCACCCCTCCAGTAAGGTTTAATTACCCAAATATTAACGTAATGTTACACTTTGTTAACTACTGAGGAATTATGTACAATTTATTTCAATGGTATTAAATTCTTTTGATGTGAAACAAACACTCTTTCAGAGGTTTTTTTTTTTTTAATGTCTATTTTTGAGAGAGTTCAAGTTGGGGGGGAAGGATGGGGGGAAGGACAGAGGATCCGAAACAGGCTCTGCGCTGACAGTCTGACAGCAGCAAGCCCGATGTGGGTCTTGAACTCACTAACCGGGAGATCATGACCTGGAGCTAAAGTCACTCAATGGACTGAGCCACCCAGGCACCCACCCTCTCCAGAGTTTATAAAGAAAGGGTTAATTTTCCTAAGGCAGGATAACTCTGTTCTACCACTTCTCTTCCTTTCTGTTGTCAGTGTTTCTCTTAGGCCTTCAATTAATTTTTTTGCCACCTCCGGTTATCAGTGATTGAGAAAATTCCCAAATCACTCATATCTTGTTTCAGGCTTGACTACAGCAAGGAGCACTGAATGGAGTCATTGAGTCTGGAGTGATGGGTAGCTCCAGCTATTTCTGACTCCTCTTTCTGTATAAGTAATTGAATTCACGTAAGTTAAATTTCAGTATGATGTGACTCCTTTGTAGTAAGAATTGGCCTAATTCAGATGGAATTGGAGATGAGATTCCCAGGCAGCTTCCGTTTCATCCATGCAAACATCTGTTGATCTCCTGCTAAGTTATATCAAGTGCTGCAAATACAAAGGAGAATAATTTGTTTCCTGTCCACAAAGGATTTGTAATCTAGTAGGGGAGGTAGATTTAAAGGTAGATGATTGTAATATAAAGTGATAAGTGCTGTGAGAATAATATATCAAGACTGTTAGCTTAGAATTTATATGCCATGAATACTTAGTCTATCAGTACTTCTGTGGAGATTCTTAATCACTGATGTTCAGAGAAGGCTTCCTGGTGAATCTGATACCTTATTACCCCTAAAGAATAAGGCTTTACCTCTGCAGGGGGTCAAGGGAATATGTATTTTTGACAGGGAGATGGCAAAGTGTGTCAGGGTCAGTGGTGTTGCTGAAGCATAAAGTGAGAGGTAGAGCATCCTCAGAGAGAAGGCTAGAGTGGTAGGCAAGGGTCAGTTCAGAGAGGCCTATGGATGTCCTGTCTGTGAACTTGTATACCATTCCAATGACCATAATATGATCATTAATTATAAAGTTACTAATAAACCACCTGTTAAGCACTTACTATATGCCAGGGACTATATTAAGTGTTCTGTAGTTATTTAATCCTCTTGGACATTCACAAGTGAAAATATGATTGGTTGGTTATTGGTTGGTTATTGTGCAAGCCAAGTGGATATGGAACTGAGGGGGATAAAATGGGAGGTGGGGAGATAGTTTGGAAGCTGTTGAAGTAGTGCAGGTGAGAGATGGTTGAAGCCTGAACTAGAGTAGAAGTTATTAGATAGGCATATGAAGGATGAATTAGAGGAATAATATTTAGGAGGTAAAATAAGATCTAATTAATTGATTACACAGGGTGGGGTCAGGGAAAGGAAAAAGTCAAGGGAAATATACAGGTTTTTAGCATGAGTTACTTGTGTGGTGATACTACCTTTTAAGGTAAAGGACACTGGAGGAGGGCCTGCATTAAGAGAAGATTAGTTTGGTATTGAGTATGCTGATTTGAAGTGCCAGTGGGGACATGTGGTGGAATCATATTGCAGGCACACAAATCTGAAATACAGAAGAGAGAGAGGTCTGGCTTAGAGATAGAAATTTGGAAGTTGGCAACCAGCAGTTGAAACCAGGAGGAATGATAAACTCACAAGGAAGGCGTGGCCCTGGGGAGTGTACGTCTTAAAGACCAAGTAGTGAAAGAGGAGACTCAGAGGTAAAATGAGAACAAGGCGAGGAGAGTGTCACAGAGGCTAAGGGAGTAGAGTTTCAAGAAGCGTATGTTCAAGAGTGTCACATGCTACAGCGAGATCCAGAAAGATAAGAATGGAAAGTGAATCTTGGGTATCCCAATTAAGAAGTCATTGATGACCTTGGTTAGAGCGGTTTCAGTCGGGTGATGGGCCGTGTGAGACTTCAGTGGATTTTAGGAGTGAATTGGAGTTTAGAAAGAGGAGGCCAGGGGTGTGGATAATCTTATGAAAAGTTTGAGTAAAAACTGGAAAAAGGATTAGAAAATATGTGTGAGGTGTAAGGGTGAACAGCTACCTCTAAACTCTTCATGCTCTCAACCTTAGGGAAGCTGGTTTGGGCTCAGTTCAACAAGTTGAATGTTTTTGAAACCTTTTGAGAGTGTAGACTCAAATCCTGAGAGCTAGGGTCAGCTGTTTCCTGTAGCCTCCCAGTAGCCCTTCTGTGGCTGAATGGACTGTAATTTGGTCTAATTTGTTGTCAATGCAGTGTATGTGTCAGAAAATCATCACCAAAGTGCACCATCCTAAATGATATTTTGGCCAAAAAAAAAAAAAAAAAGTGACGGGAGAAATTAATAAAGGAAACCCTGGGAAGGAAAAGGTATCAGCCATTGTACTATGTCCTTCGCATGTCTTATTCTATACTTTATTGCATCCTCATAGCCACCATTTTGGGGGTGGGGTTATCCCCATTTTCTCAATGAGGAATTGAGATCCTATAGTCCTATGTCTCCTTATCTTACCCCAGCTTCTGCCACTGATGACTGTGACCTTGGATAGGTTTCTCAGTTTCCTCCTCTATAAAAAGCTGTGGTTTTGATCCTTAAGTCCTTTCCAGCTCTAGGGTTCTAGGCATCTGTGAATATTTATTAGTGTTGCTATTTGGGCATGAAAAAAAAGGCCATTCAGGGAATTTCCCCCCTCTCAGTGAATTAATAACTTAATAGTAACACTGTCAGGTTGTTCAGACTAAATAATTTATTTTCCCATCACAAAGTGAGTACCCATTATGTATGTGGCCTTAGAAAGCTACTGTAAAATAAATCAAGTAAATAGGCTTGGTGACAGGCTCTCCATCAGTTGTTACTAGCCCTGGGCACATGGGCAAATCGCTACCTGCAAGATTGTGTGATGATTTTAAAGTGTGTTATAGGTTAAGTGCTAAGTATTTTTATTAATTTAGGAAGTACTTTGGCATGTGGCCTTTAAAATTGCATTATTATATTATCATAAATCTTGATTAAGGCAACAAAACATATTTACTATGGCCAGCTTCACAGCTGGGGTGAAATATTTTATAGCGTGTATAATGAGCCACTAGATGATGGTGATTCTCTGTTCACATCTGAAAGATGAGAGTTGGGAAATGAATTAGAGGCTTTAAAGGGCTATTTAATTGTGAAAATTAATTTCAAGGAACAGTATCATGTGCTCAGTGAGTATTTAATAATTGAGGAGGAGGAGGGAAAAAAGGGAATTGTGAGGCTTTCAAACCTTCTTAAGTCCATTTTGGAAAAAGGAGAAAAATATAATGCTAATGTGACTTTCAAAGACATACTCTACAACAGTAATGTAAAAGAAGCAAAATTAACCAGTACTAGGCATTTTAAGAGTTAAATATTCTCCCAATTTGAAGCCAATGTGTTCTAGATACACTGTGCCTGGCAAGCAGATGTTTTCAATGGATGTGGAATCTCTCAGAGGGCATTTGGAAAACTTACAGGGGCATTTTTGTTTTCTAATGTGGTTGAGATACATATTATTTTATTATAAATTATTTTCTTTTGTTTTTTCCCTTACATTTTAGCCAGTGTCTTATTTTAAGTTGTTGAGTAGGTTCTAAATCTCTGAATTGTATTTCAGAACAGTGTGTGTTGGGGCAGGGGGTGGTTAGCAAGATATTTGTTATAAAAAATAAGTTTGGGTCTGATGGGGTTGATGGCCATTATATTAGTTTTCTATTGGTACATAACAATGAACTACAAACTTCCAGCTTAAAGCAGCAGCCATTTTTATCTCACAATTTCTGTAGGTCAGAAGTCCAGGCACAGTATAGCTGTATTTTTGCTTGGGGTGTCCCCAGGCTGAAATCAAGGTGTCTGCAGAAGCTATGATCTCATCTGAAGCTCGGAGTCCTCTACCCAAGCTCCTTGGTGATAGACAGAACTCAATTCCTTGCACTCACGTGACTGAGGCCCTCATTTTCTTTCTGGCTGTAAGCTGGGCTGGCAGGGAGTGGGGGTCACTCTTGGGCCCTAATCACATGGCCTACTTGTAGTCTGTCAACTTCTTCAGAGTCAGCAGGGGAATTCTTCCAGTCTGCTTACACACACACACACACACACTTAAGGGGGGATTGATTATACAGGATGCATACACCAAGGGGTGGAAATCACGGGGGCTGTCTTACAATTTCGCCTACTGCATGGCCACTGGTATCAAATCTTCATACCTCTGTCTCTTATCTATGTCAATGGACCTCACTTATTTGAAACAGGACCTGCTAGCTATTTTAAGCATGTGTATAGGTGTTGTCTACTGTGCAACAGGTATTTTTCTAGGCACTGAGATGAACAGGGTAGTCTTTGCTCCCAGGGAGGTTATCTTCTAGTGATAGGTGCAGTGAAGAAAATAAAACAGAATAGAGGGTTAGAAGTGGGGTGGAGGGTGGATGTTCCTTTAGGTGAGGTGATCAGGGAGCAGATACCTGAATGGTGAGTAGTCAGTAGTGGTCTCTGAGGACAAAATATTCTGGTAGTGCGGACATAATTATAAGGGCCCTGAGTTCAGAGACCAGCTTGTCTGTGTTTAAGGAAGGCAAGACCAGAGTGGCTGGACTAGAATGTATGAGGAGGAGGGTAGGAAATAAGTTTGGGGAGGTGCTTGGTCATAGTGCATGCAGAGCCATGTTAAAGGGTATGATTTTTATTTAACGTGAGATAGGAAGGCGTTGAAGAGTTGTAAGCAATAGGGCGACCAGTCTGATACACATTTTCATAAGGTTTGTGTTGAGAAATGGCCTGTCAGGGGGAGGGCTGATGTATAAACACAAAGAGATGAATTCTGTGAAGGAAATGATTACGGTGTATGAGTGTAGAGGACGAGGGACCCAGACTAGACTGAAGTCAAGGAAGGCTGCCTTGAGGAAGTGGCACCTGGGAGATGGAAGGTGAAAGACGAAAGGTAGTCCCAGAAGGGGAACAACTTATGCCAAGGCTCCATGATGTAAGGGAGCTTGTCAAGTGAGGGAACATTAGTGGAAATAACTGCATAGTTAGGAGGCAGATTCCACAAGTCTTGAAGGCCTCGTTAATTGTGTTTTTTTTTTTCTTTTTTTCTGTTGTTCTTTCATGTTAAGAGCATTGGGAAGCCACTTAAAGGGTTTTAAGCGAGAGTGGGTGTCCTAAAGGGAGGGGTTGAAGGAGATGGTTCATAATCAGTTTTAAAATTTGAGAGATTCCGGTCTGGCTGCTGTGTGGAGGATGGTTTGGAGTGGAAGCAGGGAGATCAGTTAGGAGCTAAGTGATGGTCCTAGTGAGAGACAAGCATGGCGTGGACTCGAATGGTAGCATAGAACTTGCCATGAAGTGAGTCGATTTCAGAGTTCATTTAGGAAGTAAAACCGAAAGACTTCCTGCTGGATTAGGGAGGGAAAGTGAGCTTAAGGGAGGTGTCGTTCTGGTTTCTCGAATTGGGTTCATTGAGCTGGCAGCTCTGCATGGGGACAGTTTTTTCATGGGAGAGAGGACATAGAGAGTATGAAGTGAGTTTTGAAGTACTTCTGAGGTAACCCAAGTGAAGATGTAAAGTAGGCACTATATAGGAGTCTGGAATTCGGAGAAGGGGTCTGTTAGTATCTATATGAACTTTTTGGTTAATTTTGAGGACTTAAGTATGTCTGACACCGTATTAGATTCTGGGAATATAAAGAGGAAGGAGATGTTATGTTCACTCGGTATTTGTTGAGTACCTCTAGGCACCATGTCATGGTTGTTGCCCTCTGTGAGTTTACTGACCAACAAGGCAGGTGTATAATAAAATCCTAGTGTGTTGTAATGGGGGCAGTGATCGAGGGAAATAGCATGTAAAAAGGGCGCCTGACCCAGATTGGCAACATCAGTGAAGGCTCTTGCTGAAAGGCATGAAACCTGTTCTGAGCCTTGAAAGAAGAGACAGAATTAGCCAGACGAGGGGAATATAAAAAGTGCCAGCAGTAAAAGTCCTGGTTGTCTGAGAGAAGACAGTGGCGTCTCAGAAAAGCCATCAAGTCTACATCCCTGGCTTTCACTAGAGGCTCGACAAGTGGGAAGGCAACATCTATGCCGGAGTTGGATGTTTTTACGGTGGTGGTGATGGGACTCTTATGAAGCTACTCTTGCTCTGCAGCCCTTTTGGAAAGAGGGGAGAAGAATATTCATAGCTGGCAGGGACTTCAGAGAATTTGTAGCCCTTTCTTCTCACTTACAAAGTAGCCAGTAGCCAGAGGAGAAATGATTGGCTGATACCTTGTCAGCAAGTCCATGTCTCCCAGAGTCAAGGCTAAGGGTCCTTACACTGCTACAAGAGTGGCAGTGCCTTTAACTACTTGTTCCCACACTTTCCCTGACATCTTTCACTGGAAAGAGAATGTCCTGGAAATACCTAGATACTGCCTGCCGTTGAGTAATGCGGGTCTCCACATGGGCTGTGTCTTTGGGAGCTGATGCTAGCCTAGGTTTAGTTCTTTGCCTGTATGGCAAAGTGGACTTGGTCCTTTCTGGGCTGCCTCTTTAAATTTAAACAGAGAAATCTCTCCGGACAGTCCATATTTGTAACTTCTCTCCATCTCTCTACCCATTTGTGTCTTTGTCCTTTTCTTCATCACGGACTGGTAGTGAATCGTAATAATAGTAGTAGTTGTAGTAGTAATGATAGTAGTGGTAGATATTTACTGAGCATTTATTATGTGCCAGTTACCATAGTATTTGCTTTTCTTTACCTCATTTAATTCTACCAACAGCCTCCAAGGTAGCATTTTCTTATTGCCATGTTTACAGAAGAGAAAACAGAGGCTTAGAAAGAGGTTAAGTAATGTGTCAAAGCTTACACAGTAGTATATGGTGGTGCCAAGATTTGAACTCAGGCAGAGTGACTTGAGATACTCTTTACTGCCTTTCCTAAGATAAACTATCTTATAGAAATTCTATATTTCTATCAGAAAACTATCTAATAGAAATATAAGGTGAGCTACAAATGCAAGCCATGCTTGTAATCCAAAATTTTCTAGTAACCATGTTGAAGAATAAAAATAGGTAAAATTAATTTAAAAATTAAAAATTTATAATGTTTATTTTTCAGAGAGAGGGGGAGGGAAAATATGAGTGGGGGAGAGGCAGGGAGAAAAGGGAACAGAGGATCTGAAGAAAATTAATTTAAAAATTAAAACTTTATAATGTTTGTTTATTTTTCAGAGAGAGAGAGAGAGGGAGGGAGGGAGGGAGGGAGGGAAGGAAAATATGAGTGGGGAGGGGCAGGGAGAGAAGGGAACAGAGGATCTGAAGCAGGCTCTGCACTGACAGCAGCGAGCCTAGTGCGGGACTTGAATTCACCGACTGTGAGATCATGACCTAAAGCGAAGTCAGATGCTTAACCACTGAACCACCCAGGCGATCCTAAAAATACTTTATTAAGCCCAGTATATCTCTCATATTATAATTTCAACATCTACTCAAGATAGAAAAGTAAATGAGATGTTTTACTGTGTCTTTGAAATACAGTGTATATTTTATACGTACAGTACACCTCAGTTTGGACTCGCACATTTCAGGTGCTCAATAGCCACATGTGATGAGTGGCTACCATTTTGGCTAATGCAGCTCCAGAGGTGGATGAAAGTTCCGAGCACTTTCTATTGCTTTAGTCAACTAGAGAGAGAAAAAAACGTGCTGGAAATCAGCAGATGAGGCAACTGAAAGGGAAGAAAGCAGAGTAGTAATTCCTGGGTCTGACCGGTGAACAGGAACAGGTAGAGAAGAGTTTCCTCTGTTTTTTTCCCTGAAGCCAGCCAGTAAGGTATCTTTTTTCTTTCCAAATTGAGACTCAGCATTTTCCCATATTGTTACTCTTTGGCTTATTTTCATAGTGGTCCATTCCTTAAGATGCTTTGGGACTAAACAAGCTTTTGTGACTGGCCCATCAGATATTGCAACATTGTTTCTATGGAAAAGACTTAAGCCTCCTGAGGTTTCTAAAAACTTGTTTTTGGAATGTTGTCTTTCATACATTGTGGGGAAGATTGGAGAGGAAATTATAGTTATCATTTGCTTTATGATCTTTAAGTCACAGATCAATGATCTGTTAAAGCACAGAAAGAAGAATAATGAACTTTTTTAGTTCCTATTTATGGGTAATGTTCATCACCTGTTACTTTCTTCCCACTGTACCTAGGTTCCTAGTAAGCCTTCACCAGTTGTTGAAGATTGGCTGAGAAGCAAGTATCTATAGAACTATTTGAATCATTTCCTTCATACACTTGCTTCTGGTTTGGTCCTACCCCTTATAATTAACCAACACAGGCTCATCCTAACAAGCTAAATAATGTAGAAGTATAGAAAGAATGGACTTCCTTTGTTCGGAAAATGCAAACCTGTCTATTGGCTAAAAGCACATCAACAGGATTTTTATATTTTTATGAATGGAAAAATAGAATAATGATAGATTAAAGATTTTAAGGGAATGTTGGCTCTTCTCAGGTTTATACTGTTGTTCATGTTTGTTTATATTCTATAAAAGTACGTATGGCATTTACTATTGAAAAAGCTATGCATCACTAGAGACTTAGAGGACACCAAGAAAGGTGTTGTATAATAAAGTGGTTTTGTAAGTTTAAAAATATTTGAAAGAATTTGAGAAATATGAGAAACAGTATGCAAAGTATGATACAGGAGTGTAACCGTAGACAGTAAAGTGGAAATTAGGAAATCAAATACCTGCTGAATATTAGGGGGAGGGAAAACTTGTTGATGAAAACATTTGATTGTAAGTAGTTGAGAGATTTTTTTTTTTAATTAAAGATTTTTAATTTATTTTGAGATTTTTTTTAAATTAAAGATTTTTAATTTATTTTGAGAGAGCATGCTCCCCTGTGAGGGTGGGGGAGGAACAGACGGAGAGAGAGAAAGAGGTAGAGAGAATCTCAAGCAGGCTCCATGCTCAGTGCATAGGCCAATGCAGGCTTAATCCCACGAACTGTGAGATCATCACCTGAGCTGAAGTCAAGAGTCAGATGCTTAACTGACTGAGCCACGCAGGAGCCCCAAGAGATGGTTTTTTTGTTTAATTTTTTTTTTAATCTTTATTTTTGAGAGACAGAGACAGCATGACTGGGGGAGGGGCAGAGAGAGAGGGAGACACAGTATCTGAAGCAGGCTCCAGGCTCTGAGCTGTCAGCACAGAGCCCGACGTGAGGCTCGAACTCACGAAATGTGAGATCATGAGCTGAGCTGAAGTCAGCCACTTAACAGAGTGAGCCACCCAGGCACCCTGAGAGATGTTTTTAAGATGAGCACATATATTTTTATCCTTGATCCCCAAGAATGACACAGTTGTACATTTGGGTCTATAGCCTACAGCCTATGCTTGGATCATTTCAATGTAATATTTATTGATTGAATGTTGTCCTTGTGGAACACCAGGGAGCAATACCTAGTTACTGCTCTCTAGGATTTTGTGTTGTAACTCATTTTCAGGTAACTCCTAAAAATCTGTTATTTACTAAATTTCTCTGTGCATCAGAATTTGCTCATTTCTACTCACATTGCTTCTCAGTAAAGTACAAGTCAGATCTTGTGTTTTCATCCTTTTCTTAAAAGCCTTTTGATAAAAATATCTTACCACCTTTTTTAAGTTTCTACTTTTTAAAGTTTATTGAAATACCGTTTATGTAAAAGATAAATCAGTTATTGTTTTTTTTTTAATTTTTTTTTCAACGTTTATTTATTTTTTTGGGGGGGGGGGGACAGAGAGAGACAGAGCATGAACGGGGGAGGGGCAGAGAGAGAGGGAGACACAGAATTGGAAACAGGCTCCAGGCTCTGAGCCATCAGCCCAGAGCCCGACGCGGGGCTCGAACTCACAAACCGCGAGATCGTGACCTGGCTGAAGTCGGACGCTTAACCGACTGCGCCACCCAGGCGCCCCTCAGTTATTGTTTTAATAGAAGGAAACACTTTAGAAGTACAATGAGTTTAAATGTAAAACTTCCTGCTCTTTCCCTTGAGGGCCTCCAGCCCCTCCCCTCCCCAGAGGTTATTGCTGTTATTTCCCATTTGCTGCAGTCATGGACGTTTAGTCCCCCAACTTTTTGCTATTACAAACAATGCTAAATTAATAACTTTTTCTATATCCCTGGAAGTACAATTGTGGAGTTATAGGAAGTATATATTTAAGAATTTGGCAGATTCTGCCAAACTAACCTCCACAAAGCTGAACCAGTTTGTTATACTTCTAACAATATATAAGAGCATGGCTTCTACACATATGATTTAGCTATAGAATTTTAGAACTTGAAGTTATCACAGAATGTAGCCTACCCCCTCCCACTCCTTTTCCAAGGTAGAAACTGGAAATGGTTTGCCTAGATCTAACCCAGCAGAACTTATGAGTACTTCCCAGTCTTAGATCTGTGTTCCCTTGGAGGCATCTTAGTTTTAGACACATTTTATATTGTGAGGTTCTACCAGACTGTGTATCTGTTTCTATCTCTTCTCTGTTATTAATCAAAACAAACTTACTTTTCAGTCTCATATTTGCAGATATTACCCCAAGACTCCTGCCTTTGCCATCTTATCTGCATGGAACATCTTTTACTTAATATCCTTAAAAAGTGACCTTCTTCCATTATTTAAAACTCACCTTATCTACAGGGTGTATGGGTTACTTTAGATATACTCATGGTTCTGCACAGTGTTTTAAGAATCTTGTTTCCTCAACAGCAGCTAAACCCTACCTGGGTGGCCAAGTAAAACATAAGCTGCTTCTTTCTTTATAAACTTAGAGCATTTCTGCTACATTTGATCATTTTGTGTTTGTCAAATAATATAATACCGCTTCAATGAAATGAAATCTAACTTAATAGCGTTAAAAACTTTATTAATCACAGTATATTTTTTTCTCTTAGAAATGACCTTCAGAAATATTGTGCTTCTAAAGTATGAATAGATTCTCCTCTTGTGTGACTATATTTATTCCTTAGGTGCCTGCATTGTAGCCTTGTTTCTCTTATAAAGGCATGGTCTTAGTATCTTTTCTTGATGGGCTATGAGAATTTGTGTCAGTGATATCCCAAGTTGGTGCTGTAGCTGAGCTGGTCACATATCAAGATTATGACTTTAGGTAAAGAAACAGCTGATGAAATTCTAAGGAACAGAGATCAGCCTTGATGCATATTTTTATCATGATAAAAGAGATAGAATTCGATATTAGATATGAATTAAATTTGGTCCATGAATGTTGTTCAAAACTGAGGATGGCAGTCTAATCATAAGCTCATCAATTATTCAGTAGCATCTTGGGGGTATTAGTGTATAGAATATAGAAGACCCATATACTATCCTTTAGAGTCTTTGTTCTAAAACAGAATGAAAAAAAAATACAGTATTCTCTCTCTCTCTCTCTTTTTTTTTTTTTTTTTTTTTTATGGGTTTTATGCTCCCACAGCGTAAGTGAAGTTTATACATGCACCAGAAGAGGGTGAAAGACAGGGCACATATTTGCGTATTCACAGGGGTTTGTGGAAGATTTAGGGGAAGATTGTTTGGAACATGACAGGATGACAGTTTTACAGGAAAGGTCAATTTTCCTAAGCTCGAGAGACATGAACTTGAACTTTTGGCTAAGTTTTTCTGTTGCTAAATGAAGGTTGTTTGCTTGACATGTGCTGTTCGTTCCCTTATTCTTACATATGCACTATAGCTTTGGATTTGGCTATAGATTTGGAGCAGTGGCTGTCATTTCAGACAGTAACTCCTAGTCTGCAGGATGATAATTACTCTGATTTTTATTCTTTTTTTTTTCATTGCTGTAGAGAATGCTATGTTGAAGGAATAAAGACAATGCTCATAAAACTAAAGAGAAAAGGGGGAAAAAAACAAAAGGAAGACTAGTATCAATTGTGAACATTTCCTTTAGACTATGTTCTAGAATGGCAACAAATAAACTTATAAGTCAAGATTTTTAGGTGGACTGACTTCTAAGACTTGATCTTTTTTTAAATTCACAGCTCACAGAAAGTAGCCTGGATATGGGGTTTAACAAACTGCATCAAAGTATGCACAGTAGAACATTTTTATAACATCTACAAATGAAAAGCCAATTTCCTTTACACAGACAGTAATGCAAATGTTCACAGTAGCTTTGCTACAAAGAAATTAAATTGTTGCAATTGATTATTCTACTGCTTTAATGGGAGTTCATGCTATAATGTTTATTAATTAGGAAAATATCATATAATTTAAATCTGGGCAAAATATTATAGACCCATAAGTTGCCACTGAAGAAATTAAACAGAAATGGCTTGTCCTGTATTTTCAAATATTATTACAACTAATAACCTCTGCACTCATCATGACTTATTCATTGCTTTTTGGCTCTAGGTGCATATATATTTTTTTGCTCCCAGCGTACAGTTCATGCAGTCTTCAATGGACTTGGGACCAATAAGACTGAGCACCTGAAAAAGGATGTTTATATAAACTCTGAGAAGTATAAGTGATAGTCACTTCTTAGAGTTGTAGCCTGTGACTTGTCATTCCCAAAAGTCATCCCATCTTTTAGATGGTTGCCTTACAGGGACTTAAACAGTAGAACAAACACGACCTGAGAGACTGAGGGAAGTTGGTAGCTGGATAATGCATGTCTTTGGGTAAACATTCAGAACTTAGGTTAATAAAATCTGATAGTAAGTTTCACCTTATGCTTTTCTGGAGCATAAGCTTAAGAAAGTACTTTTAGGGAAGAAAGAAGAAGTTTCAGGATTTAGGGAAACTTTAAAACAACAGAAGGAAGCTCCCTTGGGTCATTTGATATTTTTGTTCTAGGATAGCTGATTTAAACGCTTTTGTTTGTTTGCAGGTATTTGGGAAAGATTGTTTTAGAGATTGGAGCCAGAGAAACTGAAGACAGAAAATAAAATTAATACTGTAAATTATATACTAGGCTGTTTTTGCCTTGGGAATCTTAGATATTTTGTGATGGAGTAATAGAATAGGTTCCCCCAACCACCACAAAATTAGATATCATTGCCAAACTGAGCCAGAAGCATTGCCTTATTTAGGAGAATGCTTCTCAAAAATGACCAAGGCCACTGGTGAGCCCTGATCAAAAAATATTGGCAAGTGTCAGTTGATCTCATAGTCTTTCATTTATATATATCCTTTGGCAACTTATTAAAAACCAATCAAGTGAAGTGTTAAGGGTATGCAAAACGGCATTCATAAACCCACATTAGCATAATACTAGAGTCTAGAAAGGATTTTAATTTTTTTAATATTAACAGTATTTTAATATATATCTGGATAAATGACATGGTGCTCTCAGTACCTTTTTAAAAAAATTCTTTTTTAATTCAAGTACAATTAACATACAGTGTTATTTTACTTTCAGGTATACAATTTTATATTCTGCTAATAATTCTGGCTACTGTGTAGTCTGTAGCAACATTGCAAAGCTCCTGTTCCATGTATGAACATGCTTAAGTTAGAATTATTTTACATTTTCAGAGAGATCCATATTATCAGTGTATGTTGGGTTGGTTGTACTTTTCACAGTTGTTTCTATTCTTGTTTTTTTATTATAAATTGCTGTTCAGTTGTATCATTGTCAGCTTAGTTTGTTATAGATTTTCTCTTAACCCTGTACTGTACATGGATGCATATTTGTATTAACAATATTCTTGGTCTGTAATTTTTCAGTAATTAGAATTTAACTACATTCAGTTAAAATCTGAATTATTCTCCCTATATTAGTAAAGCAGATGTGTACATAATCTCCAAAAGCTGGCTTGAAAAATGACACTTCATTCTATCAGCCAAGGCATATTTTACCTAATCTAAACAGGGTGTCTTGAAAAGAATTTGAGGACTGCTGGTCAGGGAAGCTAGTTGGCAGGAATCATAGAGTCATTTCTGATTTCTTCCATGTCACTGTGGCATAGCTCTTGTTAGTTCAGGCCTTTGACAGACATTGGTTTGGATGTGCTGTTTATTGTCTGTGCCCTTGGACTAGTGCCTCATCTTGTCTGTGTCTCAATTTCCTATCTGTAAAATAGAATTAAAAACAGTACTTTCCTAAGCTAGTTCTTTGAATATTAGATAAGATGGCGTGTATAAAATACTTAAGAGTCTGCCTGGCTTATAGTAAGTCCACTGTAAATCGTAACCATTATTATTAGGTAAAAGGTACTTTCTGTGTCCTACTGCAAAATAGTTAATTTGCTACTAGATTGTAATTTTGTTTTAAACTTCTTTTGGGTTAAAGCATTCAACCAATGTTTGTTCAACATATGTTTTAATGCCTTTTGTATGAAGGTTCGTTGTTGATTTTTTTTTTAAGTTTATTTATTTTGAGAGAGAGAGACAGTGTGATCAGGGAGGGGGCAGAGAGAGAGGGGGAGAGAGAGAATCCCAAGCAGGCTCTGCACTGTCAGCTCAGAGCCCAAAACGGGGTTCAATCCCACAAACCCTGAGATCATGACCTGAGCCGAAATAGAGTTGGATGCTCAACCGAGTGAGCCACCCAGGCGCCCCTGGAAGTTCATTGTTAATAATAGTGTATATTTCAAATGATCTTCTTGATTATTTCAAATTTGGAGGTCACTTTTTTACTGAAACATATTTGACATATAACATCATATAGACTTAAGGTGTGTAACGTGTTAATTTGATATGTTTGCATGTTGTAATATGATTGCCATTGTAGCCATAATTACCACCTTTATCATGTTACATGATTAGCATTTGTTTTTAGTAGTTGCAATAATTAAATTCTAATGTCTTAGCAAGTTTGATGGTTATAATACAATTTGTTGTCTATATTCACTGTAGTATGCATTAGATCTCTAGGACGTATTATAAAATCTGATTACTAGGAGTAGAATTATCATAATGGGCATTTACTTGTTGTTTTGGCATTGTTCCATTATCTTCAATCAGCGGTTTCCTTGCAGGAACCTTTTTTAGTCCATTTGTCATTTTGTGAGCAATAATTTAATTAAAAACCAGATAACATTTGGAAAATTCACATAAGCAGGCACAAGTAAACCTGATACTTACTTGAGCAAATGAGTATACTTCCTGAGCCATATGTCTTTGTTGAATTCCCTAGATGCTTACTTATCCTAGACAAGTGAGTGTTTTTGACATGCAGATCATGAGAGAAGGCAATGTTCATCTACATATTAAAGATTACTAAAGCTTAATTTTCCCTCCCATTTTTCTAGGTTAAAAATGAATGTCAGTAGAAGCGTTAAGGCTTTCTCACCAAATTCCTATGGCTTGTATTGTACTTGCTCTGGGATGTGAACATCCCTTTTTGGAGAAAAGTAGCCAGTTGTTTGAATATTAACTTTTACTCTGATACAGGGATATAACATAATTTTCTGAGTTCCTGTTCATTTATTAACCTGTTTAGCATAGTTGTGGTTGCTTTAGTGTGGTACTTACAGAAGATGGCTGTATTTTACTTTCTGAACATCATAAAATCATGGCTTCCTAGTTCTAGAATTAGTTATTATTTGTCTTCCGAAGTCCTAGCTTCCTCAGCAGACAGTGAGCTCTTCAAAGGTAGCGACTTTATCTTTTATTAATCTTGGTGTTCCTGTCACCTAGCACTGGGCCTGTATCATAGAAGAGAGCTCAATAAACCTATTTTTTTCTTCAATAAGTCTTTTATCAGATGAATCATATACAGATTCAGAAACTAGTTTGTCCCTTGACAAAGTGGAGAATCAATGTGGTAATTGGTAAATGGAGTTATATACACTTCGATAAAATAATCTTGTTAAATGGTCTTGTTATAATATAGTTCTTTAGTATTCCAAACTGTGTATATCCATAAACATTTATTTACAAACGTATAAAATCATAGAGTGACAGGAATTTGGACTGGGACTGGATGTTAGAAATCATTTCATCTTTCCCAGGGAAAGACGTTTCGGGCATCCTGAAGCCAGAAAATGCCTGTGAGACACAGTTGTGCTTCTCACACGGCCCTTACTGCCCCAGTGACAGGACTCTGCAAGGTTTAGGATTAGATTTGCAGAATATCAGAATCAAGGTTACACCTACCAATATGGGCAGCCTACACCTGTTTATTCAGACTTTTGGATGACAAGGGTAGAGTATATATCAAAAGAAGTGAGGTATCCCTCCCATGAGAAAGTAGAATGTGATTTTTTTGACAGTGCTTAAGATGCAGACAGGATATCTTTTATCTCCCCAGGCGATATTAATTTAAAGTTTAAGGAATACTACTTCAAGTTACACACCACATGGGTACCAAGAGCAGAAAGAAATTGCTAAACCATATGCTTGTAAATGCCATTGCTTTCCTCAAGAGAAAGATCATTTATATTTTGTAATTAAAGAGCAGAAGGTCTTTTTAGCCGTAAAGGCCTTTCAGCCAGGAAATAGGCGGGGCCAACAGGGCTTCCCAGGGGGATTTATACAGCATTCAAGGACTCCTTGGCATCTCCACCTGGTGGAACTTTGCTCTTTGTCTATGTCCTGATTAAACACTGGAAAATAAACTTTAATTCTAAAAAATGTGGTGGAAAGCCCTTCTTAAAAGTTTGTAAGCAGTTCTTTCAGAAGTGAGCTTTAAGTAAAGAAACTGATATTTAGGTAAGCTTGTTTGTTTGTTTGTTTGTTTTCAGACTCCTTAAGAAGTAATTATAACATTACAGTGTTAAAAACGACACATGGTGATCTCATTTTATTGATGGACATTGTTTATTATTTTGGTTTGAACAAATGGGTGTGGGTTTCTTATTGCATAGTAAACAGTCAATAACCCTTAGAATATTAGTACTGCTGCATTTGTCGTCTTTTTTTTTTTTTATGCACTCGAACCCATGAACGTTACCCAACCATGAAAAAGAGTGTTGTTTCTATACCACAATCCCATGTAAATAAATCCATATGAAGTCCTGGAACCCTCAATTAATCATATTAACTATATGCTCTCACGAATGGTGCCATTTTCTGGTGGTGGTATTCTTGCCCTCTCCTAGTAGGTCTGTCCGTATTCCCTCTGCCTTCCTGTTCTCTTTCCTCCCACCTTGAAGGAACAGCTTGAGTGAATAGATTACCCTTGCCTTATCCTGTGAACGTCAGCAAATTTAGACTGGGGCTGTCAACAGGAGCAAATCTCAGAGCACTGTTTGCATCTGAAACAATGTGCCTTCAGTCTAGAAAAAGTCGAACTGAAAACCTCTAAGGTGAAGACCTTTAGTTGGGATATATCAGATACAGTGCCCTAGTAGGCCATGCTACCCAGGTATCTGATAATCATTCCTGCCTTGGGCGTAATGTCTGTCTTAGTGTAATGAACTTTTTGTCCTTGTCTCCAAGTTGTTAATTAATTTTCATCTGTAGAGATAATATATAGTCCCTCTGCTTACTGTTTTTAGTCGCTAAATCAGGTACTACTCATTGTGGCAAATTAAAACACTTGCTGTCTCATACCTGAACTAATTTATTTTGTAATTTTAGTGGCCAAAGTTACTGAAATATTTGTATAAAGTTTTATAAATGAAAAATCTTATAAAATTTTAAACATTACAAAGCTATGTAGTGTGCTATTTAAAATTTTCACATTAATTAACCCTGATCCATTGGGTTATTAATAACTCTTGTTAACAATTTGACGTTTGCTTTTTAAGACTTTATTTAACGGAATAACATTTTACTCTAGTACTGTTTTGCAGCTTGCCTTTTTCCACATAAATACATATATTTCAGATTTTTTTCAATGTCAATGGTATCTAAATTTATTCTTTTTAAATCATTATATACTATTCTACTCTATAGATTTACCATTATTTGTTTATCTAATTACCTTTAAATGAGCATTTACGTTTATTCCAATTTTTTAGTGTTACAGAAAGTGCTGAGGTTGACATCCTTATGCATTTAATTTTGTGTTCTTGTGTGAATATCCAGGTTACTTTTTACAAATGGCTAGCCAACATCTTTTATTGAAAAAAATCCATATTTCCCACTACTGAATAGAAATGCTGTGTGTGTGTGTGTGTGTGTGTGTGTATACATATATTTGTAGTGAATTCCTGTGCATAGTTTATTTGTGGCCTAATGTGTTCCAGTGATCTGTCTCTAATATGACATTGTTCTAATTGCTCTAATTTATGATTTGCTTTCTCATCCACTAAGCTGGGCCCCCACTGTTTTTTTTTTCCAGAATACACACACACACACACACACACACACACACACACACACACACACCAAATTTCATATTTATTCTTCCAGATGAACTCCTTTATCCCAACTTAATTTAAAAACTCTGTTGTGATTGTGATCAGGATTACTTTTAATTCCTGTATTAATTAGAACTGTGTTTCTCAACCTGAAACACCTCTTGATAAATATAAAATTCTTACTTCTCAGTGTCAACTTTTTTGTCTGTGCCCATTTACCAAATTATTGTTATTTAACTGTGTTATCCCTACCAAGAATGTTTTCTTGAATTTTGAGGTTTCAAAACATTTTGTGTTCACAATTTAAAGTACAATAGAATTTTTCATATGGTGATTTAGGGGTGATAGATCTCTTTAAACATTGAATCTTTCTATGTCCAAACAATGTATGTCTCTTCATTTATTTCTCCTAAATTCTTTCATAGACTTCGATAATTTACTTATTCTATGAATTTATTCCCAAGTATTGGATGGGTTTGCAATTATAAATTGCAAGTCTTTTTCTTTATATTTTCTAGCTGGTGGTTTTGGTGTGGAAGGATGCTATATATTTTCATATAATAATTTTTTGAGATTACTTTAGTGAACCTCCTTTATTTTCTTTCAGTTGATTTTATTTTTTTCAGTTGATTCCTCCTTTATTTTTTTTCAGTTGATTCTCATGGATTTTTCTTTTTTTTTAATTTGATTATTTATTTAAAAAGGAGAGATGATTTCAGAAAAAATATTTAAAAAAAACTATGTTGATGCACTCTCTGGTTCTTTAACATAGAAGCACAAAGTGCACAGAGGAGAGAGAATCCTTAGAACTATGTCTATAGTAAGAACATGTTAGGACAGACTTCTTAAAATTATGTTACAATTCGAAGATTATTTCTTACCTCTTTTTTTTTTCAATATATGAAGTTTATTGTCAAATTGGTTTCCATACAACACCCAGTGCTCATCCCAAAAGGTGCCCTCCTCAATACCCATCATCCACCCTCCCCTCCCTGCCACCCCCCATCAACCCTCAGTTTGTTCTCAGTTTTGTTTTTTTTTTAATTTATTTTTGGGACAGAGAGAGACAGAGCATGAACGGGGGAGGGTCAGAGAGAGAGGGAGACACAGAATCGGAAACAGGCTCCAGGCTCTGAGCCATCAGCCCAGAGCCCGACGCGGGGCTCGAACTCACAGGCCGCGAGATCGTGACCTGGCTGAAGTCGGACGCTCAACCGACTGCGCCACCCAGGCGCCCTTGTTCTCAGTTTTTAAGAGTCTCTTATGCTTTGGCTCTCTTCCACTCTAACCTCTTTTTTTTTTCCCCCTTTCCCTCCCCCATGGGTTTCTGTTAAGTTTCTCAGGATCCACATAAGAGTGAAACCATATGGTATCTGTCTTTCTCTGTATGGCTTATTTCACTTAGCATAACACTCTCCAGTTCCATCTCATGGATTTTTCATATGGGGAATCAGATTATCTGCAAATAGTGATTATTTTGCCCCTTTGTTTTCTAATCCATTTAACTTTCACTTGGTTCAATTAATTAATTGCATTGTCTTTTGTTTCTGAAAAATGTTAATAGTGGTAAGAGTAGACATCCTTGTCTTATTTCTGATCTTTCTAGGAATGGTTCTAGTGTTTTATTATTAATTAGATGCTTATATCCGTTACGGTTGAACTATGTGTATATATCAAGTTAAGGAAGTATTAGTATCCTAATAAAAGGAAATATACTTTTATTCCTATTCAATTAGAACTTTTAAAAATAAATTTAGTAGTGATTGTTTAAAAATATTTTAGCTTTTATTGAGCTAATTATATGATGATTTTTTTTCCACTTTGGCCTTTTAATTTGAGGACTTATTTTTCTTAATATTCGTCTGTCATTCTTGGAATTGACTTACTCTGTCATGAATTGTTCTGCTTAATTCTGTTTTCTATGTTTTACATAGGATTTTTGTTATTTATGATGGTTTTTGAGTTTGTAGATATGGTCGCATCTTCCTGTCAGGGTTAAATTGGCTTCGTAAGAAGCAGCAGAAAACTACTTCTTCCCATGTGTAGGAATTGTTTAAATAACACTGGAATTATCTGATGCTTGAAATTTTGAAGAAAGCTGTCCCTAAAACTATTTGGATCTGGCATAATGGGAGGTCCAGGGTCAAGAATACATTTGGGCAGGTAAGGTAGGCTGTTTTCTTGGTATTCCTCTCTCCAGGCCAAATCTAAGATTCAAGAAGTACATCAGATAGGCTTTTAAATAAATTCCTTGTTTTCATTGCTTTTGCTAACATCATTAGATCCTCTCATTGTTTCTGGAACTATACAGAAAATGGCTAACATAGAAGGACTGAACTGCAAGGTTGGCCCTTGTCTGGCATCTAGATGGAAACTTAGATTTTAAAAGTGTTCCTGCCACCAGCTGATAAGAGTGGCTCACTCTAAGCAGTTTGTAAAAACAGTATGGTCTGTATTGAACTCTAGTCCTTCTGGGAGTCTGGAATTTGGATACATGCTAGGCAGGGGCTTACTATTGAAACAGCCCCCATTATAAATCCCCAGGGCATCGGGGCGCCTGGGTAGCACAGTTGGTTGAGCGTCTGACTTCAGCCAGGTCATGATCTCGCGGTCCGGGAGTTCAAGCCCCGCATCAGGCTCTGGGCTGATGGCTCAGAGCCTGGAGCCTGTTTCTGATTCTGTGTCTCCCTCTCTCTCTGCCCCTCCCCCGTTCATGCTCTGTCTCTCTCTGTCCCAAAAATAAATAAACGTTGAAAAAATAAAAAAAAAAAAAAATCCCCAGGGCATCAAGCCTCTAACAAGCTTCCTGGTTGGCAGCATTTAACGTGCTGTCACAACTTGTTGCTGGGGGCATTAAGCATGTCCCATGTAATTCCACTGGGAGAGGACCCTTGGCAGATTATGTCTTGTTCTCAAACTTTGTCCCATATGCTTTTTCAAAACCTTTGCTAATTTTGCTTTGTATTCTTTGGCTGTAATAAATCACAGTCATGAGTTACAATCAAATGCTGAGTCACAGAGTTGATTTCATATGTCAGGCCAAGACACTGATATTAAAAGGCGGTAGCAGAGTTATAAAATATAACTTTAAAAAAAGCCTATAACCATGTCATTACAGGTGTGGAAACAGTCTAATTGAAGTTAGAAAATTTGTCAAAGATCACATATGTCGATAATGGCAGAATAAGGTTTAGGGCTTAAGAAACAAGTCAAGAAACAGTTTTGCTCCATTAACTTTAACATTTTCCCCATTTTATTTATCAAATTAAAATCAGCAGTTTAAAAAATTAACTTTATTGGTGTATGTTTCTAAAACAGGCCTTTTAAAATGCAGGTGGGTGGGCCCAAACTATTACTTTGTAAATAATCTAGGGCATTGGGCAAAAATATTTTCAAATATTTTTTGTTTATAAGCTGTGGCATTGGTAATTTTGTTAGAATCATTTGCCTCTTTGCAGTAAGATTCAAAACGGAATCAAACCCTCAATGAACTTTCTCAGCATAAATTTTGTTTGTATATTTGTGCATCAGAGTAAGCTATGTGACCATACGACAACAGAGTCTAAATCAGTGGCTCCTTTTCGGCCTGCTCATTAAAATCAACTTCTGGAAAGTGATTCCACATTCCAGACCAATTGAATCAGAATTTCTGATGGGTAGGGTTCAAGCATCTCTCCGCACCCCCTCCCCCGCCCCCGCCTCCCTTTTTTAAAACTCCTCATGTGATTCCAGTGTGCGTAAGCTCATTGACAATCTCTGGTCTAATTAAATTATTTCTACATGGCTAATAAAAATTGTATTTATTCCGTAGTAAGTGGATAGTCAGAAAAGCATAATTAAACCATAAATTTAGCAAAATGAAATTGTATGTATTAGAAGTACAGATCTGGAGAACCTATTAAGATATTTATAAATGTAATGTTAATGTTTATTATGTATCAGTTGAAGAATTAAAAATTTATCTTTGTGCTAGTTAACCAAAAATCAGTCATTTCTCATTAATAGTCACTTAGTCTCACTTATGACCTAGATAAAAATTTAAGAGAATATTATACCAGAGAATATAGTCACTGGTATATGCATAGCATTTGTTCAGGCAGAGAAAGAGTCTGTTTTGTTTAGAGCCACGCACCATCCCTGAAATATGGGATAGTGATGTGAGAATTCATGTTGAAGAGGAGTGAGATTTTGAAGTCAGCTCCCAGTAGATTCCACAATTTCATGGCTAACACAGAAAATAACCGTGTTACTTTGAACATTGATTGGGTAACCCAGCCAGAAATCAAAAACTAGAAAACAGTCTGATCCTTTGTCTAGAGTACAATCTTTGATCATATGTTAGAGCACGGTTTGGCAAACTATAGTCTTGAGAGTTCTATCTGTCCCTTTTCTGTAAATAATTTTATTGGAACATAGCCGTGCACATTCATTACTTACTGTCTATGGCTGTTTTTGGCTTCAGTGATCTGTACAGACACCGTATAGCTTGCAAAGCCTAAAATATTTACTATCTGACCCTTTGCAGAAAGTTTGCCAACTCCTCTATTAGACTGTTGTATCTTGCATTAAACAATCGAATCATGCATTATTTGCTGACGCTCAAGCTGAATTTGGTCTTTCATACACAGGTGACTGGAGATGATTCAGTTTTTAAGGCTTTCAAATGGAGATTGCAGTTGAAGAAGAGGAATTTGCCTTGGCAACTAGGGAACTATGCTGTTAGACCTCTGATGCTGCTACGATAAGGGGCCAGGAACTTGTCCATTTACCTGGGGCAGGTGTCTCCTTGCCTCACTCATCCTCCATGTCCTTCTGTGTCGCTGTCCTTGCTGGTGCTCTGTCTGCTGGGGGTGAACATGGAGTAGCAAGTAACTGGGGAACCTGGTCTGTGAGGATCTTTCACTGCAGTATCTGGGGATTAAGGCCATTTTTTGTACACCTTGCTAATAATGGATCTAGATACGGAAGTTTAAAGATTGGAGTGGCTTAAGCTTTAATCCTGGTCCAAGTGGAGAGTTCAAGAAGGTGTGGACGTGTAGTGAAGAAGGCACATTCCCCTAGTCTCTGGTGCATTAGAAGGGTAGCAATAGAGGCTGAGCTGTCAGCCACATTTCCACCTTGGGCACCTGAATGCCAGTGAATGCTCTTACTCACTTGCTGGGTAACTTACCCTTAAAAACATTGTACCTGCAAATATTGGAGAGATTGGAGAATATAAACACTTTTAGCTTTCAAAGAACATAACTCCCCTTTCAAACAGGTAAATCTATTAATGATGTTTCAGCCCTTTGATTTTCAGTTACATCTGTAGGAAAGCATTGCATGCAAAAGCAAGGAAGTGCCTATAAATGAGATTAAATGTAATGATGTTTTGGTAAGCAATCTTACCATCAGAGCTGCAAGTTTATACTAGAAATTACAGTCTTGAGAAAAATATTGGGGTTATTTTTTTTTTGAGGGAGGGTTAAGATTTCATTAATGTCAGGTTATTTTTTATAAAATATTTAAGATATTTTCAGACCAAAATCCCTGAAATTATTTGAAATCTGATGACTTAGTTTATTCTGTTTGTGATTTAGGTCTAGATATATGCCTGGATGACTTTTCAACTGGGTATAGTTAGTGATACCCAACCTCATTGAATAGATCTATGCTATAAAGAGGATTTCTTCTGGTTGTTGATTTTCCTTTCCTGAGGGTCTGATAAATAAGGGGGCTGTATCTGGGCATAGTTTTCTAGAATATGATGGCTCCAAGTTCTTTTGTATTGGAAGACCTGGCATTTTTGTTTTCCTAGTGTGATAAGACATTGAAGGGAATGGAATTAATGGAGTCAGGCTCAATTACTTCCCAGAATAAATTGGTTGATAAAGATACCAGTAATGATAAAATCTCTCTCATGTGAATTTTTTTTAAAGTACTTTAAATTCTTGCTTAGCTATGTTTGTGGTATGTGATTTTCTAAGTATACTTCCCTCTCCCCCACTAATTCTTATCCCTCCTTTATATAACAGATCAGCGAATATCACCTGTTCTACAAGATGAGTAACAGTCACCCTCTTCGCCCCTTTACTGCTGTGGGCGAAATTGATCATGTGCACATTTTGTCTGAACATATTGGTGCCTTGCTGATAGGGGAAGAATATGGCGACGTCACATTTGTTGTGGAAAAGAAACGCTTTCCTGCCCACAGGGTAATTTTGGCAGCGAGGTGCCAATATTTTCGGTAAGTGTATATTACTTTTTGAAGATTCAAGTTACTTGTGGAAAACACTGGTATTTTCTACTCTATGACAATTATGTAACAAAGCATAACAATAAATTCTAGCAGTCTTTCAATTCAGCATCTATAAGAATTCCATCTTTGTAGACTTTTTGTTACTTTTTAATCACCTTTTCCTTCAGAAACCATCTGAGAATTAGCGGGATAGAAGGCTTTCCAGGCTAGACAGTCTCACACCAACCATTTTTCAAGGTCTTGAGAATATTTCTCAGGCTGAATCTTTGTTGCCCTCACCTGCTTCTCACAGCTGAACTTCAGCTGATTTATTGATTTATTGGCAGATAGGCTTCTTGTTGTGTGGGTAGACTGACCTCTGGACTTGCTAGTAAATATGTATACCTCTTAGTTTCAGACCACTGAGACTCAGGTAACCCAACAGATCTATCTCTAAGATACGCATTTGGCAATCCCATTAGATTAAAGGGAATTCATTTATTGAAAGGAAGTTTCATAGTTACATTAGAATTAAAACTAAGCAAAATATTTATGGACTAATGTAAAAAAATCCTCCTTGGGGTGCCTGGGTGTCTCATTCAGTTAGGTGTCCAACTTCAGTTTAGGTTAGTTTGCTTAGGTTTGTGAATTTGAGCCCCACATTGGGCTCTGTGCTGACAGTTCAGAGTCTGGAGCCTGCTTCATATTCTGTGTCTCCCTCTCTCTGCCCCTCCCCTGTTTGCACAAGTTCTCTCTCTCTCTCTCTCAAAAATAAATAAACATTAAAAAAATTTTTTTTTAAAATCCTCCTTATACATAACTGTTGTCTGTTACTCAGACCTTTAGCTTCCAGGCTTAAGATTGTTAAGCTAAGCTCTAATGACTCTACATTTTACCTAATAATTGTTAAATGGGAATCACCACTGAATTATAGACTGAGTGATAATTTATCCTTGATAAATCCTTGGAGTTCATGGAGTCCATATCCATAAAATCATGGATTTACCTAGGAAACTTGATATCTAAAAATTAAGATGCCAAAGGCTTAGAGAAAATTTCAGTTACCTTCTAGTGAAAACTGTAGTCTGATTTTTACAATTAGAGTTAAGTAAGTCAACAAAACAGTATCTAGAGTCACACACACACACTGTTGTGAAGTGAGTCTCTTGGAAATATTTACCATTTATCTAGAACGTGTTTAGTACATTTTAAACATTTTTAGAGCATTCCATTTTGTACATATAAAATGCCACTGTCGATAAAGCCAGGAGCTTCGAAAAGAGAGCGCACACTGTCCTACTCCCCCTGCTGGTGGTCAGCTCAACCCTGACTGCTGGCCTTGGTCTAGTCATTATTCGTTACCAGCCTCTGTCCTCTGCACACTTTTCCTTTGTGTTTCTGTCCCTTTTCTTACTTTTGGTCCACTCATTACTATTAAAGTGTTTGAGAGACCATTCCTTATTAGGTCAGAACTTTTCAGCCTTATGTTTTATATTTGTTAATATTATATGCCTCTCTTCTTTCAAAAATGATTTGAGACAACTGTGTGTGGGTACCTTTAAATGTTCAGGATATTCTTAAAAGAAACTCACATACTTTTAGAAATTTGAAGATCATTTTGAATGAATGGAATGTACTCCCCTCGCTTACTGAACTTGTTCTTGGTGTCTCTTTGTGGATATTAAACATTTATAATCTCTGATGGCTCACTAGGCTGAACTCAGAGTCATTACCAAAGCTGTCTTAGATTCTCATTGCAGACACTGTTCATATGCAAAGGAAATTTAGGAGAGGCCCTAGTGTTGTCATAAAGCCTATCAATTCCCACATAAGGACAAACTAACTGTACAAGAGGGGATTTTTCACAAGTTGGGGGTTCATATTTAGTGTTCTAAGGGAGCCCCATGAAAACCACTTTTAAAGTATTGAGAATTTAGGTAAATACCATGGATCACTCTGCAGGGGGAGTAAGTCTTGGCGAGCCCTCCCTAGGAAAGTATTCTTTAATCTAGTAATTTTAAGGTCATGGTGGGGTGCTCTCTGGATTATTGAAAACCTTTAAGAGTGTTTTTAGGCAGAGTATATAACCGGGTGAAGAAGTATGCTCAGAATATTTGTGAATCTTTGCCTGGATGGTTTCAGCTGTTGCCCTGAGGCAAGCCAGAATGCCAAGGCCTGGGGAGGGTGGGAGAAGTTCCAGCAGGTATTGGAGGGAACCCTTGAAATGCTAGTCCTGCTCTGAGAATCTTAGGAGCAGGGGGAGTCTCTTTTCCCCCCCTTATTGTCTTGTTTTCACTTTTACACATTTCCTTTCTCACTTGTACTGTCCTTTTCTGCACTCCTCCCTGGTCCTCCTCTGGCTGCCCTTTCTTTCCTGATGGATTAGAGGTTTAATTGGCTCATATTATTCCTCCTGTAGTAATAGAAGTAGAAATTCAAATTCATTGCCTGCCTGGATTGTCTGGTTTTCATTTTTTAGATGAGCAGATAAGCAATAATATGGGGATTTTTTTTAATCTGAAAAATACTGAAAAGACAGGAGAAAAAAAAAAGTTAAATCACCCATAATCCCATCACCAGTTTCATTTTTAATTTATAAAGTAACAAATGGAAGTCCTTCCCTACCAGCCATCTAATCCCATTCCCCAGAGACAACCTCTTGTTAATAGTGTAAGATGAATTTCCCCTGATTTTTCTCAACATAAATAGACATATCCATATTACCTATGTGCATACACATATAATTATGTGGTATATGCTTTTTTCCATGCAACCCATGTGGGTCTGCAACTTGACTTATCTACCGTATCCTGGACATCTTCCAAGACTGTATATATTGATCTTCTTTATCTCTGTAATAGCTGTATAGAATGCATATATCCATTTTTTTAAGTGCATTTCTGTTGATGGACATTTAAAATTTTTTTTCAACATTTTCATTGTTTCAGTGTACATTCTTAAGATGTATCTTTGCTTTGCTGTATTATTTCTCTAGAATTGAGTCCTAACAGATTACTTAAATTACTTTCTCCAAAAGGGCGCCTATTTATAGGCTCAAAGCAGTGCATGAGAGAACTTGTTTTTCTATTGCTTTTGCAGCACTGAATAGTTAACAGGATTTTTAATTTCTGCCAGTCTGACAGGGGAGAATGGCACCTGAGTGTCTGTAATTGTTTTTATCTGATTATATCTTTTCCTACAGATTTTTATTTTTTAAACATCCTTATCTATCTTTAATATGTTTATACGGATTTTGCTGTTCCTTTCAAAAGAGTACTTTCATCTTTCTGTTTAATGAATGTTTATTACATATTTGAGGTCTCAAGATAATTTCATTAGTCCAATTGTTTATGGAATTAATCCAAAATAGTTTATATAAATAATTTCTCTTCCTTTAGAGAAATAAAGTGATTACTATGCATTTCTTCACTTGAATCTTTGTGTCACTAAACAAATTTACGTTTGCATAATGCTGCTAACCATCGTTTCATGATATTGTGGCAAATCTTATTGGAGGTTTTCCTTACGCATTTCTTCTCTCATGTGCAGAGCGTTACTGTATGGTGGGATGCGAGAATCTCAGCCTGAAGCAGAAATCCCTCTTCAAGACACCACTGCAGAAGCATTCACAATGCTGCTAAAATACATCTACACCGGGCGGGCAACGCTGACAGATGAGAAGGAGGAGGTGTTGCTGGACTTTCTGAGCCTAGCTCATAAATATGGATTTCCAGAGCTGGAGGACTCTACCTCTGAGTATCTCTGCACCATACTTAACATTCAGAATGTCTGCATGACTTTTGATGTTGCCAGCCTCTACTCACTTCCCAAGTTAACTTGCATGTGCTGCTTGTTTATGGACAGAAATGCTCAGGAGGTGCTCTCAAGTGAAGGCTTCCTCTCCCTTTCTAAGGTGTGTCATCATCTGCAAGAACTTCACAGGCATGCCCTGTACAATTTAGATCTGTGCTGTAAGAGTAGAGCAATAGACTGAGATTAAAAAAAGTAAAAATCATTGGACTAGAAGAGGTCATCTGTCTAGCCACCTGCCTCTGGCTACTGAGACTCTGTGTAGATCATATAAAAGAGAGGCAAATTGCTTTTGGTTTCTTTTTTAAGATTCTTCTGGTAGGTTCTATGTGTAAAAGAGACTGTGCTACAGAGCGGTATCATCAGTGTGATGATAGTCAAATAGGTTCCTTTGTGGTGTTGCATACTATGTTTTGGTTTTGTATTTTTCCAACAGAGTGCAACTAATAATTCTATATTATGGGAGGGAAAATTCATAAAAGAGATCTGATGTATCATTGGGTGTCTTTAAGTCACTGCTATTTTGTTTTGTTTTGTTTTGCTGGCTGAAAAAAATAGTCACACTATTTTGCTCAAAATCATTCTCTGAACCCTGGTGGTTGTCTCTCCTTTCCTTTTTTGTGTTCGTCCTAGAACCTGAATATTTCACATGAAAAAACCTATTTGAAAAGCTATGTATTTTGGCTTGAGTGTAAACTATGATTTTTATTATCCTACTTACTTTTTAGAGGTAAGGGTCTTCAAGGGTCACACCAAGGTTACTGGAGGTCAGTCTAGAGATCTGAGAACCAAAAATATGGGAGTGCAGTAATGCTGTGGAGCAAAAGATTTCGAATTTTAAATTCCAGCTGTATCTTACTGACTTAAAAAAATTTTTAACTTTTTTTTTTTTTTGAGAGACAGAGACAGCATGTGAAGAGGGAAAGGGCAGAGAGAAAGAGGGAGACACAGAATCCAAAGTAGGCTCCAGGCTCTGAGCTGTCAGCACAGAGCCCAATGTGGAGCTCAAACCCACGAATGCGAGATCATGACCTGAGCCGAAGTCGGACTCTCAGCCGACTGAGCCACCCAGGCACCGCTGACTGATTTCTAAATGTAAACTCTCCTGAAGAACCTGCATGGAATGACAGCTCCCCATGCTGCCATTTTTCTTCTTGTTTTATTGAAGATAGGTGCACAGAGGATGTGTTGGAAAAATTAGACATTTGGTGTAGTGGTTAAAGATGCCCATGGCTATTCATGGAGCCCTTATGGGCAAGAGAATATATGGCACGAAGGTTAAAGAAAGAAGATGGTCAAAGAGAGTTGCTGAGATATAAGTGATACCTGCAGTCCTGTAACATTTTGCTGATTGATCATACACATGGTTGAGCTCCTTGATAACTGGAATTTTTTGTTTTGTCCTTTTCAGACAGCACTTTTAAACATCGTATTAAGAGATTCATTTGCAGCTCCCGAAAAAGATATCTTCCTAGCCTTGTTAAATTGGTGTAAGCACAATTCAAAGGAGAATCATGCTGAAATCATGCAGGCTGTGCGTTTGCCTCTGATGAGCCTCACTGAACTTCTGAATGTTGTGAGGCCTTCAGGACTGTTGTCTCCTGATGCCATTCTGGATGCTATTAAAGTTCGATCTGAGAGCCGGGATATGGACCTCAATTACAGAGGCATGCTCAGTGAGTACCTGCTTATCCTGCATTCCTTAGGAAGTTTTCTCCCTCGTCTGATAGTTTCAGCTACAAAACGAGCCACAAAACTCTAGTTGCAGGTATATGTGGTGAGTGGGTCTGAGAACATACAGCTCTGTTTCCTGTTGTTCTCCTCTTAATTCCTCCAGAGACTGGTGAGCCCTTGCAGACCCCAAAGTAGTGATTTCTTGCCATTTCTGGATGGATTTCTTTAGCTGTTCCCTAAAATGTCAGAAATAGACACTTTTCCAAACAGCTTCTCATGCTAAGACCTTTCGTGCCTTCCTTCATCACATCAGCACTGAGTATGTGCTACACGCTTACTATTTTAGGTCCTGTGAACACGGATATTCTAAATAATAATAGTAGCTAACACTTGTGTTACATTTCCAACACTTATGTGATTTTTCTTATTAATAAATATAATAGTGGTTAACACTTACAAGGTGCTTATATATATCAGTAATAGTTCTACATGATCATTTTTTTAAATGTTTATTTTTGAGAGAGAGAGAGAGAGAGAGAGAGAGAGAGAGAGAGAGAGAGACAAGTGCAAGTGGAGGCGGGGCAGAGAGAGAGGGAGACACAGAATCCAAAGCAGGCTCCAGGCTCGGAGCTGTTAGCACAGAACTTGAGATGGGACGCAAACTCATGAATCGCGAGATACGATCTGAGCTGAAGTCAGACACTCACCCTACTGAGCCACCCAGGCGCCCCTCTACATGATCATTTAATTCTCAAAACAACCCTTTGAAGTAGCTACCATTATTGGCTCCATTTCACAAATGAGGAAACTGAAGCACAGAGAGGTTAAATAATTTGCTGAAGGTCACACAGAAAGATACAGAGCTGAGAGTCAAACCTACTAGGTAGGCTGTGTAATTAACCACTACGCTGTGTGTGTAAATGCAAAATAGTCTCTGCATTTGAGCCTTTTTAATTTCCTTGTGGAAATAAGATCTACTCCCATGAAAAGTTCAGTACAACAGTGTTTAAGACGAGCACATGCTGTGAACTTCTAAAGGGAACCTAGGTTCAGAAGGGTTGAGGGAGATTTCATGGAGATTATGAAGCCTGAGATGAATCCTAACATTTGATGCGAGGGGTATTGGGGCAGAGTGTATTCACAGGGGAGGACTGGTTATGACTGAGAGCCGAGGTGGGACATTTCAAGGACCGTCATCAGGAGAGCTCAGCTAGAGGTAGAAGGCTTGCATTGATAAACAACACAGGCTGTAATGGTCTGCTCAGGCAAAATCATAGAAGTCTTTCAAAGTAGCTTGGGATCTGGCTTATACACAACCAGAAGGTAATTTTCAAGAGGAAGAGAGACATGAGTATGGTGGTGGTCTTGAAAGATTGATCCATGATGTAATACTTGTTGATTTGAAATAGTGAAAAACGATTCAGGGAGACCAGCTGGGTAGGTGTCTGACTTGTGTAAGGTTGATAAACTAGAGTGGTAGTAGGGAAGATGGAAATTTTATATTCTAAAAAAATCAGATCTTGGTGATTTAAGGGATTTAAATCTGAGGATTAAGTTTAGGAGGAAGTTAACCATATTTTATCCAATCTAAGAAACCAGAAGTTTTGAGGTCCCATTGTGTTATGTACCACTAAGAAAGGAAACAGTATTGCCAATTAAACCATAACATACCATCATGTCTGTGTCTCAACTTCAGAAATGTTAAAATTTGAAAAACTCTGTCTTAGAATTGATGAAATGTGGTAGTTCTCCAAAGATGCTGAGCTTGTTTTTAGACTTACTGAGTTTGAGGGTTTCTGGAACATCTTAGTACTCTGAGTTCTGTCTCATGTTAGTCATTTCCCTGAATGATCTTTTCCTTGACCTTGGCTCAGACATTCTCTTGAAAACTGACTGATCTTAAATAGGTGTCCTTAGTCTGGACTTCTCTCCTGACCCATCAGATTTGGATTCCTTTTCATTGGGCACAGAAGAAAAAGCACTGGCTTTGGAGCCAGACAAGTTTGACCTCAAATCTGGAATGAGTCACCTACTAGTTGTGTGACCTGGTATTAAGTTACGTAAGGAATTTTACCTTCAGTTTTAACATTTCCTTATATTGTTATGAGAATTAATTGAAATAACGTGTCCAGGGGTGCCTGGGTGGCTCTTTGGTTAAGCGATTGGACACTTGATTTTGGCTCAGCCCATGTTAGGCTCCACTCTTGGTGCGCAGCCTGCTTGGGATTCTCTCTCTCCCTCTCTCTCTGCCCCTCCCCTGCTTGCATACTGTCTGTCCCTCTCAATCAATCAATCAATCAATCAATAAACATTTAAAAAAAAAAGAAATAATGCGTGCAAATAACATCTGTAAGCTCAATCAAGGAAATGATTGTTTATATTATCATTATTTGTATTCTTCCTCATCTTTATGTGTCTCTGTAGGAATTATCACACTGGTCACATTGTTTTAAAATTTTTTGCTTGTCTTTGGTCCTCGAAGGCAGAGATGATCTTTGTACGGCCTGTTAATCTTTGTACCCTTTAACATACTCTATAGCATATAGGAGACATTTGGTGCATGAACTCAAGGAGAAATGTCTAATAGCAGTGCAAGCATGTTACTGGAGTTTAGGAAGCAATCAGAACTGGTGAAGAAAGAGTTGAAACCTGGGCTAGAGTGTAGAGAAAGAAGTGAAGATCAAAGTCTGAGACTTGGAGAAGAGCTTTAGCCAAGGGGCTAAAGGTAGAGAAGGAAGAATTAAGTAGGAAGAAAACGGGGTAGGGTTACAGAAGCCGACAGAGGAGAGAACTTTTATATGGAGAGGGTGGTCACAGGTGTTCAGTGATGCTGAGATATAAGAAGAACGAGAATTGAGAGAAAACCTTGGGGTATAAATTGTGGTGGGTTGCTGAGTAGTCTGGGCAGAAGCTTGACTAAACGGGGGGAATTAGGCCATAGGTTTGAAAAGATAGTAAGTACCATGTGTTGACCGTCCAGTGTGTAAATTGGAGTGAAAGGCAGTCGAGAAATAGTTTGGTAGCCAGAGGGAATAGGTTGAGGGAGGTCCGGGTGGAGATTGGAGGTGCTAGAGAGTGGTCCTAGTTGAGGGTCAGCCTTGGATTAAAGTGTGGGAGGGTGGACGGGGGAGAGATAACAAGATAAGTAATATACTTTTAGACTTTCTAAATTCTCATTGTCAGATCCTCTTGTATAAGTTTCTTTTTTCCCCTTCTTGCCCTGGCTTTGGTTTGAGGTGTTGGGAAGACCCTATAACTGAATTTGCTGTTAGGATAGGTTTGGTACATTTTTGTGGGAGGGAGATGCTTTGGACATTTCACATAGTTAATGGTAGCTTAGAATTGACCAACTGATAAGTATAGGTATTAGACACGGGTTATAATAAACCCATGAAATCACCATGAAAGGGACTACTCAATTCTGGAATGATATATTTACTGTACTTAACTACTCATAAGTATTAAATTCTTCATTCTGGAATAATTCAGTGGGGTCTCAAGGAAGAGATTATACAAATGTTTGGGAATCTTTTATCTAATTTGTGAACTTGAGAAATGAATAAATAGCAGGCTGTTTTTCAGACTTTTTAACTATATGGATAGCAAAATCAATACTAAGGATGCATATCACTTTCGTATCAGATACTAAAAATATAGGTTATTTTCTAGGTAAGTGTTATCCAAACATACTGTTTTATCACATTTCTTCACTGTTAGGAAAAAAGGGTCTAAAATTTGAGAACTGTTCCTGGGCTGTTCTGGAACAATAGTTCTGCGTATTTTGAAACTATTGACCAAATTTGTTTGTGTCATTGTTTTTCCAGGGTATAGTTTCTGTGTCTTTGGGGACTTTTCATGAACTGTGGAGAGGTCCTGTTCTGGACTAGGGGCAGCACAGATACTAATGGTCTTACTTTGAGTTTATTAATACTAGTTTCTGGAAAGTTGTACACTTAAAGCTGTATATCCTGGGGATTTTAACCGAATTGCAGCAATTTTTTCCTCCTTAAAAAAAGGGGGGTACCCAAAGGATGTTTTTAATTTACCATTGATGGTTAGTCTTCCTGAGAAGGTGGTTTTGACTAGTCTTATACATACACCTGGGGAAAAGGAATTAATTTTTAATGAAATTATTTTTTCCCCCTTAGGGTATTTGAACTACTAGCACTCAGACCATTCCTTTAATGCTTAGTTTTGTCTTATGGAGCCCTTTCTACCTTGAAAGTTAGTGCTTTTTCTGTTTGGGCTGAGTTGTACTTTGTATTGCATGTCTTAGGTTTTAGACTTTGAGAAAGAGTACAGTAATATACTGCTTCTTCATGTTTATAGCAGGGAGCTTATCACAACTTCCATTCTCAAAATTTCTTTATTGAGTAAAAATCAATCTGTTCATCGGACTGCTAAGTTAAATTATTGGTTGATATGTAAATATGTGTGTGTGTTTAAATCTGTGCTGTAGGTACATGGTACCACATAGCCCTTCTTATAGTTTCCAGTAACTCAGATGAAGAAAGCTTGCCCCTCTTGCTTTTCTTGCCTAGATTCCTACAAGACTGAGCTTCCTGAGGACTGTAATTATGCCTTTCACCCCTGTTTTCCAGCACCTAGCACAGTGCCCAAATCTAGACTTTTCATAGTAAATGAGTGACTGAATGGATCCATCCCTTGCTTCTAGACTAGATTTCAAAATGTCTCACCTGTCACATATAGGCTATAATAACAGCAGTGAACCTTTAATACTTTCACAACCCTTTGACTCCTCTTTTATTTATCTTCTATAGTTCGTAGTATCTTCATCTGTAAACTAGGGGGGTTCACAAAGAATCTCTCCTGAGTGTTCTTCTGTGGAGGCATTTCATGTCTGATATGCACTTGTCTGTATTAGATGGTGAGCTTCTGAGTCCAGCACAGTCCAGCACACAGAAGGCAGCTTAGAAATTTTTTTTCTTTAAATAAATATGATGAAAGTCCCATTCGGCTCTTAGAAGTTTTCATTCTGTGATCTTTATAAGTAACTTGCCTAAAGTTACTGAGTGAAATCAATGCCTGAGCCGGAACCAGTGCTGCTCTGACTCAGGAGGCTGGTGCTCTTCGGTAAAGTCTCCTGCTGGGGTTATTTTCTATCTCTGTTTTGTGTTTGGTGTGTTTGAGCACCAGTACTGTTAAATGTGGAAAGGAGGCCTGCAGAGAGTGGAGATAATGGGGCGAGTCAAGGGAAGACAAGAGTTGTCAAGAAAGCCACGTGTAGTGCCACACGTGTTGGAAGGGAGGAGCCACACATTTTTCAGGGATGTCAGGTTGGGGAGTAGATGATGATTGGGGCACAGAATTAGGTAAAGAGATTGCAGTGGGCAGAGAATCAAGTATGGCTCCAAATGACCCATCAGGGGTGGACAGCTGTCTCAGCCTAGATGTAATATAAAGTTCAATAAAGGAGGAGTAAGAACATAACACAACTAAAGAAAAACACAAGATAATTAACCTAGAACCACTCAGATTTTGGCACTGTGTCGCTAGCAGCAGGTCCTACTCCATTTCTCCTTAGCTTTTCTTTCTAATACTTGGCTTGTTTCTGCCTACCTGTGGAACTTCAAAGCTTATTTTTTTTCTTCATGTTTGTACAGTGTATCAAAAATCACAAATGTTAAGAAAACTGTTGTTACCCGCTATGTGTTTCATCTCTAACACCCTATATTTTTTGAGAGCTCTTTTCTCGACTGATAGATATTAGGCAGTAAGAATACATTTATGGTCACTTTCCTTCTTACCTTTAACTGGGGGTCTTGTGCGTGTGTGCAGGTGTGCGCACGTGCACATAGACACACACAAATACTTGGGGGTTGTGTTTTTATCTCGTGAGATACTCCGATTATGGTCACCATGAGAGGCTTGCCACTTGTGTAAGTGTTCTCCATTTTAAAGTGAAAGATATTTTCAGGGAATCTGGGTCAAGAAGAGTTAGAAAAGTTCTCAAGCGCCCTTGAAATAAACTTCAGAAGAAGACTTTAGACTTGCAGTAGCACTTTCATTTCCATTTTAGACTTTTAGTTACAGTCACTTGAAACCCTTATGCCTAGTGTGTTGTTGCAAGCTTGATACATTTTAGAGAAGATGCTTGTGTTTAGAGAAAATCAAAGGGTGGCAGCCATTTCTAAGTCTGAAAGCTTGAGTTCCCCCCTTCTTGGCTTGGTCTTGACTGGTGGTGGCAGAACTGGTGGAGATGGTTCCAGTGGTCTGCGGCAACGGACTTCAGACCCCCCCCCCCCATTTTACACTCAGCAGTAAGGGAGAAAATACCTCTTTTTACCCAGTGTTACGCATTATTAGCACTGGAAAGTGGAGATTGGAAGTTTTTGTTTGCTTGCTTTATGAAAAGCTTCATTTCTTGGTTGGAGGCATCAGGAGGGCAGGGCCCATCTCTGTCTTCCTTTCTGAGGCATTCCAGTGGTACCTGGTACAGATTGAGTCCTCGGTAAGGGTTTTTTGACTGTTTGAATGCTTTACACTTCCCATGATCTTGTAGCATATCTTATTTGTAGTATGATGTAGTAATCCAGTGAGTGGGTTGGGCACAGCATTATTTGTAGATGAGAAAACCGATCCATAGAGACTGACAGGCCTCACTCAGGGGGAGTGGGGAGTAGAGCCTGAGTCTTAGACTTAGGTTTTCTCACTTTAAATCCAACTTTCTTTTTTTTAAAAAACCATACCAGGTTCTGTTTTCTTCCCTCTGAGTCTCAGGCGACCCTATAGGGAAGGGTTTGGAGAGAGGGGTAAGTGTGTCTTCCCATCAGAAACCCTTACAAGGCAGGTGGCAGGCAGGGCTCCTGGAAGCAGACTACAAGAATGCATATATATGATTACCATGAACTAAGAGAACTCAGGAAATTCTAAACCTGTATCACTTCATCATGAAAAAGGTTGAGCCTGACTAGGTTTTGTTTTGTTTTGTTTTTTCTGAGTTGCCTTAGCCTTTTGCAAGTTAACTAAACCTACCCAGTCCCCATTGTCAGCAGCATTTATTGTTATCTTCTGGAGCCACTCCCTTCACCTGGTTTCATTTGAAAAATGTTAAAAAAAATTTTTTTTATCTTTATTTATTTTTGAGAGAGAGAGAGAGATAGTGCAAGTGGGGGAGGAACTGAGAGAGGGAGGGAGACACAGAATCTGAAGCAGGCTCCAGGCTCCAAGCTGTCAGTGCAGAGTCCCATGCAGGGCTCGAACTCACGAACCGCAAGATCATGACCTGAGCTGAAGTCAGATGCCCAACTGACTGAGCCCCCTAGCTGCCCCAAAAAATGTTTTTAAAACCCACATTTTGGAAGAAATATGCAGTGATGAATTACCCCCTTTCGCTAAGAGTCTAATTAAGCTCAAACTTTCCCCTATTCAAATCACATAGCTGAGATGTACTTGTACTGTGAGAATTCAGTATTTGTTTACAGTCTGTGAACTTACTTAGTTCTCTTATTATTGTCTGTTTTTTAGTATATGTTTCATAATAATAATGATCATGTTTTTTCTTAGAGAGCTTACTGTGTGCTTCACAAACATTATCTCATTTAATCCTTGCAACAAATAAACAAAAACATCTGGATCTAGATATTGCCTTCTTGAGAAACTGAAATTCTGAGAAGGTAACTTCCCCAGAGTCATTTGCCTCATTAAAGGTGTAGCCCCTATTTGAACTCTGACCTTGAAGCTCAGGCTCTCAACATCTGCTTTATGCTGCCTTCTGTCTTTCCGCGGAGAGTGTCAGAATGCCGGCACCTAGAAAACACGCTCTAGCTCTGTGAAGCAGCCTTTGCATAGAGGACTTCAGAGTTCCAGGAACAAATGACACTTAATAAATCTAGTGTTGGAGAGGGGAGGGGGCTTAATTATAACCATAATAATGATTTTGATGACAGACTGAATTTCCGTTTTTAAAAATCTCAATTAAAGTAAAAATAGATCTTCTTTTAAACATACTGTTTGTTTATTAGCTAGATTAACTGCTTCAGCATGTCTGTGGGTATGGTCCATGCCCAGTATCTCCGCTGTATTGGAACGTGTCTTCTTCTGTTGTCTTATCAGATATCTGACCTCTCTGCTTTGCTTTTATATGTCCAGATGGTGGGTACAGGTCATCTTATATGGCATTTTTGTCCTGTAGATAGTAAATTAAAGCTCCTAATAGAGTGAACTCTGCAGAGCTGGTTTGTTTGCCCTAGTACCTGTTTTTTTTCCTACTATTATCAGCTTCTTCCTCGTAGCACTAGTCTTAGGCACTTTGTGGCTATGCTGGCGTCATTAAATCTAAATGGTAGGTGGTATCTTAACCCTCGTAGACATTCCATGTCTTCTATCTCTGTAGACTTGCTTCTGCCACTTTTAATTAAATGCACATAATAGAATCAACTAGAATGTTAGAATTTGTCTTTTTCCCTACAATATAGAATAATTTACTAAGTAACCATTAACCTTGCTTTCCTATTTTTAATTGTAGTACCAGAAGAAAATATTGCAACTATGAAGTATGGAGCCCAGGTTGTAAAAGGGGAGCTGAAGTCTGCCTTATTAGATGGTGATACTCAAAATTATGATTTGGATCATGGATTTTCTAGGCACCCAATTGATGATGACTGCCGTTCTGGCATTGAGATTAAGCTAGGTCAGCCATCTATTATCAATCACATACGGATACTCCTGTGGGACCGAGATAGCCGGTGAGTGATTAGCATGACTTGGACAGAAAATGACATTATATTTGATTGAATTGGCCTCATTTTGTGGTCATCTCCTTTGGTTTTACAGTTTGATGCTTTATTTCCTTGGGATTGTTTTGCCATTTCTCCTAAAGTTTAGTTCTGGGAGAAGAGTGAAAGGCTATATTCCTTTTAAAAAAACATTTTTTTGCTTTTTTTCTGTTTATAAAAGTAATGAATATGTGTTTATCATGGAAAACAGAAAATATAGAAAAGCACAAAGAAGAAAATAGAAATTGTTAGTAATCTTGCCAGCCATTAATAATCTTTGCATATATCTAGTATAGATGTAATTATCCAACTTTGTATATATTTAACTAGTTATACGCACACGTACATACGCAAAACAGAAACCCGTAAAACCGTATAGTTTTATAAAATGAAGATTTGATGTCTGAAGGCTGACTTCACTTTGTAGTTGTGAACATTCTACTCTTTAGAAATACTCGTCTAAAATATTACTTTCAGTGGTTGGTATTTCACCACCTGGGTTACCATTACTTATTTACTTGATTCTTCACTTTTGGACATTATAACCTTTTAAATGCATTTTACCCTATGAATGAAGAAAATAAGTTCTCTTTTAGTGTATGTATAAATAATCATCCTCAAAACAAAGGAAGTTTGTGAAAAAAATTTGATGGGCTCCAGCCTAGGAACCCCCCAGTTTGTAGTGGCTTCAAGATTCTGCCTTCCTTCTAGCACCTCTGACACTTTCACCCACTGTGGTTTCTAGGGTTCAGCCATGATGCTCAGAAGTAGTAGAGCAGTATAGGTGACCAAGAACTGTCTTTCTCATCACTGCCCATCATTAACCTAAACCCTACATACCCAGAAATTGATACAGAGTCTCCTAGGCCCTACTCATGCCACTGAGCCTGGGTATGGAGGACTTGATAGTAATGGTGATGATACCTTGTAAATCTTGCACGTTAATTCATTTCTCTTAGCACCACTGGCCATCACTCTTTTAAGCCATTTGAACCAAAGATGAGAAAGTTTTATGAGGTAGGAGTCAGTGTTTCCCATAGGCATAGGTGTTCAAGGTCCCCAGGTTATCTTCATCTGTTTCTTTTTTATTAAGAATGTATTTCCTGGGGAATCTGGGTGGCTCAGTCAGTTAGGCCTCCGACTCCAGCTCAGGTCATGATCTCACGGTTCGTGAGTTCAGTCCCCTCATTGGGGTCTCTGCTGTCAGTGTGCAGCCTGCTTTGGATCCTCCGTCCCCCCACCTCCCCCGCTCCACTCACACTCTCTCTTTCTCTCTCAAAAAAAAAAAAGAATGTATTTTCTGATATGTATCTTGTTGGATATAATATGATGTTTAGTTGGCAAAATGGAGCTAATTCACATATCATTTCCAAGAGTCTCTGGATTAATAATAACAGTATAACAATAATAATACTTATATAGCACTTTCATTACTTTTATGTGATCAGTACTGTTCTCAAAGCTTTGCGTATATTCACTCATTTAATTAATAATGAAATTAGTATAAAGATAATAAAAGAAAAGGTTACTATGTTTGAAACTGAAAGTAGTTATTATGGTTTCCATGATGTTAAATATTTATGGGCCACTTTGTTTTAGTATGTGCTTTACATTCACGGGGGACTTAACTTTCCCACATAGCAGTTCTTTTCTCACAGAAGTGGTTATCATTCTAAGCAAAGGTGAAAAATGCAGAATCTTAAGCCCAAAAGATTCTGACATGTGTTGTAAAATTATATCCTGCATTCCTGATAACCCAGAGAGGTTCAATAAAAGGTTATAACCAGTTTGAGACCGAGCGATAAAATGAATGGGAATGAGGGGGCAGCAGAAAATGAGGGGATGACACAAAATAAGCTGACCTTTTCTGGTCACAACTGTTGGTTGCAGGCTGACATTTATGGTCACCTAAATCTTCCGAGATTGTTCCTGTTGATATTACAGTACAAGTAATAACTGCATCTCAAATTTAAATTTGGCTTATGACAGGGGAATATAGATTGGTTCAGCATGGGACCAGCATCTAATGGTCCAGGGTAGCTGACTAGGGGAGGGTGATAGGCTATTTTCATTACTGCTGGATTATTAGCTGCCAAATTCTTTGTTGTATCCCAAAGAAACACACATTATCTCTTCACCCATGTCATTTATTTTTCTTCAGGCTGGATGTATATGTGGGATTGTGGGAGACTGGGAGGGAGCAGGAGATAAGCTGGCCTTTCCCGGGAACCATTCTGAGTTGGCTTTCCTGAGAGAATAGGGCTGAGCACCCAGACTAGGGAAGGCAGAAGGAGAAGGCATACCTCTTACTTGTCTGTTTTCTGTCCTGTCTCTTGTCATGGCTTTATTAATCTGCTGATGTAGTAGGAGCAAGGTAGCTGACTCTGTTTGAAAAGGAGCAAATGTCTTGTGTGCCAGATATGTGCCAAACAGCGTGCTAAACCCCGAATATGTGAAGACAAATATGGCGTGATCCTTGTTCTTAAGTAGCTTGTGGTCTACTAAAGCATACAGATGTGCCCGAGGGATAATCTCGATACATTGTGGTGAACGCTACAATACAGGGATCTATGCAGATGTTATTATTTTCTGAATTTGATTGTTATGGAGAATAATATGACCATTAGGCAGAAAATGTAATTAGTGAATACTGTAGTTTTTGTACCCTTTAACGTTTTATTAAAGTATAATGTGGTTTTGTTATTTTAATAGGGTTTTTTCTGCCTTTTTCCTTTTGATTCATAGGTCTTACTCATACTTCATTGAAGTGTCAATGGATGAACTTGATTGGATCAGAGTGATTGATCATTCGCAGTATCTGTGTCGTTCTTGGCAGAAATTATATTTTCCAGCCCGTGTCTGCAGGTTAGTTCTCGTGGCTAATTAATGATTTTGATGTTTATTTAAGGAGATTTGGACTTTGAGAAATGGACTACATTTTTTTCTGTCTCATGGAAGAAGACTTTTACAGGATATCAGCTACTAAATGCATCCCAAGTAAAAAACTTAGAGAAAATATGGAAAATTAAGCATCTTAATTCTAGAGTATACTGCGGAACTGTTTATCCACAGTATTTTGTGCCAAACTTCAGCAGAAGACCCATAAGAACAAGAAGGGAGAGCGAACACTGAGAAGTAGAGATGCTTTTTAAGCTCCATGCTATATACTGAAAGCAGAGTGATTGGTAGGGGTTGTGTTCTTCCTGCAAAAGCCATGGGAGATATTTCTGGAGGCTTCCTTGGTAGTCCTCAGGGCCAGGAGGAGATTTTTATATGTTAGTGTGCATGTTCTGAGTAGCTGTGTTCTTTCTCTAGGTTGGTGCTTATCAGTGGAGTTTGACAGAACCAAGTGTTTCTAGTGGTTTGGGCTGGGAGCAGGGGAGGCTGAGCTGGTGGGACTCCAGGCTCACACCCTCCCTTCAACTAGAGCACCTTTGTTCTTACTGTTGTTACATATTGTAATCCCATAGAAGGTTGCTTTTAAAAAATGTTGATGAGCTACTGTTCTAATATTTCATATTCTTCCTTTAGGTTAAGGCCATCTTTTAAACCTTCTGAATTCTGTAAAACCTATACAACTAATGAATTTGGGTGTTGGAAAAGGTGGTGCCCAAAGTTCTGCTGTTTTTTTTCTTTTCTGTTGTAATTTTCCCTTTGGAAATTGCCCTCAGGTATTCCTTATCTTAGAGTCAAAAGATCAAAAGCAGAAAATGATTGGTTCATTTAGTCAGGTGTGGCAAGAAGAGAAGGAAAGGTATTTGGGGGTGTAAACCAGGAGCAATGTGGTTCTGGCCTCTTACCCACTCCCATCCCCACCCTCATCCATGACCCCAGCTGACTGATTTGGAGCAGATGGGGGTGCCCAATAGCACTTACTCTGCAGGTCAGAAGATACCCTTATACTTAATAAACTTAGGACCTAACAGCATCAGGCTGAATTCTTAACCTCCACCGAAGGAACTCCACAAAAGCTCTCCGCCTTCTGGTACAGTAAAGAATGTTGCCTTTTTTTTTTTTTTTTTTTTTTTTTTTTTTTTTAATGGGTATGACCGGACACAATATTGTTACCCAGGGATCCTCTTGTGTAAAAATGAAGGAAATCAATTTCATTTCCCCAAAGAGAGACTAAAGTGTTGCAGGTCTGGCAGTTGCTCTTTTATCAGGAGTTTTGAATGGATTAAAAAAAGAAGGACAAGAAATTGAGTGAAGATTTTGTGTCTCAGAGCTGCCTAGGGATACTTTGAGAGTGACAGAGGGGCCCCAACTTGGAGGAGAAGATTGAGTCTGCATTGACTCAGGTTATTATGGTTGTATTGGATTAAAAAGTAAGCAACATAGCAACCAAAGCATCTGATATGGACTGAAGGACTGCATGGGTTGCATTTAATTTGAAACAAGAGGAACTGGACTCCCAGAACAAATCATCATGAATATAATAGTAGCCATGACAGAGGCTGTATGCTTTACCCACTCGGAAATTCCCACCGTGTGGAGGGAGATTTATGCCTTCATTCGCCATCTCTGGCTTTTAGAAAATATACTTCACCTTATTTACTAATGGGTATTACTTATACTCCCCTTTCCTTATTTAGTCTCTTCTGTGTGGCCTTGCTTTTTATTGATGTAGCTTTTATGTGTTGTAGAGCCTGGCTGTATTCATGATGCTGGTTTTTGTCTTGGTATAGCCAGTTCCCAGCCCTGGTCAAGAAAAACTGAGCAAAGATGGTGTTAGAGATGGTGATAACAAGACAAGGAAAGAATCTTGATATCCATAGTAGTTAAGAAATAAATTTAAAAAGATTTATAACCACTTTTACATATTAATTACTACATTCCTTTATAAACTGCCTTTTGTAATAGACTGGAATTTTGGTAGCCTTTAAAAATGAACCTAAGACTAAGTCTCAGTTGATTATCCAAGGATGTCTTATACTTGGTATTTCTTCACACTCATTTATTGACTGTCTAAACAATGTTCTAAATACACATCTTCCAGGAACATTACTGGGTACATATAAATTACTTGGCGTTATTTAGTTAATTCGCACATTTGTACGTCACCTTTGTTTTTCGGTGTCCTTTGAGTATTTGTCTTGCCTCCGATACTAAAATTACAAAGTCCTGGAAGCAAGGAGTATGGATTCTAATCTTTCAGTATTCTTGCATGGTACTCAGACTGTGACCTCGTATGCAGTAGTACTCTGTAAATGTTAGCACAGGTTTCGTGGGGTCAAGGCCCTGACTGCGTAATGAAGAGAATTGATTCAGCATTAATATGTATATACATTCATTGGCACTTTTTATCCACGTATTTGTTAAAAAATATATTAGTGCTCGAAAGGTCTCGGAGTGGTACGTGGTTCTGTACTGTTTGCAGAGGTAACTTCCTGTTTTTCATCAGGAAACTGAATTTTGAGGTTAATCCTGAAGGATATGGGTACCAGGTGTTGATGAAAGATTACATCAACTATATGCCCGGAAGAGGAGACTGTGAGTTGGGGAGTGTGAGACTAATGGCTCTCTCTGAGTCTTGGCTGGATTGCATGGAAACCAGTGCTGTGTCATAGAAACCATGGGCTGTGGAGCTAGATAGAGCTCTTCTCACATTCTGGTTTCACTGAATACTGGTATGGTGATCTTCGTTAAGCCGTGCTTCTCCAAGCCCTAGTTTTCTACACCAGTAAAAAAACAGGAATATCACAACACCGTTTATGAGGTCTGCTGTGGGGAGTTAGATGACATGGCATATGTACAAACATTGAGTACAGTGCTTGGCCCAAAGGAGAGGCTCGGTCAGTAGTGGTTTTTATTTTTATTGTTTTTATTTTTATTATTTTTATTATTTTTAAATTGCTTTTATTTATTTATTTATCTATCTATCTATCTATCTATCTAATTTTTGAGGCTCTCAACTGGTGTTTGACCTTCAGAGAAAGAGATTCGTTCTTGCCATCCTCTTTGGCCATGGGGGCTCTCACTATGAGGAAACTGTTCCTGACCTCAGGAGCCTAGTCTTCTTAACACTTTTCCATATTGCCAGTCCATACATAGCAGTCCAAAACATGCCTTAAATGGTTTGCTTTATCTCATAACCTGCGTATTGGTGTGTTTCTAACGGATTTAATGTATTTTCATTTTGGTAAAACATGTTTTATTGTAACAGAATATATATGGCATAAAATTTGCCATTTATATATATCATGTGGAATGTAGTTCAGTTAGCAGCACTTCACTTCGTCAAGGTAGTAGAGTTTATCTAGTGGCAATAAGGATAATGTCGGGCTTCAAAGTCAGAGTGATTATTCCAACCATAATAGTGAGTGGAGGGAATGATCTGCTCTGTCTTCTGGGCCCTTTTTTAAGGAATGTGCTGTAGATTAAGTGGGGACTGTTCTATAGAGCCAAAGTCTAGACTAATAACTCCCCCTGCTCAGCCCCCACCTAGGGATGAAGAAAATTGACTTGTCCACGTTAGTATAATCTTTCAGATGCACTCAGAACCACGTTATGTCTTACCAGCTTCCTCTTTCTCAGGAAAAGGCAATTTCTGCTCTACCCATAAATTCTCCAACCTTTACATTGTCTTGGCTATCTAGTAAGCTCTCTTCAAACCCTTCCACATCTTTCCTAGATGCTGGAGCCAAGGACTGAACAAAAAACACTAATAAGGAGTGGCAAATATGGAGTGCTTTAAAAAACTTTCTGGCTGTTTCTCAACATGGTGCTAATAATTTGGCAGCCATACAAAAGTGCTAAAATAGGAGAGGACTTGAGAATGTGGGTGTGAATGGGTAGAGGTGGATTTTAGAGCCTGCAGGCAGCTAGTAGCTGGAATTACCAAGGTGATCCTGGGGCCATACCTGGGAGTTGAGGGAAGGAATAGCAGGCCTGCAAGCACCGTCTCCCAGGTATGCCTGTGAAGAGAGAGAAGAAAAGACTAGAAGGCAGGTGTGTTTTCTGTACGGGCTGGTCAGAGACACGGGAGGAGTCAGGAGGAGCAGTGACTGAAGATGAGGCCAGAAAGAGTATTGAGAAGGGTGTGGCTTGACAGGAATGTGGCACCAGAGGGATGACCTCAGTTAACACAAAACGGGGCTTCTGTCTTCTTCTTCTTTTTTTTTTTTTTAGAGTTTATTTATTTATTTTGAGAGAGAGAGAGCACGCGCACATGCCTGTGAGCAAGGGAAAGTCAGAGAGAGAGGAGGAGAGAGAATTCCAAGCAGGCTCCATGCTCAGTGCAGAGCTCAACTCGGGTCTCAATCCCGTGACCGTGAGATCATGACCTGAGATGAAATCAGGAGTCAGGTGCTCAGCTGAATGAGCCACCCAGGCATCCTCCCTTTTTTTTTGTAATTTTATTTTATTTTTTATTTTTTTAATTTAATTTTTTATTTTTTAAAATTTTCATCCAAATGGGGCGCCTGGGTGGCTCAGTCAGTTAAGCATCCGACTTTGGCTCAGGTCATGATCTCACGGTCCGTGGGTTCGAGCCCCTTGTCGGGCTCTGTGCTGACAGCTCAGAGCCTGGAGCCTGCTTCAGATTCTGTGTCTCCCTCTTTCTCTGACCCTCCCCCATTCATGCTCTGTCTCAAAAATAAATAAACGTTAAAAAAAATTTTTTTTTTAATTTACATCCAAATTAGTTAGCATACAGTGCAACAATGATTTCAGGAGTAGATTCCTTAGTGCCCCTTACCCATTTAGCCCATCCCCTCTCCCACAACCCCTCCAGTAACTCTCAGTTTGTTCTCCATATTTATGAGTCTCTTATGTTTTGTCCCCCTCCCTGTTTTTATATTATTTTTGTTTCCCTTCCCTTATGTTCATCTATTTTGTCTCATAAAGTCCTCATATGAGTGAAGTCATATGATTTTTGTCTTTATCTGACTGACTAATTTCACTTAGCATAATACCCTCCAGTTCCATCCACATAGTTCCAAATGGCCCCTTTTGTTTTTAAGTACAAGAAATGGGAATGTATTGTTCATGACACTTTTATTATAAAATTATAATGTAGGACATATTTTAAATACTGATAAAGCTTGCCCTCTGGTAAAGTTGTACCCAATTTCTACCAATAACACATGAAAGTGCTGTTTCTTTGAGTCCTTACCAATGTAAGCTTGTCAACATTTTGCCATTGTGAGCCTTGATTTATTAAAAAAAAAAAAAAAGCAACAACTTATTTTAATTTAGATTTCTTTTATCATCAATGAGGTAGAATAGTTTTTAATAATGGCCATTGTTCTTTCTCATTTATGAAAAGCCTGTTTTTGTCTTCTGCATATTTTTCTTCTGACACAATTATCTTTTTCTGTCTTGGGAGAACTTATTCTGATATATTGACATATACACATTGAGATATCTATGTATACACATACACACACACACATATGCCATCCTTTTGCCTGTCATGTACAATTTGTTTTTAGTTTTTAGTGTTTTACTGGTACTTTTTGCCATATAGAGTTTCACTTTTTAAAAAATGAAGTCCAAAAAATACATACATACCTGCATACATGCATATGTATATACATTAAGTAGTCTAATCTGTTAATCTTTTTTATGATCCCTGGTGGTCTGCTATCGTGTTTAGAAAAGGTGTTTCTCATTCTAGCATTAAAGAATATTATATTTTTATAAACTTTTTCTACTATTTGTTATTTTTGTCTTTAGATATTTAAGTCAGCCAGAATTTTTTTTTTTTTTCAACGTTTTTATTTATTTTTGGGACAGAGAGAGGCAGAGCATGAACGGGGGAGGGGCAGAGAGAGAGGGAGACACAGAATCGGAAACAGGCTCCAGGCTCTGAGCCATCAGCCCAGAGCCCGACGCGGGGCTCGAACTCACACACCGCGAGATCGTGACCTGGCTGAAGTCGGACGCTTAACCGACTGCGCCACCCAGGCGCCCCAGCCAGAATATTTTTTGTGTGTATTTTCAGTAGGAATAGTCAGTTGACTAAGACCATTTATTTAATAATTGTTCCTTACCACATGAATGTGAACAATCATATTTATCATATGCTGAATTCTAGCATATTCTCCACTCTGTTTCACTGATTTCTTTGTCTGTTGCTGAAAGTGTTGTAATTATTGTAGTTTCCCTTCCCTCCTTTTGATATTATAAAGTGCCAAATGTGTCCTGGAAAAAAGAAAGGATGTTATAGAGCATCTGCCGGCCTGTCTTCTGGTCTCAGTGGTCACATTAGAGGCCATAAATGATAAATATCTCACTAGAATTGTTCTACTTTCACTTACAACAAGAAATTTAGGCATGCTTCACCAGCTAAGAAAATAGATTTTTCTTCATTTATTCATCAGTTCTTTCATTCATTCACTCATTCATCACTTACTCATTCTGCAGTAAGCTCTACTTTGTGCTCTGCACTGTACTTGATACCGAGGCCATAACACCTGCAGAAGACTGCCATGGTTTCTGCTGTCATGGAATTTGGGAGAAACCAACATCAACAAGTGATAATGCATCAAGTCATTTTAAGTGTTGTGAAGATGGTACTGTGATAGTGACCGTGGTCCAGGGGAGGTGTTGGGGAGGGTATTTTACAAAGGTGGTCAGAGAAGGCCTGAGCAGGGAGGTGGGTATTCTTTGAGATGAAAGGAGTGATATTTTCTGGTCATTGTTTTAGATAGTTAGCCTTTCTTTGGTGTACATTGACTGTTATTCAGGAGTAACTGGTCTACTGTAGGAGGCCTCATTAGAGGGATACTAAAACTGCACTGTTTTTTCACATAGGACACTTTAATCTCTTTTATTGCTACCATGCATTCCAGGTTCCTCATCTCTGCCATCATTAGGTGCAGTTTTTTTTTTTTTTTTAACCCATCTTCATTAGATTATGGTACCCACAGAGTGCTATAGATCTATAGGACATAAAACAAATGAGAAAATAAACATTGCTATTTATGGAAGCATTCTTTCCCAACCATGTTAACATTATACAAAAGCTGCATGTCTTCTTTCTTTTCTCTCGTTTTCCCCTGCTTCTGTAACTGGGCACTGATACATTCCTTTACTTTTCGAGGAAGGCACTTACTCATTGGTTCACCGGGATGCTTTAGAATTGTAGCTAGGATTATGCTGAGGCTTTATTTCTTTATGTGATTGGCATCTTCAGAATTCAAGCAATGCCTTATCCAGATGTAGGGAAGAAAGGAATAGTTTCACTTTTAAAAAAGGAAACATTTTAGTGCATACTTAGTGTGAATTGTACCTACAACTTTGACGTCATAATTGAACTAGTATAGAGCAAACCTGCACGCAGGAACATTTTCTTCTGAGAATGCAAAGCAAAGTGCAGCCACATGGTGTCACTAAATCATAACAATTTTACTTGAGGCCAAAGAGGTTGAAATTGCTTTTTTGTTTTTTGTTTTTTAAATAAAACCATATTTATACATAAATTGTTCTGAAGTCTGTGACTTATGAAATAAATATGTGAAATATTTGTGAAATAACATGTGAAACTATTTGTACTATTTAAGTCTCTCAACTCACATGAAACATTATGTGTGAAGTCTGTAGATAGCAGCCAGCTCTTGACCCATCATCTGCAAAGTATAGCAGCTATGTGGGCTTCTGTAGTACATTTATCAGTTTCATACAAATAAGGTGGGTTTTTTTTTTAATCTTCCTTTGGAATTTTGAAAGAAATAAAAGAGTAACTCAAAGGAGATAGATCCATTAAGTAGTTATAAGGAATCAGGGAGCAAAAGAAAGGAGGATGAAGAAAAGAGAGACAGGATTACAGGACCTCGGGAGAGACAGGAAGGGACAGTTTAACAGTGAAGGAGCATGTTCTCTGGGCCAGCCACATCATTACCTTGTGTATCCTCACGGTAGCTCTACGAGAGAAAATACTGCTAACTACCTCATTTTACAAACGAGGAAACTGAGCCTTAGGGAAGCTAAATTTGCAGGTCCCATCTGACTGTAGTTAACATCAGGGCCCTACATTGCCTTTGTAGGATATGAGGTAAAGAAATAGCTCTGGTTTAGCGCAGGAGGAGACATGAAGCCCCGAAGAAGCTCTTGCTGCCTCTGGGGCAGCAGCAGTTTCCAGGAATGCCGAAAGAGAGGGCCCGGTGTGGCCGCATTCTGTTCTGCTCGTGGGGGTCATAGCCACCCAGACTACAAGGCCACTGACGATGAGGATGAGGATGATGATGAACAGTTAGGGAAGTTTTCTCTTTTAAAATGTGCCAAAGGGAGTGTAGCAATCCTTTATTGTCAGTTTGTCAATAGAGCTTTGAATTCCCTGGCCCCTTAGTTCCCAATAAGATCACTGTAGCCTTTATTATTACAATAGGGAGCCTGTTGTTCTTAACTCCTGATTTGCTTTGCGTCCAGTGTATTTAGAAACATACTTCATATATTATGGATTCTCTCTTGAATTACTTTTTTTTTTAAGTTTAGAAATTTTCTATTTATAATTTTCACTTACAGTCCTCCTATTAGGCCAAAAGAAAAAAAAAACCACTGTGTTTTGTTCAGTAAGACTTTGGAGACATGACTGTTTGTGCTTAAGTTATTAAATCACATCCAGGCTTTTTTTGCTTGTTTTGTTTAAAGAGTAATAACACGTTGAACTGTTGTGTGTTCAGTAGAGGAATTGGAATATGAGAAAACAGAACAGGGTTGTCCTTTTCTTTTGCATTTTATTTTATAATTTTAGAATATAAATTACTGCCTTTTAATAAGCCTATTGCATAAGATGATGTTAATACTAATGACCTATTGTTATTGTCACAAACAGCCGTTGTCTGTTTTTCATTCTGGAAGGGCAGGAACTATATTTGGTGGCACTAATAGTTGCTCCCCAAGCAGTTAGGTCCAGGATTAAGTTCAGATAGTACCTCTCTGGTTGAGCATCAGAAATCTTTTTTCTCATGCTTTCACTCCCCGCAGCACTGCTCTGTTACTTACAGGATTTATTCGTGTAGACATTCATCTAACAAACATTTACTGAATACCTGCTGTATTGCAGGCACTTAGTCTAGGTGTCAGGCATAAATGGATGAACTAGACACGGTTTTTGCTCTCCTTCCAAGGACTGACAAAGTAAAATACGATAGGTGCAATGATAAAGGAATATATAGGGTATTCAAGAGCATCATTATAGGGGTTCCTACTAAAGACAGGATTTGAACTGAGTCATAAAGGACCAAGGGATTGAGCCAGCAGACAAATGGAGAAAGGATGTTCTGTGTATGCAGGACACTTGCCGAAGGCAGAGTCTGCATTGGACTTGGCCAAACCTGAACCCTCTTCTCAAGACTCTGCATCATTTGGTCCTTCTGCTTCTTTAGTTTCATCCTTGGTTCTTATTAAAAATGCCTTATTTTGTCTCATCAGTCAAAATCGTCTGTTTACCCTCTATCTTCCCATACCTCCCTAAGCTCAGAGACATGTACATGAATGACAATCCTTCTCTCTTTACGTGACCTTGTATAACTGTTTCCGGTATCTGGGACTTGGTTTTATTTAAAGTTTCTTTCTTTCTTTCTTTCTTTCTTTCTTTCTTTCTTTCTTTTTTTAAATGTCTTTCAACGAGATTAGAAGACTCCCTGGGGATAACTGTAAATTAGGTTAATTTTCACAAATAATATTCAGAAAAGAGTAAAAATTCCCAAGAAGCAGAGAAAAAGTTCCTGTTTTGGATCCAGGATTTGAGTCAGTGTGTCTTTTGCTTAGAAAAAGAATACATTTTCGTAAGTATTTCGTTGTTGAGTATGTGCTGCATGTAAGGAAATGGACATTAGGAAATCAGCTTTCCTGTTTGAGATCTTCTTTTGGAATCTGTTTTGGTACTGCAGTGTTCCCAACACTTATTTATGGAACTTAGGAAATCCTGAACCGGGAGGCCAGGTACTGTGTGACTTGGCATGGGATTATGGGTCTATCAAGTAGAACACAAGGAGGGAATAGAATACAAAGCCATCTGGGACTCTGGGCTTCTTAATATGAGCGAGGAGCCTCCAGCATAGGTGAGCTGTGGGACGGGAATAGGAAACCAGGAATTAATGGAAATGGTGGGAAAGAGTTTCCAGGACCTCCAGCACAGCTTCCAGAATGAATAAGAGCATGGTATCAATGGAGTAAAGCTTCACTGACTTTGCTTTTTGAAAGATCAAGAAGAGGGAAGGACACCTAGATCTCAGATCTTGGAGATCAGAAAAAAAACTTAAACACAGATTTATTTGTGAATTATATAACCATTTTTACTCTTGTTTACTTTGGTAATGGTAACATAAAGAAGATATTGGTCAAGTAGTTAATAATAGTCTCAGTGGGGAGTTAGGCCTGTGCATATCAACACATCACCCCACACGGCCTGGCAGTGATTGCTCTGATCTTTTAACATTTATAGCTTAAATCACCCAATTCAGCCATTAATTACATAATATATGTTGTATGCCTCTCTAATTATTTTGTATTGTAGTTCCTGGACCTCACTGTATATTCCTTTGGTAGTAGTTGCTCATCAGATATCTTGTTGAATCTCTTTAGCCTTCTAAAATTCCTGAAGGAAGTTGCCCGAATAATAATCTGTTTTTCTGGAAAAATCCTTTTAACATTGCTGTTTTTTCCTCAATGTTAGAAAGAGATACTAGGAAATTAGCTTTTGTAATATTTCTTTCCACAGAAAATATGCTCAAAGAGGACTATATGTACAAGCCCCATGGTTAATAAAACCATCAGAGCTTTCTCAGTGATCTTTATAAATGGCACAAGTTCCCTAGACCAGGGTGCTTTCTGTGGATACAAGGTTGGCTCAGGGGAGAGTGGACCAGAAGTGAAACCAGATTGCTTGTCTGCTGCCAGAAATTCTGGGCAGAGTGCCAAACTTGGTTCACCTTCTAAAAATTCATCTCCCAATATGAAAATTGAGGGCTCGAACCCTGCAAAGAATGGTGGTCGCATGTACCCTTGGACTCCCTTCAGCCCAAAGCACATTATCGATGATGTGAGGAAAGGTGGGGGAACTGATTGGTGTGGACTGGCGGCTTTGACCCCATTTAAGAGCTGTAATATTTTCCTGAACAGTCTTACTTCATTATGTTTCAAATTATAATTTCATAAGTTAATAATTGTTCTTCCAAATAATGTGGGTCATATATACACATGAATATGTTCTGCCTGATAGGAAGCTGTAGGTTTAATTTCTAATAGTCATAGAAATTCTGTGCACATTAGGAAGCTATTAGGATGTAACAGCTGTTTTAGTTCTTTTCACCCTGCAAAAGAAATGTGATGCAGACTAAAATGATCAGTAATTATGTATTTTGAAAGCTAAAGCTCCAGTTATAGAAAGAGCTAATTTACACATTAGATACTGATAAAACTACAGTATGCTATGAGTTTCAAAGTTAGTGTTATCTCTTGCCTAAGTCTATGAAAGAGAGGCTGTGCCAAAAGACATTTTTCCCTCTCTGAAATCCTCTTTTGCATTGCCTATTGTAATTTTGAAGTTGCAAATCAACAGTAATGAAGAACTGCTTGATATTTTTGTAAAGAAAAAAATTAGAAGGAATGTTAGAGGGAGTGGGATTTAGAAGGATTTTATTTTATTTCTGTTGATCAGTGCCTACCATCTGCCTTCCATTTAATGTTGTAGAAGCATGCATGCGTTTCTCAGTTCTGAACAGATGATGTGCATGGTTTGTTGAGATATATGTGTATTCTGGATGTGTGTGTGTGTATATATACCTACAGTGCTTAAAATCACACTTGAAGTGTAAAACAGATAATGAGTCTCCATTTTGGGCTAATTTGCATATTCGGCTCTTGTACACAAAACAAAAGACTACAATGACACTGATTTTCTTTTCTACTTTAGAATCGGCACTAACCAGCTGTCAACAAATATTTTGATTAAACACTTTCCTTTATTGGGGAACTTTGGGGCACATTCTTTGTATAAACATATTGTTTTCTTTGATTTCAAGGGACATATTTTCAATATGATTCATGGATGCATCACACCGGTAAGCTGTCATGCACAAAAATATATTTCTCTCTGCAAACTTCCTTTTTACCGTTGATTTCTCTAGGGCAAAAATATGGCTCAGAACAGAATATTCCAACTCAGGATACTTGCCTGAAATAAAGGTGGCAAATAAATGTATAAACCTGCTTTAAGTAAACTGAAAATTTTAAAGTACAGTTCGTTAAGCTGGACTTTTCCAAGAGATTTTTAAAGAAGATTTAACAGTTCCTCTCATACATTCAAAATGTAATTTGAGGATAAAAATTTTGTTAATATTTTGACAAATACTCATTGAGTCTTTCTTCTGTGTATCATGGTACGTAAACGTGTATTTTATAAAAATGGTATTATGGCGCATATACTATTCTGAAACCTTGCACGTATATATTTATATTCATTATTTTTTTTTTGCTTTATCCTTTTTGAAAGCACGGTATTCTTTTTATTTATTAATTAATTAATTTATTTTTTGAATATATGAAGTTTATTGTCAAATTGGTTTCCACACAACACCCAGTGCTCATCCCAAAAGGTGCCCTCCTCAATACCCATCACCCACCCTCCCCTCCCTCCCACCCCCCATCAACCCTCAGTTTGTTCTCAGTTTTTAAGAGTCTCTTATGCTTTGGCTCTCTCCCACTCTAACCTCCTTTTTTTTTTTTTTTCCCTTCCCCTCCCCCATGGGTTTCTGTTAAGCTTCTCAGGATCCACATAAGAGTGAAACCATATGGTATCTGTCTTTCTCTGTATGGCTTATTTCACTTAGCATAACACTCTCCAGTTCCATCCACGTTGCTACAAAGGGCCATATTTCATTCTTTCTCATTGCCACGTAGTACTCCATTGTGTATATAAACCACAATTTCTTTATCCATTCATCAGTTGATGGACATTTAGGCTCTTTCCATAATTTGGCTATTGTTGAGTGTGAAAGCACAGTATTCTGAATGTACTGTTGTTTACCTAACAGTCTCCTACTGAGGGACTTAGAATGCTTTCAGTTTTACTGTTATAGAACACTCTAGTCTGTATACTTATCTGATTATCTCTTCACATTGGCAGAGTCAAAGGATATGATCATCTTAAAATGCAAGACCTATTGGTAAATGCCACCCAAAAGCATTATACCAGTTTGTTCCTACCAGGAGTATATGACAGTACAAGTTTCTCCACAGCCTTATCAACAATGGGCATTATCATTGTTTTTAATCTTTTGTCAAACCGATAAGCAAACTGCGGGCTCTCATTTGTTTTAGTGTGCAGATTTTTGATTATTTGTAAAGTTAAGCAGTTGTCCATCTGTTTGTTGATAAGCATCCGTATTTTCATCGAAAAGACGAAATTTAAGGTGGCCTGGAAAAATGAGTTGAGTTTTGACTGGGTAATTTTAGAGGGCTTTTTCTTGAGGTCATCTAGGAAAGTTGTTCTCCACTGGGGGTGATTTTGCACCCCCAGGGGACATTTGGCAATGTCCAGAGACATTTTTGGCAGCCACACTTGAGGGGCAGGGTGCTACTGGCATCTCATGGGCCTGTACAGTATACAGGACAGCCGCCTGTGACAAAGAATTATTCCACCCAAAATGTCAGCAGTGCTGAGGTTGCGAAACCCTCATTTAGAAGTTTGCAGTAATTCCATATGTGAAGGGGGCTTGAATTAGGATGTCTTTGGTTAACACAGAGAAAGAGAACAGGTGTGAACGACAAACAAAAAACCATTCAAACTCAAAGACTGGTTGAATATGGGATAAGAATAATAAAAAGTTGAGTCAAAGAGAGCTTCAAAGCTTGGAACCTAGGTGGCCAGGAGGTGGGATGACATTGGTGTACAGAAGTTGTGAGGAAGCCAGCTTGAGCTAGTTGCAGAATTAGTACTTAGGAAACAAATGGTGACGCTGTGCGAGTTCATCTGCTTTGCTTTGGTATAGCAAGATTTTTATTTTACGCGTGGTGGCAGGATTATGTTGGATTTTGAATTACAAAATCTCTAGTACCAAATATTTGATCTCAAACAGTTTCCTCTTTCTGAAATGTTCTTTCATCTCTAACTACTGAAATCTGGTCTGTTCATGTAGGGGGTTGAAATGCCATTTCCTCCAAGAAATCTTCCTTAATCTCCCCAAATGAAATTAAGTATGCTTTCCTCATTTATTCAGTAAATACTTACCAAGTGCCTGCTACGTGACAGGTACCGTGCTAGGTAGTAGAGCTCCAGTGGAGAGCCTTAAACATACATCTCCTGCCCTTGTAGAGTTTACAGCTTAGCAGGAGAGTCAGATATTAGAACAAGATAATTACAAGTAAAGGAAGTATGATAAAGGCAAAGAAGGAAGACGCAAGTGAGCACTGGGAGTATAACAGAAGAACACAGTTTCAGCCGGGTGAGTCAGGGGAGGTCTTTTAGAGAAGTGCTATTTAAGTAGAGACCTACGTGATGATTAGCAGTTAAGCAGGCAAAGCAAAAGGGAAAAGCGTTTGGAGAAGAGACAGGAAAGCTTTGAGGGAGAAGAGAAGTTGACCTGTTTCTAAGGACATGAAAATAAGTCATTGTGGCTGGAGAGTGGTGACATGGTAGAGAGGCAGAGGTAGGTAGTGGCCAGGTTGTTCAGGACTGGCAGCGCCACGTTAAAGAGCCTGAGGGCTAGCAAATATACAGTCCTGGGGGAAGGTATAAAGCAAAGGTGTGACATGATCTGACTTAAGTTTTTTGAAGACCTATGTCCTTGGGGAGTAGGTTCAGGTGGGTGGGAGACCAGTTGGGAGGCCTCTGCTACAGTTTAGTAGGAGAGGTAGGGCAGTTGCTTGTGTAAGAATGGTGGCAGGGAAGTTAGGGAGAAATGGAAGGAATTGAGATGTGTTCTTCAGCTTGTGAGAATTCCAAGAAGTGTTGTTCCATGTACAGGCTAGGAGCTGAAAAAGGAGTTGGAAATAAGAAATTTAAGAGCTGTTGTCTACGGGGCGCCTGGGTGGCGCAGTCGGTTAAGCGTCCGACTTCAGCCAGGTCACGATCTTGTGGTCCATGAGTTCGAGCCCCGCGTCAGGCTCTGGGCTGTTGGCTCGGAGCCTGGAGCCTGTTTCCGATTCTGTGTCTCCCTCTCTCTCTGCCCCTCGCCCGTTCATGCTGTCTCTCTCTGTCCCAAAAATTAAAACAACAACAACAACAACAAAAAAACGTTGAAAGAGCTGTTGTCTTAGAGCATGATATCTGAAGCCACGAGAGTTGATAACATTCAGAAGAGAATGCAATAGATCCTAGAAGGAGAGAAGAGGACCTAGAACTGAGTCTGAGTGCTCCAGAACTTGATCAAGTAGGAGAGGAGAAGCCAACCAAGGAAACGAGGAAGGAGCAGCCAACAGGAGAAGGACAAGCAGGCAAGTGTGGCTTCAGGAAGGAGGGGCAGGCCAAGATGTCAGATGTCATTGCGAGATCAAGTAGATGAGGAATGAAAAGTATCCCTTGGCCCTGGCAACGTGGCGTGCACTGCCCCACTTAGCAGCAGCTGGCATGGTAGGGGTGGAAGCCAGGGTAGAATGGTTGAAGAAATAAATTTATAATGTGTCATGAAATTTACAGTGCACATACTCCTTGGGGCAGCAGTTCTCCTAGTAAAATTCATTCAAAGAAACGTGTGTGTGTAAGGATGCTTATTGCAGCATTATTTGTAGCATTGAAAACTGGAAACTACCAAAATGCCTGTCAAGAAGGAAATTCATTTCATTTAAAAACAATTAATTGTATCTATATGAATTGACCTAGAAGGATTTCCATAAAAGTTGTTAGATGAAAAACAACATGATGCAGATAGTGTGTTAATTATGCTTCTTTTATCAACAAGCAAACTACTTTACATATGTATATAAATGTCTGTGTGGATTTATATGAGCATAGAGAATGGTGTGGATGGACAGATACACATCAAACTTTAATACTGATTACTTAAGGAAAATGAAGATGGGGTAGGGAAAGTAAAAAGATAATATTTGATATTTGATTTTTATTTATTTTTTGTTATACTTGCTATAACTTTTTTTTTTTTTTTTAGTTACAGTTGAACTTTAAAAAAAGAAAAAGCTCTGGGAGGTAAGCAAACGGAGAAAGAAAGAATGGATAACTCTTTTGGGAAACTTTGCTCTGAAGGTGAATAAAGATACAGGATGGAAGGTAGAAGTGGATATGCCGTAACGATAGAGGTACAAAAGCATGTTTAAATGCTGATTAAAAGGATCAGAGAGAGAGAGATTGAAGAGGAAGAGAGAAAGATAGTCAAAGGAATGAGAAGCACCTTCATTTTGTATAACAGGAGGAAGGGAAGAGAAAGAACAAACCCAGTTCCAGGCTGTGTCAATGTGATGGTTTCTGTTTCATATGGGGCATATGGAATAAACATCAGCTGTGGGTGAAAGGGAACTTGCAGGTTTGAGTAGAGAAAGATCAGAAATTCGTAGTGGTTTGAGTCTATTTGACTGTTTATTTGAGCCTGGTAAGCATGATCTGCCAGTGGTAGATTCCATCTGCCTTGTATGGTTGTCTTTGGTGAAATCAGTTTCTCAGGTTAATGTTCAGAAAAAATGGGTGGTTGAGGCATGGGTAAGAGTTTAACTAGTCCAGTGCAATAGGTGGTGGTGGGGCAAGAAAGGAGAGAGTATTTGCAGAGACTCAGAAAAGTCTAGAGGGGCACCTGGGTGGCTCAGTCGGTTAGGCGTCTGGCTCTTGATTCTTGCTCAGGTCATGATCTCCCGTTTCGTGGGATTGAACTCCGCATCGGGCTGTGCACAGACAGCACTGAGGCTGCTTGGGATTCTCTCTCTCCCTCTCTTTCTGCTCCTCGCCTGCACATACACACAGTGTTTTTTGCCATTTCCTGTGTTGTACCTAGAAGGGCAGTGCAGTGTTTGCAAACTTTTCAATTGCTCGGTAATTTGAAAGATTATTTTGAACATTGTCATTGAACAGTACTCATTATTTGACCATTATCCCATTGGTTTTATCAGTTTCTTATTTGTGTTTTCATCTTAGAGAAGACATGACCACTAGATATGACATCTTTGGAACAGACCTCAGGAATGTGTTTTATTGCTGTCATAAGGTGTTTTAAAATATACCTTATGGAATGTGGGTCTGAAGGACTCTGACTCACATACTGATCTCTGGAGGTTTGGAGTTTGTTCTTTTAAAATACAAATTGTTGATATCTTATTTTAAAAATGACATTATCTGTACAGTGTTGGTAATAAAGATGGAAGTCTCCTGAATACTAGGTGCTTTTACGTAAGTTACTTTTTTCAGTTCTTAAAATAATTAAAAAAAATTTTTTTTAACATTTATTTATTATTGAAAGACACAGAGAGAGCGTGAGCAGGGGAGGGGCAGAGAGAGAGGGAGACACAGAATCTGAATCAGGCTCCAGGCTCTGAGCTGTCAGCACAGAGCCTGACGCGGGGCTCGAACTCACCGCGAGATCATGACCTGAGCCGAAGTCAGATGCTTAACCCACTGAGCCACTCAGGCGCCCCTTAAAATAATTTTTTAAAGATGGGTTTGATTATTCTCATTTTACAGACCCTCTGAAAGGTTAAGTACTTTGCCCAAGATCTCAAAATCAGAAAGGGCTAAGATTCTAACCCAGGTGTATCTGGCTTCAAAGAATCCATTCACTTACATAACTCACTTTTATTTGCAAGGCTCATTAGGTATGTGCTTGGGTCTGGGACCTTATTTAGTGGGGGAGGAGCTTTGTTTATAATACTGGCTTTATCAAGGAATGCTGACAAATTCCACATAATGATATCATAGCACCTTGTTTTCGTAGATAAGTAGAGCCTCATTAGAGACTTCTGGAAGTTTTTATATGGTCATAAAAACTACGGTCATAATGCCTGAAAGAATGAGGTATTTATTCAGCTAAGATATGGTTTATAGCTCAGGTACTACCCACAATTTTCCAGATACTTTGAAGTATTTCATTAAGTATTTCTCCTTAACTGGGAGCTAAGCAACCATTGCATTTCACACATGGGGAAAGTGGGACTTGGAGAGCACAATGAACTTACAGTCACACAGCTGGAACACAGCATCTGAGATTGAGGACCAGATCTGTCTGACTCTAAAGGTCTTTTTTAACACACAATGCTGTCTTTTCCATCTCTGTTTATCATCTTGTGGCATTATCTTTGTTTTCTTGTGAGGCTTCATAGATAAAAAAATTTTTGTTTTATTTTGGACTTTAGGATTCTGAAGTAATAGCTTTTCCTGCAGGATAATCAACACATACACACACTCACTCACTCACTTTCTAGAACAAGGATAATTACCGTATGCTACATATTTTTTAATCTTTTAAAAGCACTTAGTACCCTCAGTAGATCCAGATTCTTACAGCTGCCAGATATACATTTGGATGCTTAAATTAATAAGTCAAGATTTTAATTTTGCTGCTGTGGTTTAGCAAATGATGCCAGAATTAAATCATTTCCATTATCAAAGAGTAGGATGCATACTAGGTATCATTTTATTCAGTCTATCGTCTGATGATAGGTCATGAAGACAGGCAATGTTAAAATATAAACTGTTAGGATGTGTTTCTGGAATATACTTGTAGTCCTCTGAGGAAGATTTCTAGTTCCCAAAGACCAGCGTATCTATGATGGGTGGCCTTTCATATATGGCTCTCCTTGTTATCTGAATCTACATTATCTCATGCCTTATAGTTGCAAAGGTTTCATGGGGAAACAGAAGTCATTATAACATAAAAATGTTCACTCATGAACTGTCCACGTGTAAAATTAGTTCCCACTCAGACGTTCATTCCTGATGAATACTCTCCTTGTCCATCCTGTTAGTTACAGTGTCTCAGTGATTGTTGGGAAGATGTAAAATCATTGTACTCGATTGCAGAGTCAAATGCAGGTTTTGCAAAAATACAGGAAATAAAGATTTAATGAAATCAAGAAAAGTAATGTTGAAGAACTGCCAGACTTGCACGCAAAGTCATTGGCAAATTAAATCTGGCAGTGTTAGAACAGTGAATGACTGCAGAAAAGAAAATCCACCAGAATAATGGCGTGTTAGGCATTTTAGAGAAGGATCTGACTATAAAAAATTAAAGGAAATTTGGTGATAGCTGTATTTTTGGAAGAATGTCTGTCACTATAATTGTGCTGGGAAAGTTAGTTGGGAAATGTTAGAAAAACTATACCTAAATGGTATTGATTGAACAATTGTTACTACTAGTATTTTGGTCAGCACAGAGTTGCATTTATTATTTCTGAAATAGAAGATAAAATACACTTGTATTCAACCTTGCACTTCCTTAACTTAATGAAACGCTCACATTCACCGTGAAATTTTGGTCCCTGTTTTAAGTGAATTGACTTTAAATGTCCTTGTTCATATAACTGTTGTCCTCAAATAATGAGACCCTCCTGTACTGGGTTATATACCTGTCTTTATGTTTCTGTATGCTGTTCCTCTCCAGTTATGCTGGTAACAATCAGCAGCAACAAACACCGCTGTGGTGAGTTAGAGATAGGGGTGACTCATCCCAAGTAAAAATGTCTTTTAACCAGTGAGGCAAAGAGACAGAAACTTGATGAGCAACAATCTCTTCCAGAAGAATGACTAACCAACAGATTACACCTCTGTGTTGGAGGAAGGGCTTCAGGTCACTCATTAAATCAAAAGACATTCCCTAAATAAAGATTTCCAGTTTGGGACCGGTTGAGGGAAATGAATGCCTTAGTATTTATGTTTTTGAAGTCTTTGTTTCTATTCAGTAACAGTGCCCATAGCTTTAATGTTACGCAGGCTCAGATATTTTGGAACTTCCTAATCCATTTGAAAAGAAAAACGTGTTTGTAACTTCACCAGCCTTAATTTGGCCCACCAATAGACTTGGCAGGCTCAGCTGAAACAGCAAGAGTGGAGCCGAATGAACCCTCCCGGCTGCTTTCACTACAGCCAAGGTTCTGGATGCCCATTATTTCTGGAGATGGTCTTCCTTTTCGGATTTTTTTTTTTAAAGTCTTGGAGCCCATGGAATACCCCAAGGGGGTGGCAGTGGCAGTGAATTCAGTATTTTCTGAGTTTTGAAATTAGTGCAGAGGACATTTATCAGTTGAAAGTATAATGCACAGTTGATTTTCTGGTAACTTCCAACAACCTGCAAGCCCTGTTCTGAGCAAAATCAGAAGATTGGTTCTTTTTTTTGGAGACCTGCAAAGTAATGTATGCCTTAAAACCATTTTCCAAATAGAGCTCATTCGTAATGACCCCCGTTTACATTCATGCTTCCCATGAACTTAGGCCAGAATATTTATCTGTGCAATGTAAGTAGCAACATGTTAGTTAAGTGCTTGATTTAAAGTAGCTGGCATTTCAATTTATTTTTCTTTATTGGAAAAGTTCATCCCTTTGAGAGGGGTTGAATTAGTCATTGTGTGGTTTAGGTAAGTCCCTTGATCTGGGGACAAAACATTTGCAGGATTTGTGGAGTTGTCTATAGTACCTGCGTGAGGGACACGTCATGAATCTCTTGAAAGTTGTGAGATTGCTTTTCACTGAAAAGTATGACATGTGTGACTGGCTCCTTCTCCCCCATTTTATGGCAAATCACGTAGCTCATATATCATGCTAACCATAAATCTTAATTTATATTTGTCCAAGGATTTTACTCTGAGATTCACCTTCTTAGAGCTGAAAAGGTTCAATACCATATGGTTTCTTTTTATTAGTATGATTAAGAATGTATTTTCATCAAAGTATACCATCTGTTTGTTATAAGAAGAAAACAGGTAAATACATTGGTATGTCTACTTCACTTTTTTCCTTTTAACCTCCATCCAATTAGCTGATCAGTATAAATCTCTTAGATTGGATTATTTAGAAAATATTTTAGAAAATTTAAAAAGGTATATGTTGAAGCAAGAGCTCCTTCAGGGCAGGTTTTAGCTGTTTTGTCACACACACACCTTGCATTATGTTACATACGTAGTAAAATTTTAGGAAATGTGATGAAGCGATTTGTAACCGTGCTGTTTTCTGTTATATTATAAAACTACAGAAGTATATTATCTGGTTGGAATTACATTTGGCTGTCTGAATAATTGGTTTCTTGTTCCTGGTCTGGTGCTTGGCCCATATTTGGCATTCAAGGTCTGCATCTTGACTTAGCTAATGAATGAATGAGTTAATTAATTGATTCTTAGGATAATTTACTCTGATGCCTAAATGAGGTATAAGACCAGTCCTATAACCTTTATTATAAATAATGTGGTTTTTTAAATTTTTAAAAGTTATTATTATTTTTTAATGTATGTTTATTTTTGAGAAAGAGAGAGACAGAGCATGAGCGGAGGAGGGGTAGAGAGAAAGGGAGACACAGAATCCGAAGCAGGCCCCAGGCTCTGAGGTGTCAGCAGAGCCCGACGCGGGGCTCAAACTCACGAGCTGTGAGATCATGACCTGAGCCAAAGTCGGACGCTTAACTGACTGAGCCACCCAGGTGCCCCTATAATAGTGTGTTTTAATGATCTTGCAGGAACAGAATTTGCTAAAAACATTTTCTTTGTAATAAGTTTGCAGTATTTATAAGAGTTTGAAATAGTCTCAAAACCATAATTTATTTTTTTCTTAAATTTACTATCTAAACCTCTGTTGAATTTTGTGGGGTTTTTTTGTTGTCAGTTTTTCCATTGAAGCTCATAGGTAATATTCTTTCTGCCTAGATCTTTATGTTTCTAAATGAGCTTTTAAGGGTCCAGGTTAATAAATATATAACCCAGGGGTCACTTGGAGTCTTTCACTCCATGCAGTCTGGGTAAGAGTGCCTGAAACTCCCAATTCTGTGGTCTTAGAAAGTCCAAAATTTCTCCTAAGATATGTGAAGAATCCCAGGACTTAGTTCTCTACAGCTTTGCTGCCTTTGGTCTCCTTTATCCTTATGTGCTAAATTTGTGCTGCATCAGGTTGCCCAGATGTGAAATTCCATGCAGTTTCGAGTTCCTCCAGAAGAGCCCTTTCCAACAGAAGCATTAGCAACCAACGTACACTTTTCTGAGGCTTTCACTGGGAGAGAGAAGGAAAGGTTTAACATCATTCATCCCATCATGAATGCGTTTAAAAATCTGTTTTAGACATTATTTTTCATTTACTCATTGAAGAATATTGAATGAGTCAGGCACTGTGCTGGGCACATGGTAAGCAGGGATGAGCAAAAAGTAGACAGGTCCCCATTTTCATGGAGCTTATAGACCAGCAGTGAAGTTAGGTCGTCAGGCAGACACACAGATTAATGTAAAATTCTAACTGATAAGTGCGGTGAAAAAGAAGTATGTAGGCAGTACTTGAGGATGTTTAATGGAGGTGGGGCGAATGAAGATTAAAGGAATTACCTGGCCATGGAGGGAGGGCATGGGCATGGAGGAATGAGAGGCAAAGAAAGGCCAGTTTCTAGAGTCTCTTTACCCCACACTGCTGTCTGTATTTTCCTCTGGGGCACTTCTGTCTCTCAGTGCCCAGCCTTGTTGGCTGTCTTCTCCAGGATTTTCCCTCAGAACTTGCAAGGTCTTCTCCCTCTGTTAGAGCAGTGCTGCTATCTTCAGGTCCTATCCAGAAATTAATTAATTTCTATAAAACACTCCATATTCCTGCCAAGATTTCACCCCCAGATCAAGGGAGCTATTCTAAACCGCACATTGGCAGCATCATTCATTCATTTTTTTTTCATTCACTCATTTGACCAATATTCATTGTGCACTTGTTTTCTGCAGTTTGCCTCCTAGGAGCCAGCAATATAACCCTCCAGTGTAAAGTCCAGGGAGCACAGGGAGCACTCAGTTAAACCTCCTTGCAAGACGGTTGGGCTTATGAGAAGCCAAAAGATTCTTTTATGACCTATGAAACAGTCACTTTTATAAAGTGTCAGGGATGCATCAATGAAACACAACCAAAAAACTGTGGCTTTCAACCTAAAATAAATGGAAAAATTTGAAAGTTGTATATGTTTTGATTTTCCAGTCTATCAAATCACCAAATTAAGTGCTATGTAAGTCTTTTAAAATTTATTTATGTTTAAATATAATTATCTAAAAGTGGCCTTGCCTGTTATTGTGCCATCATTTTTGCCCAATTGGATCCTAAAGGAAACAACATCAGGTATATGGGTGATTTTTAAATAATTGGAAGAGTTTTTTATATCCCTGTTTTCTGTGAGTATGTGTGTTAGTAAATTCTCATTTTGTGTGGCATTATATGTTTTCAAAGGCAGGTAGACTGTATTAAAATTATTAACTTTCTTTAGCCCAAAAGCATACTTCCTTGATAAGCCTAATGAGCTTTCCCAACGGGATCATGGGGGATGAGGGGGGAGGGGGTCAGCCTCTGTAGCAGAAAAATTGACACTTGGAAGACTAAACCAGTAAACAGGATATTTTGTTGGATGTCTTCCATGTAGCCAGTATTGAGAACAGTCTAGAAAACCACTGGATGCAGAACTTTGTCTTCCCTATAGCTGAGTGATCAGTTTTAGATCCTTTAGGTTGGCTCATTCAGCTAGATTACTAATGGGAGGTCTTGCCATCATCTCTGTTTTTTTCAGGGATGGAAGAATTATCAACTGTGGGCTCTTATGCCAGACAGCATCCTACATTATCTAGAATCTTTTAGCATTTTTTTAAAATGTCTTCATTTATTTTTGAGAGAGAGAGAGAGAGAGGGAGAATGAACATGAACGGAGGAGGGTCAGAGAGGGAGGGAGACACAGAATCCGAAGCAGGCTCCAGGCTCTGAGCCGTCAGCAGAGCCTGACATGGGACTTGAACTCACAAACTGCAAGATCATGACCTGAGCCAAAGTTGCGCTCTGAGCAGACTGAACCACCCAGGCACCCCTAGAATCTTTTCAAAAGACTTTTTGTTCTTTATTACTTTTTTAAAGTCTATTTATTCATTTTGAGAGAGACAGAGCGAGTGGGGAAGGAGCAGAGAGAGAGGGAGAGAGAGAATCCCAAGCAGGATCCACACTGCCAGCATGGAGTCCAACGTGGGGCTCGAACTCACAAACTGTGACATCATGACCCAAGAGTTGGACACTTAACCAACTGAGCCACCCAAGTGCCCCAAGACATTTTGTTCTTGATCTTCTGGAGAGGCCATATGTCCCACCCCTCTGTTAGTAGGAACTGAGGTGTAAGGTCTATCCGGTTTTTTCTTTTCCAACACTCAAAATGTTAGCCTTAAAGCTGCTAGAACTGAGGTAACACTGCCAGAGGCAGCAGCTTTTTTCTTGGATCTGTTTCAGTGACCAGCCTGTTCCCTCTAATTCTGTTCAGTATTGGGTGAAAATTATAGTCCCCTCACCACTGTCTTGGAGTTAATTTTACTTTCAGATTGACAGACCGTGGTGTGCTGATCCTGTTTGTCTTTTGCCCCCTTCATTTTAATCACATTTAGTGTCTGGTGGCTCTTTCCCCCTTGTGATGATATATTAACAATATGCTGATTGAAGCAGTCAGAGTCCAGGACACTGACTGTACTGACCAGTGAGTAAGATGGGTGGATTTTGAGTAATCACACAACTATCGAGTCTTCTGCCTTTCATTTCCTTTATCTCTGGGATTGGTGGCCTTGCCATCTTGTTCTCTCTCCTGAGGGTTTCCTGCCTCAGTGAGGTGCTTCTGCCATCAGGTTCTCCTTCAGGACTGCTTTCATACTTTATCCTTTCCTATGGGCAGTGTAGTAAATTGAACCAGATCACTTCATGTAATCAAGCTTTCATTTCATGAGCATCTCATTCTCGTTCTCTCTGCACGAAGCCTGAGTGTGATTGACGCTGCTTCAGGTCCCTGTACTCGTGGTTGGCTGAACTTAAGGAACTGTAGAGGCCCTTAGTTGCATTTTGATCCTAAGCCAAATGTTCTAATCCAGCATCACTAGATTCCTGCTTTGTAGTATTTGGATGTTAAACTAACTGGTGATAGAGTGGTACTTTGATTTCCTTTCAGCTTTTGATTTGCTTTAATGTAAATATATACAGAGAGAACGGTAAATGGCAGAGCAGGAATTCCAATGTCTTCAGCCATAACACTACCAAAACTCCTACTAATTTCTATATTCTGGGTCTAAGACCTGCCCGCCCTTCTCTCTCCTTCCTGCCCTAAGTTCCGCCTTCAGAATCTTTAGGTTGTACCTCGCTATTCTCTTTGACCTTCTCTAGTCCGTTCTCTGCACCGTAGTGAGTCATCTTCCTATGGTACAGACTAATCTATTATTCCCCAGTGTAAAAAACCTTGTCTATACCATGAAATCTGATATTCTTGGCACAGAGGTAATACGGTCTAATGGTTAGGAGTACTTTTCTAGAGTCTGTCTGCTTGGCTTTAAGTTTGCCTTTCATTTATTAGCTGAGTGGCTTTGGCTAGTCAGTTAATGTCTTTGTCTTCCATTTGTACACCTGAAAATGGAGATGACAGTAGTGACCTCTATGTACAAGAAGGATTGCTGTGATGGTTGAATTGCTTAAAAACAGTGTAAAGGAATCAAAGCAATGCCTGGCACGTAGTAAATGCTTAGTAAGTATTAGACTCTATTTTCTAGCCTCACTTCCTGCTGAAACCTTAAGCCAACCAAAACCAAACTGCTTATGGATTCCAGATGTATACTATACTAGTTCATTATTCTGTATCTTTAAACATGATTTGCCTTTTGCCCAGAATGAACTTACCCCACCTGATGACTGAGCATCACCTTCCCTGTGAAAATATCCTGGACTAATCTGAACAACCTGAGTACTGTAGGCATTGAGGTTTCAGCAAAATACAAATCGCACAAAAATGCCTGTCTCTGTGGAGATTATGTTCTAATGGGGAGAGACAGACAATAAACAAAATAAATAAGTTTAAGCAGGGAAGAGAGACTAAGATGTTTATGGGGTAGGATTAGCAATTTCAAATAGGCAAGGCCTCATTTTAAAGATGACATCTGAGTAACGACCTGAAGAAGATTAGGGAACCTGCCAGTGTGGGCAAAGAGTGTTCCGGGCTAAAGGAACAGCACCTGGCCCCGACTTGGGAATATTCTGCTGTGCTGTACGTATGGTTAGGAGCCCACTAGAACTGGAGCAGAAGGGAAAATAGTACAAGATGGGGTCAGAACGGAAAGGGGACAGGTGTGTGGGGCTTGGTTGAGTGAGATGGAGAGCCAGTGGAGGGTGTTGAGCACACAAATCATGGGATCTTATCATCTCACGCTCATGTTGAGGTTAGGCTAGAGAGGGGCAAAGGTCATAAGGATAATTTAGGCAAAAGATGGTGATGATTTGGATGGGCGTAGAAGCAGTGGAGGTAGGGAAAAATGCTTTTGATAAAAATACGTTTTGAAGGTAGAGCTAATGACATTGGCCAGTAGATTTGGAGGACAAGAAAGAAAGAAAAAAGAATCGGTGATGACACCAAGGCTTTTGGCCTGAGCAACCGAAACGATGGAATTGTGGTAAACTTCGATAAAGGGGACTATGAAGAGTTGGTTTTAGGGTGACTCAGTTTGAGCATGTTCGATTTAAGATGCGTCTTAGATGCCCAGGTGGAGGCATTGAAGAGGCACTTGCATGTGTATCTACAGTCCAAGGGAGTCTGGGCTAGATCTATAAATTGAGGAATTATCAGCATAAGATGTGTCCTACAGCTGCAGGACTGGATCCAAGCAGTGTTAAGAGGTTGAGGACAGAAGGATCCAGCACACTAGAGCACAGTTAGGCGAGGATGGAGTCTTGGAAGCCGAGGGACGGAGTGACCAACTGTGTCGTGCTGCTGAGAGGTCACGTAAGATGGAGACTGACAGTCGGCAGTGGGCTTTGGCAATAAATTGGCCCTGTGCCCTTGTGCAGTAGTTTTAGGTGAATGGTGGGATGGAAGCCTGATTGGAGTAGGTTCAAAAGAGAAGAGAAGAGGGGAATGGGAACAGCGTGGATAGGTAGCATTTTTGAGACACTTAACTATGAAAGAAAGGAAAGAAGTAGGGCAGTGGCTCCCTACTTTCTGGAAGCTTAGCTACACAGTCACTTCTGCTATCAATTGTCTGGGAAAAGTTATTTTTGCAGAAACCTAGTTATTACCATTAAGATTTTTTTCCCTCTCCTGACAGCTGTCATTTCGGGTTGCTTCCCTCCTTTACTTTGACAGTGCCTAAGTTAGGACCTACTGAAATCTCTCTTTCTGATCCTCAAATAGGATGCAAAAATACCAAGCTAGCCCCTGCTTGGGAACAGAGATACTGTCCTCCAAATCAGTTGAACAGGAGTGTCAGTTTGGAAACGCAGCATTTCCTAAGACTTGGGACAATGCCATGCACACAGAGGAAGAGAACTAATATTTATTGAGTGCTTCCTCTGTGCCAGCACAGCCTAGGTGTTTTACATCATTATCCATTTAACCATAATAGCTACTTGGGGTGCTAGAGCTTCATAAAGAGAAGCTTACAGGTAAATAACTGGGTTTTGTGACAACCCTCTTAGCATTGTGTTTTATCTTACAAATGATAGCTCATTGGATGCCCAGGGATGTTTTATGAATGACTTTGAAGTGCCAGGCACATTTATGGAACTGGGCACAGAAGCATTAAAAGGAGTTATATCGTGGCTTGCTTTTTAAAAATATTATGAACTTCTGGTTAAGAAGATAACCTTAATTTTCTTTAATTTTTAAATGAGATGCTGGAGTTTTGGGAGAAACACCCCAATTCAATGAAAATCTTCCAAAAGATCTTAAATCCTTAGAATTTACAGATTCCTTTTACTCCTGGGTTGTGTTGTCCCTTTCTGCAGTTATTGATTTTTCCTAGTTTCTTTTCTATAATGTCTGCCTGGCCCGTATCCACTTCCATATGGATTTATTGCTCATCTTTTTACCCTGCTCTCTTTAGAGGAATACTATGTCAAACTTTTATCCCTTCCATCAGGTTACAACAATTTAAAGGTAGATTGTGCTCCTGGCCTAAACATGTTGACAATGACCCTTAATATTTGAATTATAGGGTGGTTTTCTGGTAAACATCTTAGTATACCGTTTTCTTTTTATGTGTGGACCTTGCTTCTTTACTCATTTACATTTCTCTAGGGAAAGATAATGCCTGAATGGGACAGAAAAGAAATTTTGCTTGGAAATTGCTCCATTCTTTTTTTTTTTTTTTGAGGTGCAATCTAGGAATACTCTATTTTAAAATTTTGAACTTTGCAGGCACATTTTCATTTTAAAAGAAGAGGGAAAATGACTTTTAAAAATGTGTTGGCAAAACCTGAAAAGAAAGCTCTAAAAAAAAAAAAAAAAAAAAAGGACTCTCGCCTGACAAGGGAACAGGAAGAAATGATTACTGATGATTTCAATTTCCAGTAAATTACAAAGCATATGTAATAGGCTTTGAAGAGAAATGATTCCTATGGCATACTTCATGCTGCCTTTACAGATAAGTGTGTAAATGAAGGGAAATGAATTGTTTCAGTCTGGCAAATCTGTACCATTTTGGTGGAATGAAAATGAATGAAATTGAAATAATTCTATCATTCCTTACTGAAAATAAAACATATAAATGTTTTTGATGTGTTCCTAGAGAATAGCGTACTTGTAGATTTGCTATAGTACACATAATACTGAATCAGAGGTAACTAAACAAGTATCAAAAATAAGGGTATAATAGTGTGTTATATAATTTACACTGCAAAATTTGAAAATTTGAAATATTGGTGACTAGGAATGATTTTTTTAAAACCTCTTTAGAACTTAGCCAATTTTTCACAATGGGAAAGAAGCTTCATATGTGTATTCATTTTTTTAAAATGTTTATTTATTTTGAGAAAGAGAGAGGGAGGGAGGGGAAGAGAGGGGGAAAAAGAATCCCAAGCAGGCTCCATGCTGTCAGCGCAGAGCCGGATCTGGGGCTTGATCCCACAAACTATGAGATCATGACCTGAACTGAAATCAAGAGTCAGACACTTAACCAATTGAGCTGCCGAGGCGCCCCCATGCATGTCTTCATTTAACAAATATGTTTTGAAAGCCTACAATGTGCTAGATTATATTATCAATAAAACAAAAAAAAAATTTTGGCTAGCTCCTGCCATTAAGGACTTTATATTCCAGAGGAGGAAACAGATAATAAACAGTCATATACATAATTATATTATTTCACTTATCATACCATAAAGGCTGTAAAGGAAAAGAGGTCCTCCCTGAGAAAGTGATGTTGAAGCTGAGACCTGAGGAATGGCAAGGAGGTAATGACAGGAGGGGCAAGGAGTTCAAAGCACTGAGAAAAGCAGTGAGTCAAGCAGTATGAATAGAGCAACAGAGCAAGAGTGGAGAGGTACAAAATGGAGCTGGAGTAGTGAGCTCAGGACAGGTCCTATAGTGCCTCATAGGTCATGTTGTGGATTTCAAACTTTATTCTGAGAGCACTCCTGGAGAAGCTAGTAAAGTATTTTTAGCAGGTTTGCATTTTTAAAAGCTCACCATGGCCAAATGACCTGAGTAGACATCTTTCCAAAGAAGATACGCGAATGGCCAGTAAACACAGGTGAAGATGAAGATGCTCAGCATCATCAGTCATTAGAGAAATGCCAGTCAACACCACAATGAGATAACACTTCACAACCAGTAGGACGGCTGTTATCAAAAACAAAGATGGAAAACAGCAAGTGTTGACAAGGATGCGGAGAAATTGGAACCCTCGTGCATTGGTGGTGGGAATGTAAAAGATGCAGCTGCTGTGGAAAAAAGTCTTCAAAAAGTGAGGCATAAAAAATTTATTTAAAAGCTGTTGTTTAAAAATATGCATAGAGAGTTGAACATGTAAATAAAAAATTAAACCATATGATCCAGCAATTCTACTCCTAGGTATATACTCAAAAGCATTGAAAGCAGACACTGGAATACTGATGTTCACAGCATTATTCACAGTAGTGACGAGGTGGAGGCAGCCTAAGTGTTCATCAGCAGGTGAATGGGTAAACAAAATGTGGTCTGTCCATACAATGGAATATTACTTAAGCCTTAAAAAGGAATGAAATTCTGATACATGGTACAATATTGATAAGCTTTTGAAAACACCTTAGGTGAAATGAACAAGACACAAAAGGATAATACACTCTTCTCCTTAGATGAGATATGTAGACTAGGCAAATTAATGGAGACAGAGAGTAGCATAGAGGTTATCAGGGCTTGAAGGTGGTGGTGCATGGGGAGTCACTATTTAATGGGTGTAGAGTTTCTGTTTGGGATAATAAAAAAGGTCCAGAAATGGATAGTGCTGATGATTGTACAACATGGTGAATGTGCTTAATGCCACTGAACTGTATACTTAAAAATCATTTGGATGATCAAAACAAAGCATAGCATGTTTTTATTTTTTATTATTTTTAAATTTTTTATTTATTTTAGATAGCATGAGTGGAGGAGAGGGGCAGAGGGAGAGAGAGAGAATCTTAAGCAGGCTCCACGCTCAGCACGGAGCCTGATGCAGGGCTCAATCCCGTGACCCTGGGATCATGATCTGAGCTGAAATCAAGAGTCAGATGCTCAACTGACTGAGCCATCCAGGCACCCCACATAACATATTTTTTAAAATATTACCATGCATATTAGTTAAGGATGCATTTTAGTACAAATCACAAGAAACCCTATTAATGGTTTAAATAATTAGGGTACTTATTTTTCTTATATAAGAAAACTGGAGGTTGGTAATCTGGTATATAGTTCAACAATGCCTTCAGGAGCCAGGCTATTTCTGCCTTTCTGTTCTGATATCCTTAGTATGTTATTGTCCTCATGCTTGTCTCTGTAGGTCACCAAATGTCTGTTCTCCTCCAGGCCCACCTCCAGGCCCTTATCGGTATTCCAGGCAGGAAAAAGGAGGACTATGAGGAAGGAGCAGCATCTGTATCCAGAAAAAAAAAAGCTAATTGGCTAGAACCTTTGTGTCACCCTGAATTTCTTTTTCTCATATACCGTATCTACTCCAGCAACAAGTCCTGTTAGCCCTACCTTCAAAATACACCCAGAATTGGAACCATTTTTCACCATATCTGCTGCAACTGCACTGATCCAAGCCACCACCATCTCCTAGGTTATTATAGTGGCCTAATACCTCATCTCCCTGCTTCCACTCTTGCACTCCTATAGCCCCTTCTCAACCTCTGGAGTGGTTTTTTTTTTTTTTTTTTTTTTTTTATTAAGACATAATTCACACGCCGTAAAATTCAGCCTTTTAGAAGGTATACAATTCAGTGATTTTTAGTCTTTTCCACGGGGTTGTGCAATCATTACCACTATATAAGCCCAGAGGGTTTTCTTTTTTAAACATAAGTCAAAATCCTCTTAAAGCCTTCCAGGAACTCATGTCATTCAGGATAAAAGCATAGTTCTTGAGCAGTCTGCAAGGCCTGCATGATGTGGCTCCCCTCTCCTCTCAGACCTCGTCTCCTGCAACTCTCCCCTCATCACTGCTTCAGCCCCAATGGCTTCTTGCTGTTCCATGCCAGACGCACGCTTTCTTTGGGGCCCATGCACTTGCTGGTCCCTCTACCCAGAATGCCTCCTCCCTTACCTCCTTCCAGTTTTTCCTGATGTCACCCTTTCTGTAAGCCCTCTCCTGACCCCCTATTTAAAATTGCAGCCCCCTCTGTACACACACGCATGCACACTCACACTCACTGACACACATTACCATTCTCCCTCTATCCCTTTCACACTGTATTTGTTCCTTCATCTTCATCACCTTCTAGTATACTGTATAAACTACTAACTTATTTTATTATCTGTCCCTCCCTACTAAATGATAAACACCCAGGGGTAAGGTTTTTTGCCCAGCGTCTTGAACAATTGTAATATGTATTTGTTGAGTGACTAGAATGTGTTATATGGCACCCCAACTGGCAACAGAGGCTAGCTTCTAGATTAGTGGAAATGAGAAAAGGGGCTGGGAATGAGTGTTGACCAAGCCCATTGAAAGTTGCAAGAGCTGTTATGGTAGTACATTATGTATTTGACAAGTACTTATTACTAAGTGCTAAACAGTAGAATTAGAAAGGCGAATAAGACATTTGTGGTTCCTGCTGTAGTGGAGTGTATGTTCTAGAAGTTGGTATATCTGTGTGAATATATATATTATATATATATACATATATATATTGTATATATTGTTTTTGTTTGTTTTTGTTAATGGGCATTTAGGTAGTCTCTACTTTCTGGCTATTATGAATAATGCTGCCATAATCATGCACAAGATTTTCCACGTGTGGGAACATTTTTTTTCATGTTAAAATTTTTATTTGAGTACAGTTGACACGCAATGTTACATTGGTTTCAAGCGTACAACATAGTGATTCAACTTCTCTCTACCTTATGCTATGCTCACCAGAAGTGTAGCTACCATCTGTTACCATACAACGCTATTGCAGTATCATTGACTACATTCCCTGTGCTGTTCCTTTTATTTCTGTGACATATTCAGTCCAATTGCAAGCCTGTATCCTCCACTGCCCTTCACTGATTTTGCCCATCTCTCATCCCCTTCTTCTTTGGCAACCATCACTTTTCTGTATTTATAGGTCTGATTCTGCTTTTTTGCTTATTCATTTGTTTTGTTTTTCAGATTCCACATGCAAGTGAAATCATATTGTATTTGTGTTTCTCAGTCTGACTTATTTCACCTAGCATAATACCTGCTAGGTCCATCCATGTTGCAAATGGCAAGATACCATCCTTTTTTATGGCTGTGTAATATTCCTGCGTGTGCAGGTGTGTGTATGTGCACCACATCTTCTTTGTCCATTCATCTGTCAGTGGACATTTAGGTTGCTTCCATATCTTGACTGTGTAAATAATAAACATAGGAATGCATATATCTTTTTGAATTAGTGTTTTTGTTGGGTAAATACCCAGTAGTAGAGTTATTGGGTTGTATAGTGTTTCTATTTTTAATTGGTTAAAGAACCTCTATACTGTTTTTCACAGTAGCTATACCAGTTTACATTTCCATCAGTAGTACATCAGTGTTTCTTTTTCTCCATATCCTCTCCAGCACTTGTGGTTCTTTTTGATTCTAGCCGTTCTGACAGGTGTGAGATGATCTCTCATTGTGGTTTTGATTTGCATTTCCATGATGATTAGTGATGTTGGGCATCTTTTCATGTATCCTTTGGCCATCTGTATGTCTTCTTTGGAAAAATGTCTGTTCAGGTCCTCTGCCCATTTTTTAATCAGATTGTTGGCTTTTTTTTTTTTTTTTTTTTTTTTTTTGGTATTGACTTACATAAGTTATTTATTCTGGATATTAACCCCTTATCAGATATATCATTTGTAAATATCTTCTCCCATTCAGTAGGTTGCCTGTTTGTTTTGTTGGTTTCCTCTGCTGTGCAAAAGCTTTTTATTTTGACATAGTCCTAGTAGTTTATTTTTGCTTTTGTTCACCTTGCCTTAGGAGACATATCTAGAAAAATGTTATTGGAGCCGATGTCAGAGAAATTACTGGCTGTGTTCTCTTCTATAGCCTTTATGGTTTCAGGTCTCACATTTAGGTCTTTGATTCAGTTTGAGTTTATTTTTGTGTATGCTATTAGAGAGTGGTTCAGTTTCATTCTTGTGCATGTAGCTGTCCAGTTTTCCCAGCACCATTTGTTAAAAAGATTGTCTTTTCCCCATTGTGTATTTTTGCCTTCTTTGTCATAGATTAGCCATATAATCATGGGTTTATTTCTGGGCTCTGTACTCTGTTCCATTGATCTGTGTGTCTGTTATTTGCCAGTACCATACTGTTTTGATTACTACAGTTTTGTAATATATCCTGAAATCAGGAATTGTGATATCTCCAGATTTGTTTTTCTTGCTCAAGATTGCTTTGGCTATTTGGGGTCTTTTTGGTTCCATATGAATTTTAGTGTCATTTGTTCTAGTTCTGTGAAAAAAGCTGTTAGTATTTTGATAGAGATTGCATTGGATCTTTAGATTACTTTGGGTAGTATGGGCATTTTAGCAATATTAATTACTCCAGTCCATGAACATGGGATATCTTTCCATTTGTTTGTGTCATCTTTAGTTTATTTATTTATTTATTTATTTATTTATTTATTTATTTTTATTAAAAAAAATTTTTTAATGTTTATTTATTTTTGAGAGAGACAGAGACAGAATGCGAGTGGGTTGGGGCAGAGAGAGAGGGAGGCACAGAATCTGAAGCAGGGTACAGGCTCAGAGCTGTCAGCGCAGAGCCCAACACAGGGCTCAAACTCACAAGCTATGAGATCATGACCTGAGCCGAAGTTGGACGCTCAACCGACTGAGCCACCCAGGCGCCCTCATCTTCAGTTTTTTAAATCAGTATTTTATAGTTTTCAGAGTACAGGTCTTTCACCTCCAGGGTTAAACATAATTCTAGGTATTTTATTCTTTGCCCCAAAGAATTTATGTTTTTACTTTAAATCATTGTAGAGTCATTAGAAAGCTCAGCTAGGGAAGTGATATGATCTGATTCATATTTTAAATGTGAACTTGCATTTATGGATTCACATACTCATTTGCTTTCACTGGTCATGTAGTGTAAAAGTATGTGGCAGGCTGGGACGCCTGGGTGGCTCAGTTGAGTGTCCAGCTCTTGATTTTGACTAAGGTCATGATCTTCGTTGAGATCGAGCCCTGTGTCAGGCTCTGTGCAGACAGAGCCCTTCTCTCTACCCCTTCTCCCCCACCTCTCAAAATAAGTAAAAATAGTAAACATTTTTTTTGAAAAGTATGTGGCGTGCTTACATAAAATGATATTGAAACGTCATTGATAAATGGCAACTTTTGACCTAATTGTTGGGAGACAGTGGAGAGATGGCTGGCAAACAGACCAAGAAAGTATCAGCCCTATGTTGACAGACACAGCCTCCTCTGAGCCCTACCAAGTTTAATCCAAGTGGAATTATATGGCTATGTTGCCAGGTCTTTTAATTTTCGAAGAGAAGCCAGGAATCCAAATGGTTTTTGTTAAACTTTTCAATTTGTAAGTATTAGTAACTAATGTAAGTAATTTATGAAAATATTATGGGCCAAACAGAACAGCCTTGCAGGTAGAATAGGTTTCCAAAGATGACACTTTGCAATCTCTGGATTAGGGTGATGGCAGTGGAGATATGGAAAAACAGATGGGTTTGTGATGACAAACATGGTGATAGAGTGGCTATAGAAGGTACAGGAGAGGTGACGGAGACAGAAGCCTCACCATTGGCACTGAATTTCTGGCATGTACAATTGGGTGCATAGTGGTCCATTTACTGAGATAGGGAAATCTAGGGAAAGGCAGGAACACCAAATGTTTGGTATTGAGAGATTTTGGATTTGAGATGCCTGAGAGTCATCCAAATGGGGATTTCCAGAGAAAGTTGCATGAAAAGGACTGGCACATGGAAAACAGGTCTTGATTGAAAATGTATATTGGGAGTTAACTGGCATATAGTTGAGTTGAAGCTATAGGAGCAGATGCACTCAGCTAGGGTGAAAGGCTGAGAGAGAGTACAGAAGAGGGTGTGTGTCTAGCCTGAGAGGCATAACTATTCCTTTGATAAGCATCTCTGCTCTTCCTCTTTCTATGTGTAAACGTATGGGTTAAACATGTAATTAAGTTTATGTTTCCTGCTTGAGAAAATAAATATTCCTCTTATCTTTTTAGGAAGTGTAACAGTGATCCTAGGAACCTTAGAAACTCAAACTCATAAGGAGTTACTCATATACAACTAGAGGAAATGGCTAGTCTTATCTTAAACTTGCTAGAAGCAGAGAGAAAAAGCAGTGTTTTGACTAATTCTCAGTAGGGATTTCAGGCCAATCCCAGAATGAAAATTTTATAGTCACCCTCTATGTTCATGGTCGACTAAAGTCCATCCCATTTGAATTCTTCCCTCCTTCCCCTCTTCCTCCTGCCTTCCTCAAATACTTGAGCACCTACTATATGCAAATCATTATATAAGCATAGGTAAGGTAATAGTCAAAACAAAACCAATAAGACCCATGAAACTTACTATCTATTATCAGTAATGATATATGTTTCTTTAAATATTCTGCTACCCTGAAATTCATTTTGTAAAATTTTTTCATGCTTTTTTATATGGGAGGGGGTAGTGTGGGAGGCCTAAAAGTAAAAAATCAGAATGAATACGAATAATATACATCTCCCTTTGGGGATCTTTCACCTGAGACTACCAGAAACATAGTCATTAAGTTTCTGTTTCACCTATGTGCAACATTAAGACAGCTTTTGTGTTTTCTTGGCTTGCTGTCCTTCTGATCAACCTATGAATGGATGTAAAAGAGGAGGACCCTGCTCAGTGCAGACCATGCGGGGGTGATGCTGTGTGCAGAGTATTGCCACTCTAGCATCTGGTATCTTAGAACACAGCAGGAGATATATATCACAGCTCTGCTTTGCTTTGGAGTTAAATTCAGAGTGGTAATTTTATTTTTAAAAAATTTATGTTTAAACCTTTAGATATCTCAACACTCACTCCCAGTGAAGCACCCCTGAAGCTCTCCTGCTAGTTGGTTCAAGCTTTGGTGTCCAGAGATAACAATGTTTTCTTGGGTTAGACTTTTTATTTTATAAATCTTTATACAGTTGGCCCTTCCGGTTGACCTTCAGGTATAAGACATACTGCTTTTGTTTAGTGCTTTAAAAAAAGAACAAAAAGTGAATCTGAACAGAGCCTAGCTTTTCTTTTTGTTAGGATTTTGTATCTGCTTTTATACCTTGTGAGCGCCGGAGGCATCTTAAGATGGACATGATTTTATAAATCTTAAATAAAAAATAAATGCCTTATGGGCTTGGGGTTTCCAAGTGTGTAACATGCTGTAAGTCAGTGAGTCTGTTGTAATACAATAAGGTTTATTGTAATACAAACCAATTTATCACAACTATGGTCATGGATTACTAGCCTCATCCATAAAATGGGTCCCACTGTGGGGCATTTCATATTAATTTATTATATCTCCACTACGTGTAGTATTATTACTTAGCCCTTATTAAATGCCAAGTTTCTTAGGCGCTGTACAAAATCAGATGACAGAACTTGACTCAGGCCAAAATGTTGGCACACTGACATCGGAGCCAGGCAGAGGAAGGACAGCCCTGCTTTTCTGTGGTCCACCTGTTCTGATTCCCGTGACCCTGCCATACTGTTGATTCCTAAATGATTTCAGTCCCATATACAATTTGCTCATGATTCACATGCCCTATGCATTGTAGGTATTAATAAAGAATCTTAACCTTAACTTTTAAGAGGAAAACGCTAATAACATCAACATTCCTGCCCTTCATTCTGTGAGAAACCTTTAACACTGGCAATGCAACCACCAAGGGGTTTCTAGATCTATTTATTTCCCTTCACTTGTGCACTCTAACATAGCACAGAATTTTTCCTTAGTCACATCTCTATGAGTCTAATTCCACATACAGCTTAATACAGAATCGTGCTTTAAAATATTTTATTTTTAATACCTCTAGTCAAATCGCATTTATCTCTTATAATTTACTCTGCCTTCTGTTTTATTTGTGGTGTATTTTTATGCCCATGTTGAATTGGTCCAGCTTCCAGTTATGCTCCCATCATTTGGCTTGGACCCAAGAAACACAAATCATTTTTCATATTATCCCGAGAAAAAGATAATCAAATAAATCTCTTTAAAAAATTAATAGACATTTCAAAGCCAATTAGAAGTGATTTGCAGATTGGTTTTGATCGTCTGTGCTTCTGCCTTCAGTTAACATAAATAATCAAAAGTTGGCTGTGGCACAGTATGACTCTTGAGCAGAACAGTGGTCATCTGGTTATAAATACTCTCAAGACCAGCCATCTGTCCTAAAGGAATTGGGACACCAGAGTCTCAGATTCTTCACTTCATTTCTGCCCATCTTGGAAATTAGTGTTAAACCTGAGTTTATTTGATTAGAGGAGTAAATACATTTAAATAAGGCTGATGTTGGTAATACCTGTTTGAACCAAATTACAAAAACTTAATATTACATTAGTTGTTGACACTGTTGCTATTAGTTAAATGTGGTGCAAGCAATTAAAAATTTGGTAAACAAAGGGCTGTGGACTTAGTAAATTTTGATTAAAAAAACTGATGTAGATGATAATTTGGGAGGTATTGAAATTACTCCTGCTTATATATAAAAAATGTTATGTAGATAATACCTGTCACTCCTAAAATGTATCTGGATTTCAGCATTAAAATCAGAATGAATACCCTTACCATTCCTCCCACTCCTATTTGCTTTTTTATTGTTAGTATAGACAATGCATATGCTCCTAAGGAACCCCTTAATTTCCCCAAAGTAATTTGTGATTTTTCTCATCTTTGGGGTTTAATACTGTGGAGTCAACCATTACTCTTTCATCTTAGGAAACTAATGAATTCCTAGGTATCGAGTGTGTAGGAATAGATTTACACTAGGTGACTTTTCCTCCCAAATTGGTACCTCATTACTATGAATTTGCAAAGAGCGGTTGCGGGTTCTAATATGCAGTTCTGATGTTTAATTTTACCAGTATCTGTATCAGTAAGGGAACAGATTAAGCTATTCTGTCAAAGAGACCCAGGGACTTTGATAAAAATAGAAACACAGTTATTTTTTTCTCACTTAATAGAAATCGAGGGCTGATAGGCAGGCTCCCCCTCCTAACCTCACGGGACTCAGGCTGCCAGGGTGACTCTGCCATCTTTAGATGGGACTTCCACGGTTCCTCTGGTGGTTTCATGGTAGCAGAGGAGTGCATGCCCAGTGTATTAGATCAAGACTTGGAAATAATTAGCCATCACTTCCACTCGCATTCTGTTGGTGAGGACTTAGTTACTGGCCACACCTATTGGCAATGGAAGCTGGGAAATGAAATCTCAGTTGGGTAGCCATGTGCCAGCTAAAATTTGCCAAAGAGGGAGAACAAGTTTTAAAGGCATGCCACTCCATCTTATATCTAATATTTTCTTTGTCCGTAACATAAGATTCAATGTCATATTGTCAGTACGTGGTAGTTAAAGTGAAGCACTTTCCCTAACTCTCCTTCATCTCCACATCTCTAAGAGAAATAAAAATGTAAGAGACACACTCACCCTTGTGTTAAAATGGAAGATAAACTTGATACAGTAGATCTGCAAAATCAGCAGAAATGGATAGAATTGCTCTTTGCCCTGCAGGAGTCTTTGATTATCTGTGTGTATTTACATATCCAAAAAAAAAAAAAAAAAAAAAGTCAGTCCGAAGGACTGTTGGCCACTTGTGAAAGGATAGTAAAGGGAAATTCACTGAGATAGATTCTGAGAGAGTTTATCCAAGCATTTTATAAGAGAGTAGTTGTTTCAAGTCCCAAAAGTAAGGCTGTTGATTGATGCCTTTGTTCATTTGAATCCTAACTTTCTTTTGGGGAGTAGTACAGACTCATCAAGCACCTTCCTAAATCCCATGCCATTCTCTATACACAGAAAAAATGCATCAATCATGCAACCTATAAATATTTCTTTTTTGTTTTTAAATTTATTTATTTTGAGAGAGAGAGAGAGAGAGCGAGCATTCACGTGCACAAGCAGGGGAGGGGCAGAGAGAAAGAGGGAGAGAGAGAATCCCAAGCAGGCTCCATGCTCAGCATGGAGCCTGATGTGGGGCTCAATCCCAGGAACCATGTGATCATGACCTGAGCCAAAACCAAGAGTTGGATGCTTACCCAACTGAGCCACCCAAGCGTCTCATGCTATAAATATTTCTGATTTCTAGGACACTGATTTTTCATGATTAAGAATAAGTGGCTGGAAATCATAGTGATATATTTCTTCCTTCTCTCAGAAATTAGTCTCTGGTTATCATTTTGACTAATATTGAAGTGGTTTGACTACAGGAATGGAATGTGCTATTCATGTCAGTATGCTTTCACCCATGTGACGAAGTATTTTTTGTTGTAAACTAATAAACCACTCTGGTGCCTACTCCAGCCTTAAGTTAATTTTACTAAGAGTGAGCCCATTTCTAAGGGCTTGATCACCCAGACACTGACAAGATAGCCAGATTTAGCTGGCCTTCCCTTGTTTGGTGCCACCCTCCCCAGGGAGTGAATGACTGATTCTGATCTTTGTTAACTCATGTCTTCATCATGAGCATGAAAAATGTAGCTAGTGGACAGAGACTACCTCCTTGTGGTTTTATTAAATAATGTCTAGCAAGTAAAAGTGGCTTGAAGAAGAATTGAAGTCTGCCTCAATGCTGCCAAAACAACTATCACTGTGCCAAAACTAAAACTCGTTTCTGAATGGTTAGAACTACATAACTCCATATTGTAGTCAGTGTGTACATTTTTCAGAAGACTCACAATGTTGGACTTACTGGAATGCAGTTCTGTGTAAAATTTGTGTTCTACAGGAAACAACTTAGATAATTTTGTGGTCAAGGTAGCTCATCCATTAAATAAACATTGATTTAAGCCTTGTTCACTGTTCTAAAAATAATCCATCACTCTACTCAGTTTTTCTTAAGCAGTTTTCTTGCTTGCTTGCTTGCTTGCTTACTTATTCCTGAGAGAGAGAGAGAGAGAGCACAAGCGGGGTGGGGCAGAGAGAGACGGAAACATAGAATCTGAAGCAGGCTCCAGGCTCTGAGCTGTCAGCACAGAGCCCAGTGTGGGGCTTGAACTCATGTACCACGAGATCGTGACCTGAGCTGAAGTTGGCCACTTAACCGACCGAGCCACCCAGCTGCTCCAGCAATTTTCATTCTTGAGAATCCTAAGGAGAAGAAAAATCCCTTAGCCTGTCTTAGAACATTTTGTAATATATGACCACTAAAGAGTTTTTTTCCCCCAATATTCTGCATATGGATTGTTCTATCATCTGGAAATGAAAAGCCAGCCACTAAGCAGCTTTTTTTCAATATGCTTTTGATATAACCTTCTATACTTGGAAATGGTTTGAAGTCACCCCCCATCCCCCAATTTTTAAATTTTGGCTAGCAACTCTTATTTCTGACACTTTCTGATATTTTTTACTTAATAAATCTATTAATTAAGATTTATTAATAGTGATTAGTAACTGGAGAAATCTAACCTCTTGTTTTCCAAGTAGTGTTGTTGGCTAAGGAGAAAAACATTAAATCTCTCTTGTCTCCTTCTAATAATTGAAGAGATGTCTCAAAGCAGCTTCTTGACAAATGGACAGTATGATATAGGCAAGAAATCTTAAAGGATTCCAGATTAGCAGGAGAACACAACAGTTTAAAAAACATAAACTTTAGAGCCACGTTACCCAGGTGTGAACTGTGGGCCTGCCGCTCACAGCTATATGTCTGGATAGTTGCTTAGCTTTCTTGTGCCTCAGTTTCCCTAACCTTTAAATAGAGATAGTAATCGTACCTTGTAGCATTGTGAAATTTAAATTAAATTAGTTAATATATATGTAAAATGTTTAAGACAGTGCCTGGTATATACTATGCTATAAGCATGCTATAGTAATAATACCAGGAATAAAAAACATTCTAGACCATAACACTGTTGGAAGATTTTGGGGTGGATTAAGCTGAAGGACAGACAGAATTTGGATGATCTTAGAGGAGGGGAGAGACCTGTCCAGACAAGGCAGAGAGCCTGCATGATGGGTAGAGGGCACTCACTAGACTGGTTTGGTTGGGATGGAGTTGTCTGAAACATGAGGATTTGAATGCTGGCAGAAAGGCAGACTTATGCCCAACTCTCAGGCTTTCAGTGTATTGTCAGGAGTTTGGATTTAACCTTTGTAGCAGGTAGAGTATGAGCATGTTTTACTTTTGATACGAAGTAGTTTGCTGGATTGATTGGTGGAGACAAGTGGTTAGTGATGGCCAGTGACGTTACAGCCATCGTACAGACTTGAAGTGGGATGGGTACAGTAAAAACAGAGAAGAGATGTCTCTGCAAGAGGCATTGTCATGGAAAATTGAAAGGCTCTGCCTTCCTAGCTTTTGAGCACTTTTCTCCTGCCTAGTATGTGCTCTCCCTTCACTTGGTATTTTTAACTACAGAGGGAAAATCAGAATAAGAAGCAGTCTGTGGATAGAGTATCAGGTTTTTTGGACATGGCTTAGATTGAGAATTGGAAATGTCTGACAGGGAGTTGGAAATGAAGGACTGAAAGGAGAGAAGTTGAGGCTGGAGGTAGAAATATGGCAGTCATCTCCTTAGAACTAATATTTGAAGCGTGGGAAGAGTCAAGATCTTTGAGAGAGAAAATGGGAAAAGCTAGGCCAACTCCTTGAAGAACATCTGGTTTAAGGGAATATGACAAAGCAGCCGAAGAACTGGGGGGAAACCAAGACTGTGTTAACAATTCACATTAAAGAAGAGTTTGCAGAGTGCATAATGAGCAGTGTCAAGCTGCAGAACAAACAGAATGAGACCTAAAGTTGTTATTGAGTCTAGTGATAAGGAGGCCATTCATAATCTTGGGAGGTAAAGCTTTGATAGAGTACAAGAAACCGGATTTGGGGACTTTTGTCTGAGAAGTAAGGATGTGAAAGGAAGAAGAAATATTGGATGGCTCTGGTAGGTCCAAGTTAACATTTTTTTCCCAAAAATGATAGATGTGCATATTTTCAGAGAGAGAGAGAGAAGCCAGTGGAAAGGAGAGATTAATGTTTTGGGGGAATGTAGTAAACTGGAAAGGAGCTGCAGAGTGGAGCCCGTGGGCTTAGCCTCAGAAGGGAGGAGGCACATGCTCTCGGGCAGTGGCCTGGGGTGTCTCACCTCAGACAGGGCTGCACACCCAGCAGGTATTTGGAAACACTATATAAAAGGAAGAATACGAGTTATAGAAACAGATATTCAGAAATAAGAGGTGAGAATGAGTGAGTTAATGATGCCTGTTGTGTTAGGTTCAGTCGTTAAGGTAGGAAACAGTCGTCAGACAAGATGTTCATGAGGATGCTAAGAGTGATGGTTAACATCTACTATATGTTGAGCACCATTCTCAGTGTTTTACATGTATTATCTCATTTATTTCTCAAACCTGTAGGGTAACTAATAAGGAATATTCATGAACATTTAGGACATTTATGGTGGTAATGGTGCCTAGGAAGCAAACTGTAAGATATGTTTTTTTTTAAATCTTTAATAGCAGTGAATTTCTTTTTTTTTTTTTCAATATATGAGGTTTATTGTCAAATTGGTTTCCATACAACACCCAGTGCTCATCCCAAAAGGTGCCCTCTTCAATACCCATCACCCACCCTCCCCTCCCTCCCACCCCCCATCAACCCTCAGTTTGTTCTCAAGTTTTTTTTTTTAATTTTTTTTAACGTTTATTTATTTTTGAGACAGAGAGAGACAGAGCATGAACGGGGAGAGAGAGGGAGACACAGAATCTGAAACAGGCTCTAGGCTCTGAGCTGTCAGCACAGAGCCCGACGTGGGGCTCGAACTCACGGACCGCGAGATCATGACCCAAGCCGAAGTCGGCCGCTGAACCGACTGAGCCACCCAGGCGCCCCTGTTCTCAGTTTTTAAGAGTCTCTTATGCTTTGGCTCTCTTCCACTCTAACCTCTTTTTTTTTTTCCCTTCCCCTCCCCCATGGGTTTCTGTTAAGTTTCTCAGGATCCACATAAGAGTGAAAACATATGGTGTCTGTCTTTCTCTGTATGGCTTATTTCACTTAGCATAACGCTCTCCAGTTCCATCCATGTTGCTACAAAGGGCCATATTTCATTCTTTCTCATTGCCACGTAGTACTCCATTGTGTATGTAAACCACAATTTTTTTTATCCATTCATCAGTTGATGGACATTTAGGCTCTTTCCATAATTTGGCTTTTGTTGAGAGTGCTAATAGCAGTGAATTTCTTAAAAATGACTTTTTTTTGTGAAGGTAATATATGCTCATTGAAGAAAATTTAGAAAATAAAGCATACATTTAAAAATTCTTTTTTTTTAATATTTATTTGGGGCACCTGGGTGGCTTAGTTGGTTGAGCATCCAGCTCTTGATTTTAGCTCAGGTCATGATCTCATGGTTCGTGGGATTGAGTCCCGCTTTGGGCTCTGCACTGACAGCAGGAGCCTGCTGGGGATTTTCTCTCCCTCTCTCTCTGCCCTTCCCCCACTCATGTGCACTCACACTCCCTTTCTCTCAAAAAAATCTTTATATATTTATTTTGAGAGAGAGGGAGAGCATGAGTTGGGGAGGGGGGGAGAGAGAGAATCCTGAGCAGCCTCCATGCTCAGGGTGAAGCCCAACTTGGGGCTCGATCCTACAACCATGAGATCATGACCTGAGCCAAAATCAAGAGCTGCACACTTAACCGACTGAGCCACCCAGGCTCCCCAATAAAGGATACATTTAAACAAAGTCATTCTAAACCCACAAATAAATGTATGTTGACAATTTCTTTTATTTTTGTGAATCTTTTTTCTAAGTTTATTTTTTCTTTTTACAAAATTATATGAATGGGTGTATGTGCACAAGTATATATACTTTGTGGGATTTTCACTTAAAATGTTATTGAGACTATTATTTCATGTCATCAGATACACCATCAAAATCTCACCATTTTTCTTTTGTTGAACCACTGGGTCATTTCTGTATTTTGTTCTTGTAAATAATGTTACAGTGAACAGCTTTCTTTGTTTACAGCTCTTATTATTACCTTAGGCTATATATTAGTCAGGATGGCTTGGTGTGTAAGTGATGGGAGCCCACCTTGAACTAGCTTAGGTGGAAACAATGTTTTGGCTGGGATATATAACCGCTAAACTGTCAGGGCTGCAACTGGGCCCCAGGGGTAGCTGAGGCCAGGGACAGCTCAGACTCCTCAAAACACTCCCTCCTCATTCCTAGTTCTCTGTGTGTAATTGCTTTCAGAAGCAGTTTCCCCTCCATACCTTAGGAAACGGGACCACAGATCACTCCTGGGCCATAGCTCACAGCACTGGCAGCAGGGTGGGACCACAGCTTGCTTTCCCCAAAAACGATTTTATTATAAAATTCTTCAAACAAAAAGATCTACTCTTTAAGCATGTTACTTATATTTCCTTTTTCACATATCTATCCTGTTATCTATAGTGCATCTTTTGAAAATACATTTCAGAGTCAATTATAGACATCGGTACACTTCCTCCTAAGTCCTTTAGCATCATATCATTAACTTAGAGTTCAGTATTTGTTTACTTTTTTTTTTGACGTAAAATTTGCATGCAAAGAAATGCACAAATTTTAAGTTAAATTTGCTGACTTTTGACAAATCTGTACACCTGTGTAACTCAAACCCTTAAGATGCCCACTTTTTATGATCTTAAGATAAAAAAAAAAATCCCAGGAAATTGCTGTGACTCACCTACTTTGAGTCTGGCGCCCATTCCTGAGCTCACATAGTTAGAGTGAAGGAGGCAGCATTTCCCACCATAAGAGGATTCCGTACAGATAGAACTGTAGATATCTGCAGGAGAGCTTTCTAGAAGTTGAATTACACTAATTGAATTTAGACAGCATGACTTTATGCTATGTAAAAACACGTATATTGGTTTTCATTTTCTTTAGAAAGCCACATCTGATGTCCCAGAGTAGTGGTTTCTTGATTCTGTGTAACTGTGCTTCATCATTTTTTTCTTTAATTTATATATCATGTATTTTATATGCCTTAAACAATAGATAGTAAACTCTTGAGGGCAAAGACCAGTTATTTTTCAAATCTAACTTTATCCCTTTTATAATGGCATGTGATGGTAGGTACTCAGATTCTTCTCCAACCAGCCAGATCCTTTATGCATCAGTGAAGATGCTTTTAACTGCATGTAATAGCAAACTGTGATTCAAAGAGGATTAAATAATAAGGAAGTATGCTTCCTTATGTAAAAGTACAGAGATTGACCAGCTTCAAATTAAATGCTGTTAATTTGTGGCTTTACGGCATTGCCAGAGACCTAAGGTTTTCTGTCTTTAGGCTCTCACTGCTTTAGGCCATTGCTGTGTCAGCTTTGTCCTCAGACTGCATCCTTTCATGGTCATAAGATGGCTGTTACAAGTCCAGGCATCACTTCCAGGTGCAATAGTATTCCTTTTTTTCTGTCTCTCAAAAGAGCTAAGAAACCTTTTCCAGAAGCCTCCTATCAGACCTCCATATGTCATTGGCAAGAACTAGTTGAAATCATCAACCCCACATCAGCCACTGGTGAAGTGTTTGATTCTTAGTATATTTTTAAAATGTGCATTTTAATTGTTTCTTCTTAATTTCACCTGGAATTAGTTCCTGTAAGCCTAATGTCTAAGCCTGGGTTTCTGGAAAACAGAGCCTGAGGCAAGGATTAAAGTGTTGATGCTTCCTTTGAGAGGTACAGATCCAGGTCTGCAAGGGGAAGGGCAAAAGGAGGTGAAGCAAGGAAAGATGCAAAGAAATGGATGTGATGTGTTGTTGAGTAGCTGTTGCTTCACTACAGGCTTGAAGAGACACAGCAGGTCACTCAGTGGGCATGTTTACTTGCCAACAGGATTTCTCTGAAAGGGTAGCAAGGAGGAACCATACATGGAGTAGCCCTCGGAAAAGATAAGGAAAGGGGAATTTATCTACCTGGTTTCCTCCTGTCTCCTCTTCCTAGTTGTTGAAGGTTTGTGCCCTGGGGAGCTGACTTCCCTGTACTCCCAAGCTGAATCACCCAGGCCCTTTATGGCCACTTGGGATGATAGATGCCCTGCAGTGGGGTAGTTCATCCAAGTCCAAAAGTGACTTGGATGAGGCACCAGCCGAGTGAGGAGGTGGCAGGAGGGAGAGGGAGGTGGTTGCAGATATCGGAGAAGGTACGCAGGTTTGTGTCCCAATATTCCTAAGAGGATTGAAATTGAACTTACTTGCTATATAGCTTTATAGTAGTCTCTCTTTATCCATGGTTTCACTTTGCACGATTTCAGTTACCTGTGGTCAACAGCAGTCTGGAAGCAGATAATCCTTCTGACATATCATCATCAGAAGGCCAGTAGTAGCCTAAAGTTACATCATTATGCCTATGTCATTCCCCTCACTTCATTTCATCATGTGGGCATTTTATCATCTCACCTCATCACAAGAAGAGGGTATGAATACTGTACAATAAGATATTTTGAGAGAGAGAGAGCACTAGCTTCTTCAATAGTACATTGTTAGAATTGTTCTATTTTAATATTCTTATTAACCTCTTACTGTGTCTAATTTAGTAAATAAACTTTATCATAGGTATGCATATATAGAAAAAACATAGTAGATACAGGGTTTGGTACTATCTGTGGTTTGTGGCATCCACCGGGGTCTTGGAATGTATCCTCCCACAGATAAGTGGGGGACTACTGTACTTTGATTTTTAATTACTTGGAAACATAAGAGTCAGAAAGTGAGTCAGAAAGTAAGTCAGAGACTGTTTTTGCTACCCAAGGCTATGAAGGTTAAGATAATCACCTTATGAAATGTTTTGCTTTTCTCTGGTCTGGGAATCTCTTCAAGAGGCGTTGGCAATGTTCCAGAGCTCACAAATCATATTGGTTGTTGTGGATCTAGGTCAACATCGACTTCTCCATAGTCTTCCTGAAATATGACTGAGACTGAATGGAGTGGCTCTGGGCACTGTGAGATTGTCTAGTCTTTCCAAGTTTATCAGGATTGATGGGCTCTTTGGAGCCCCAGACACTTGGAAATCCTCTAAATATTGGCTTTGAATTCTGAAAGTTCTTACAAGGCCACCTTCTTTTCAGAGAGCAATTTTTGCTTTTTATTCAGCGTGAAGAGAGACAATTGTATTGAATTGGTGACAGAAGAGGCACAATCTGATAGAATAAAGGGAGGAATGTCCTTTCTGACTTGGTTTGGTTTTTGCATTCTTCGTTTGTTTCTTCCATTTTCTTGGGTGAAGATCTCTTTGTTTTTTTCCATTAGTGTACTTTAGTCAGATCACTGTGTCTGCTTAATAGGTATTACAGAGTGATGGTAGCTGTTTTTGTGTGGGCGATTAAAAGATGAGCTTGTCAGAGATGAATGTTAATTGGCTGCATCTAATAAGCCTGAGGAGACTTCCTGCTTCTGTGTCGTCATAGGAACTGAGGCAGAGCAGTTGGACATCCTTAGCATGTCTCTAGCTGAGTGTTCCCGACCCATTCTGCATTGCCTACAGGGAGCGGCACTGGCATGGACACCGGGAGGCCATGTAGCCCTGGGAGCTGCATTGAAAGTGGGAGAATCCCTTGCCAGCCTTTGGTTTGTGCTATCCAGATTTTTGAAGGTGTTCTGAAAGGATTTGTGGGTTTTTTCACCAGGCTTTATGTCTAGACTTTACCTAGGGATATAAAGTCACATTAGGTATATTAGTGTTATAGCATAGTTTCTACCTGTATTATCTGGTTATTTGACCCTCTTCCTGTTAAGCAATTTATGGAATGACTGTTACTTGATTTAAGGAAATCTTGAAAATAAAAAGTCCCTGCCTCCATTTTCTGGTCCAGTGAAGATGTTCATTTGCCTTTCTCTTCTGTTCACCTTGGACACTTGTTACCAACCATGAAGTGTGAGGCTACTTGTAGGGCTGATTTAAGGTGAGATATTTTCTCCGTTTTGAGGCTCTACTTATGAGCTAGAGTCATAAAAATTCAAGAATCGTGCCAAATGTTCTTTTGTTGATGACTGTGATTTAGTCTGTTATGTAACTGTAATGTATAATTTACACATCCTGAAGATCATCAGTCTCTGTACAAAGTGACTATATTTAACCCTCACTTCTTTGGAAAAAGAGAACATTACCAATTATCTTTGAAACTATATTTGTGAGACAATGCACATTGACCCACCCTCTGTCTCCATTTTTAATTTTTGGTGTGCTAAGTAGTATTTTATGATTTATTCTGTGCTTTTTGTGTATAAAGGCTCAAAGGAGAGCTTGGTGGCTGATGTCTTGAGGTCCCCATTGCTCATATTGTCTACACCAAGAACAACGGACATAATATCCGTGTCATCTCTGTTAATATTCAGGTCCAGAGAGAACAAAGGGTAAACTTCTTTCTACTATTATTTTTTAGTTGTAGAAGGGGAGTGAAGAGAGAAGATAGTGAAATATTAAATGGTGAACAGTTTTATACTTAGTAGTATGAAAACCATACTTCCTTTTTCTGTTTTGTGATGCCACTAGTGCCTGTGTCATTTCGAAGGTTTTTGAGAAAGAAAATAGTTAATGTTGATTTTCTTGTATCTTAACCTTTGTAAGTTAAGTCCAGTTTTAAGCTCAGATTCCATAATGGTGTCTTGTAAACAAATTCGCTTATTTACCACAACATTTTGCCTCACTGCCCTGCCGCAGGCTCTGTTTATATGAAGTTGTCATGATGTAAGAGGAAATGTTGACTGTGTTCACATAGGACTGTGTTCCCTTAAGAAAGAAAGCCTTGAATAAGAAAATGATGTTCTCATTAAATCAGCTCTTTAAGAGTAGGTGGGAGGAATTGCTATCGATCTAATGGATTTAATAGTTCATATACAAAGTCTGTGGAATAGAAGTAATATTCTGCAGCTGAGTAACTGTAGATTAATCCATCTTCAGACAGAATTCTGGAAGCATCTGTAAAACTGGAAAATTACTTTTTCTTTCCTTTTTTTCAGGCACAACTGGACTAAATGTATTTCCCAAATACTTTAGAATTAAATTATATCCACATAAGTAGATCTACTAAAAATTATACGAAAAATTGAAATAAAATCATAAAATATAACTGTTAGGTTCTCCTTGGCTACATTTACTCTGCTGCTGGTTTGTTTGGAAGGGCTGCAGTGTTGAAGGGTAACCAGAGGTCACTTGTAGAAAGTCTTTGTTAGGTGGTTCTCTAATAGCTAGTAGTGGTCTATTTTAGTTCAGTTGGATGAAGTAGTCCTTTTAAGGTGGGTGGTGAAATCAGACATTTAAGCTTCTCTTCATGCTCGCCCATTGACCCTTTTAAACCCTTTTCTTTTATTCCACTCACTGAAAGCACATCACCGAGCCCTCCTTCTTTGTCAGGAAAGGCCAACCATTCCCTTTCCCCTTTCCGCCCTAACCTTTAATGAGCGGTTGGTTCTGTGAGGCTATGGGGGCTCCCGGCACATGTGAGACTTTTGATAGTTATAGGTGACATTCTGTGGATGGGAATGAGGTGTCCCTGATCATGTTCATGCTTCATGCCCATGTCAACTATGTATTCTATTCATGCCTGACACCTAAAGGATAGTCCACCTGGGTGGCGCATGCCATTCGAAGGTTCTTGAGGAAAGAAAAAGTAGAATAATCATAATAACAACTACAACTCTGTGTATCAGAAAAGGAAAAATGCGGAAGGAATTGGGACTCTTGATAAATTGACAACTAAAAGACAAATAGAGCTGCATTAGGAGCAACAGCAGTCCCTTGTGTCTCTGTAAAGCATCGCAGTTTACAAAGCACTCTCTGGGTTTTGTGTGGTCTTCCCTGATAGCAGAAGGGTGTGAATTGGCAGGATCTCATGGTTTCTTTAGCCTTACAATCTCTGGATCTAAATATTCACACCTGGGATTTTATTTTTTTTAATTTTGAGAGAGCATGAGAGAGCGTGAGCAGGTTAGAGGGGCAGAGAGAGAGAGAAAGAGAGAGAGAATCTTAGGCAGATTCCCTACTTAGCATGGAGCCCAATGCAGGGCTCGATCCCATGACCCTGGGAACATGACCTGAGCCAAAATCCAAGAGACGAACGTTTAACCGACTGAACCACCCAGGCACCCTGTCACCTGTGATTTTAATTGGTATGATTGCCACGTGTTATTATTAAACTGCTCAAATAGTCAGATAGTCTGTTACTGGTGCAGCTGTTCTTCTTCGTGTTTAGTCTTTTCCCTCTTCTGCTTCTCTCATCACTGTCACTTTCCAGTTTGGAAACTAGAGCATATGTAGCCATCTTTATTTACTTTTGTTCTGTGCTAGCATTTGCCTTCTTCTAAATGAGGTTGTCCTTTATGAGACAGCTGGCAATTTGTTTCTACAGTCAGGGCTCATATACTGCATTTCAGAACCTGGGATATGTTACTAAGCCTTCAAAAATAAAAATATCATCTGAATGAGCACTGCCCCGGTGCTGGTGTGCTATAGACACCCCTCCCCTGCCTCTTCCCTACAAAACAAAAGTCACACCTGAATGTGTCAGTGACACAATGTCAGTGACATTGGTACTTCTGCTTATTTACCCCACCTCTCCCGATAGTTTTACAATCAATAGTAGTCTGTGAGAATGGCCGTAAATAGACATGTATGTGTGTATGTCTTCATATGAATCTCTTTCTCCCAAGCAGGACCATTTCTTTGGTTCATTTTCATGAGCAGTAATCTTAATTTGATTTTATTATCAGCCCACGGAGCATTTTTTTCTCTTTCATTTACATCAGGGTAGTTGAAAGCATCATGGGACTTTGAAAGCACAATGGGAGCACTTCTTAAAACATGCTTTTATTAAATCAACCTTCTAAGAAAAATTCTATAAGCCAGATAAACCCCTGAGTTCCCTGGGCTTTAATGAGGTTCATAGTTAGGCATTGGGTTAAGGGTAGGGCACCATGAATCCATCAGAATTTATACTTGGGATGTGTGGACTAACCCAGGCAAAAACCAGTGCTTTTTGACCGGATCCTTGGGATATCTTCATCAATTCTGGTGTTTTTAGATTCTGTGTATTTTGGAACCTTGTTATTTTTACATTACATGTATCACAAACTTCAGCATTAGGGTACATGGAAATACTTAAGTCTCAACCAGCATAGTATAGCATAGTATATCACTATAGTGGTTAGTTAAATATATTTATTTAAAGAAAAATTTGTAATGATATGGATTCATTTTTAAAACCTACCCTTTCATAGTTAAACGCTTACTTCTTAAGGATAATGAAAGCATTTTCTGAAATCTATTAAACTGTTGATTACTGCCTCTAAAAGGATTATTTGTTTTGTTTTGTTTTGTTTTGTGAAAGGGTCAGACTAAGTAGTTTACCTCCCAGCGACACGTCTGCTCTGTTATAGAAGCTGGTAAAGCTTTTGCAAGAGCAAGGTATGTAAAGTTGCTAAAGAAGAATTCATTTCAGTTCAGTAAGCGAACTCCCACCTTTTGCTTGGCACTGGAGAGACAGAGACGGCGCGCCCACATCCCTATTCTTAAACAGCTCACAGTTTACTGGAAGAGTGAATTTTATGTGGGTCATCTCAGTTGATTGCACCTAATTGATAGGCACCATATGGTGTTTGGGGTGCACACATTCCACAGGCCCAGTGTGATTACGCGGGTGAGGTTAACCATACCATCCCTTTCCTTTGTTAAACTTGGTGGTAGCTTTTCATTGCTCTGTGGATCGAGCTCAGTATGCCCACTCTGAGCTTTGGAGAGCCGCATGCCATTTCATTTATCTCTCATCTGCTTGCACATATGTGAGGTTAAGTCTTCCCCAGAATTGTACCTTGTGTCCTTCCTGTCATCTATATGCAGGCAGATCTTTACTCTTCCATGTAAAAATTTTTCAGATGTATGTGAAAAGAGTTGACAGTCTCCCTTCATACTGTGAATTGGGCATAATGAATGTGTAGGTAATCACCATAATTCTAATATATAGGGATTCAAATATACTGAAGGTATTTCCAAACTACTCTGGGAGAGGAGCACGGTGGAGGAAATGATTATTTCTGGGGAGTTAAGAAAATGTTTTATAAAGAAAATCATGTTCATATAGATTGTCAAGGATGAGTTGGAGTTTCCCAGGTGGGAAGTTTATTTTGGGCAGAGGGACTAGTGTATGTGAAAAGTTAGGGCATCATGAGAGAATGGCACCAGCAAGATTTGTATGATAAGCTCTGAAATGCAAGAGCCAAGCCTAGGCAGCTCTTTGAGAATGCTGCATACTGGCGCATTACCAGCTGGTTTAGGCACTTGATAATTTTTTTTTTTTTTTTTAATGAAACATGAGGCTAAGAGTAGCTGGTTCTTTGATCAGGAAGGAAAATGTGAGTAATCCTGTAAGAACCACATTCATTCATCATTCATCAGGCATTCATTCAACAAATATACACCGAGGCTGCTACGCTCAAAGCAACAAGGGAGATATAAAGATGTTCCTGCCCTGTGTATGCAATGCCTCTTCCCCAAATACAGGGTTTTATTAGATTTTTCTTTTGAAAAGTGTTAATTCTGTGCCATTTTATTATGTTTTATGCATGCTTGCTACCAAAGCACTGTATATTACTGCTCTCTCTGAAAGGTTCAAAACCATTTAACCCACTCCACTGCTTTATTTCAGGCATTCTCAGTCTGCGTTTTGAGCAGAGTACAGGCGATCAAATGGCCGGCATTTTTCTGCGTATTGTGCCTTGCTAGCCTGCGTTTATAAGGTCAAGTAGGTGGAGCCTGCAGTATTAGAGATGTGAAAGCTGATTTGTACTGAACCTTTTAAGCGTAACATATCTTAGCTGCCATTCTTTGCTTATAGTCGATGCAAAGAGAATACAGTTTAACTGTAGCAAAGAAAAACTGAATAACACTGAAAGCAGAATAGAAATTGTGTTCTTAAAGATTGGACTCCTGATGATATATCCTATTATGCATGTGTGAAAGAACATCCAAACCTGTTCTTGAGGATTATTTTAAATTCATCCCTTCCCTTTTCCTTCCTTTCCCTATCCTTCCCTGCCCTTCCCTTCCCTTTCATCCACCCACTGCCTGTTCCCTTCTTTCCTTTGCCACATATTTATTGAGTGACTTGAATGCGCCAGCAGTCTGCTGGTATTGGTTTTCAACCATAAACTCCATGTTTCTTGTCCTCTGGGAGGGTATAAGTTATTCTCAATCCTGGCTGTGCATTTGCTATACATGTAAGCCTTTAAAAAGTACAGGTGCTGGGGTCCCTGTCCTGGAGATTCTGATTCAGTGGTTCTGAGGTCCATAGGTAGGATTACTGATGAGTTAATAGGTAATCACAGTTCTCTGAAGTAAGGCTGCAGGATAGTTCCCGAGTTCAAAGGAGGATCACCTAGCCTAGTCTTGGAAGATCAGGGTTGGTGGAGGGGTGCAGAGTAGAAGGCAGAAGCCTTTTTCAGGCTTTTAGGAGTAACGTGTGGACTGCAAGAAGAGAGAGCGTGGGAAATTGGTAGTTTATTGTGGTTGGAGCAGAGAACAGGAGGCAAGGAGTAATGAGAGATGAGACTGGAGAGGCAAACAAGAGTCCAGGTCATTCAGGGCTTTGTCAGACAGGTTAACAAATTGGAATAATGTCCTGAAGACCATTGAACAAGGGAGGGCAATTAGAACAAGATATGAACACTTTTGCAGATATCTGGGCAAGAAATATCAGTGGCTTGAATCAAAATAGTGGAAATACAGAGTTGTGGACCATTTAAAGAAACATTAGTTAAAAAAAAATCACCTACAAGAATAAGTATTTCGTTGATTGAGTATACTGACCTTGGTTAATATTAGATGTGTTACTAGGGCTAGGGGTGAGAGACATCAGTGTATCAAAGACTGGATTCTTGGCTTGGGCTCATGGGATGGGGAGAAATACCATTCACTAAGATGAGAACACAGGAGAAAGAGCAGATTTGGCGAAGAGAGGTGATGAGTACAGTTTAAACATGCTGAGTTTGAGATGTCAGTTAGACATCTAAGACTGGACATTTAGGCAAATGGTCTGAAGCATGGGAATAGGATCTGAGCTACAGATAAAGATTTAGAGGACATTTACACATTTATTGTAACTGAAACTTTATGGGCGCATGAGATGATTGATTCATTGTGTATGGAGAGAGGGTTCTGATGGGTTAGAACCCTTAGGAGCACCAACATTTTAGGAAAGGAGGAGAAAAGAGGAAGCCTTAGAGGGATATTGAGAAGGAGTGGTAAAGGTAGGAGGACCATAAAGGGGGTAGATTGTCATATAAGGCAAAAAAAACTTTTTAAGAATGAAGGCATGACCAACACGGTTAAATGTCATAAAGAGGTTAGTAAAAAAAAATTCTCGGGGCGCCTGGGTGGCGCAGTCGGTTAAGCGTCCGACTTCAGCCAGGTCACGATCTCGCGGTCCGTGAGTTCGAGCCCCGCGTCGGGCTCTGGGCCGATGGCTCAGAACCTGGAGCCTGTTTCCGATTCTGTGTCTCCCTCTCTCTCTGCCCCTCCCCCGTTCATGCTCTGTCTCTCTCTGTCCCAAAAATAAATAAACGTTGAAAAAAAAAAATTAAAAAAAAAAAAAAAAAAAAAAAAAAAAAAAAAAAAAAAATTCTCGTTTGCTTTGACAACTATCAGAAGGAAGAGCAGCTGCATGGCATAGAGAGAAGTGGGTTGAAGGGTCTAAGGTGAAATAATCACGAGTAGTATCAAACCATCATATTGTAAACACCTTAAACTAATACAGTGCTGTGTGTAAATTATATCTCAATAAAACTGGAAAGCTAATCATGAGTAGACAATTGTTTCAGGAGGTTTGGGGACACAGAGATAGGATGGATGGTAGTAACTAGAGGCAGAAGGGTTGAAGGAGAATTGCTGAAATAGGAGAAATGTGATCATTCTGTTGATCCTTCCCCTGACCCCTGCCCAGAGTGGTGGATCTTTGAAGGTTCTCTGTGAGTCAGAGTCTGTGTTCTATGCTGAGAAGAAATCCTTGTTCTCATGGATCTTAATTGTAGTAGAATGGCTTCTTAGTAATTGAATAACAAACAGAAATAATGAGAAGTACTATGAAGGAAATAAGCAGGATGCTAGGGCTGAGAATAAGAGGACCTTCTTTATTAGATAGTGTGGTCAGGAAAGGTCTGTTAGAGGAGGTGTACTTTTAAACTGACATCTAAAGGATGCAGAGGAGACAGGATGTAAAGAACCTAGGCAAGAGTATTTCATTCAGGGGAGTATTAAGTGTATAGATCCTGGGACAGGAAGGAGCTTGGTGTAGTCTAGAAACCAGCAGGAACAGAAGATTTTCGTGGCCACAGTGGGGTGAGCTGGGGAGAATAGTGTGAGCTAGGTCATGTAGTTTATGTTTCATTCAAGAGCAGTGGGAAGCCATTGGAAGAGCTAAAATGACGCAATCTGATTTAAGTTCTGAAAAAGTCCAGTGGCTGTTTTGTGGAGAATGGGTTACAAATGGAGGTAGGGCAAGAGTAGAAGCAAGGAGATCAGTTAGTGGTTAGTTGGATTAGGGTGGAGGTAGAGAGAAGAAGATCGCTAGTGAAATGTATTATGAAGATAAGAATCAGCATGATTTAGCTGATGATTGAGGGATTGAGGGATGGGGAAGAGGGACCACTTCAGTGTCTGGTTCGTGTCTGTATAAGTGATGGCACCATTTACTGAGGGGGAAGAAACTGAGAGGGGCCCAGATTTTCAGTGTGGGTTGGGCCTGGGAGGACATGAGGAATTAAGAGTTCCTATATTATGCATGCTAAAATTCAGCTGCATAAGGATTTGGGCTCAGCACTCGGATGTAGCTACGTGGAGGTTAGAGGAGAGGTTTGGTCTGCGGCTAAAGAGTTAAAGTTTGTTGGCATATAGCTGCATTTCAAGCCATGAGAATGGGCAGGATCACCTGAGAAGAGGATGCAGGACCAAACCCTGAGGAAAATACTAGCATATAGAAGTCAGAAGAGACAAAGCTTGCAAAGAAAATTGAGAAAGCAGCTAACGACATAGGAGGAAACTCATGCTACACTGGAAGCTGAGAGAGGGGTGTTTCAGGAATGAAGGGAGTGAGCAATTCTAGAATGGTTCTCATACGATCTGAAAAGTGACCATGCATTAGTCCTCGTGTGGAGTAATAGTGACCACTGCAAAAGCACTTTGGTGTTATAGTGGGGACAAAAGATGAGTCAAAGACAGCAAGTGAAGTAGAGTTCTATTAATTGCACTAGATCTACTAGAATCTGTTGAATCATTAAGGGCTGCATGATGGTCCATGGTGTGGTTCTGCCGTAGCTCATTCAGTCTTATGTTCCGTGAGCATTTGCTTTTTCATTTTTGCGGTTGAAAATAAGGCTATCATAGACATTCTTCCCTCCGCCCACCTTGCTCCACATGTTTGGGTGTGTGTGTGTGGTGTGTGTTTATCCTTACACACTGGTGAATTTATTTGCAAGGAAAGATTCTAAAGGCAGGATTACTGGGTTCAAGGATATATGTATTTTATGTCATAGAGTATTGTTAATTACTCTCCTGAAAAGCTGTGAAAATTCACATTTCACTAGCAGTGTGTGAGCGATTGATGATTTGGGAAAGGAGGTCTACCTGAAGGTGCAAAGTTCTTGAATAGATAAGAGGAGATGGGTTCTGAAGCACCTGTGAAGGGACTGGGCTTTTGTAGGGAAAGGGACACCTTCACCATTCTAGTGGGGGAGAAAGAAGGTCTGAGATGTCCATAGTTTTGCAGTTTGGGTGGTAGTAACATGAGGACAGTTTACACTCTCCGTGAAATAAGATATGGACATCAGTGAAGAAGGAGGAACCTGGAAGGCTCAAAATATGAAGTTGTTACTAGAAAGTTGAAAACGGAGTCTAGTAAGATTGCTGGGTCATGCTACATTTATTTTTTTAAAGATTTTTTAAGAAATGTGTTTTTTTGTTTTTGTTTTTGTTTTTTTGAGAGAGAGAGAGCAAGTGGAGGAGGGGCAGAGAGAGAGAGAGAGAGAATCTGAAGCAGGCTCTGCGATGACATCAGAGAGTCCGACGCGGGGTCGAACTACTAACTGAGAGATCATGACCTGAGCCGAAGTCAGGTGCTTACGAGACAGGTGCTTTAGCCAACTAAGCAACAAAGCCAGCTGCCAAAGTCAGATGCTTAACCGCCTAAGCCACCCAGGTGCCCTGCCATGTTGCCTTTAAAATGAAGTCTGACTGTGTGGTTTTTCTCTAAATATATACTGTTACTTAGGTTTGTGCTCAGAGAAGCGGGTACTTGGGGTCATCTAGTGCTGGAGTTTGCCAGTATAGTATGTATGCAAGTATGATGGACAAGGGAAGTCAGGGTGTACTGCAAGGAAATGCTTACACATAGACCATGCAGTCTAAGTTCAACAAAGGAGGGAACAAAAGGGGACAAAAAGGGGTTGTAACATGGTGACAGGGAGAGAATTTTTAGCCATGAGGATGCTTAAGGCACATGAACAGAAAGGATGGGAAGGGGTGTTGGAATGTGGGGTGTGCGAATTTAGAATTTTGGCTGAGGTATGATTTCTGTTGATAAAGTCAGGGAGTTGCCCGTGGATTTGGGTCGCTGACATATAGTGGAAGAGGGATCCCCAAAAGAAGATCTTGAGGACGAGGCAGGCTGAGATATTGTTTGTGCAGTGTCCATCCTGTTGACACATGGTAGCAGGAATGGGAGTGGAGGGCCGTGAGCCAGGAGTAGAGGTTTCCAGTTGGTGGCATGAGTATGAAGTTGGTGGAGAACTGTGGCAGCCTGGGGTGGGGCTTAAGCTTTGAGAGAGCAGGGAGATTTGCAGGCAGAAGGGGAAGAGGAGGGTTGGGGTAGTGGTGGGGAACAAGGAGAGTTGCCTCTTCTACCTCCTGGCGCTGGGATTCATGGGGCATTGAAAGAAACAGAGCCTCTCGTGAGGGGTGCAGGGGAACCATGTTTATGGGGCAGTGATAAGGAGTCGAGAGCGAGGGGAGGCTGTGGAGGGACAGGTTGGAGAGCAGAGGTTCCTGAGAAGGGAGAATAGGTGGGCTGTAGTCTTAGTGGAGAGATTAGCCTTGGCCTCCTCATAGAGGGGCAGCAGGCCCGGCTGTGGGTTGGGTAGCCAGAGGCCAGTGCCTCTCTCTCTTCTCTGCGGGAGGTGGCAGGAGCAGCTGCTAAGGGTAGGACTGTAGGGGATTGCATAGGAGATTGAAAGGCATGGAGGAGGTTTGAAATAGCACCTGTGGAGAACAGACAAATGGAAGTGAGACATGGAAGGATCGTCAGGAGATGGTGAGCATGCTCAGCTGAGGTTGGAGATGATGAGTTAGGCATAAACTTCTCCCTCTCACCCTTCCCTTTACATATGTAATGTCTATTTTACTCTATTCCTATCAGACTGAATGAATTGCTTTCTCATCTGTGTTTCCGTAGTGTTAAACACCTACTTTTATATCACTCATCACATTGTGTTACAGTGATTTACCTGTTTTCCCTTTTAGAGTGTGAGTTCCTCGATAGTAGGGCTTATGTCTCATTTATCTTCTCTCCATGATCACCTAGAATAATGACTGGAACATAGCAGGCACTCACTTAGTGTTTACTGAATTGAATTGAATTGAATTACACAAGCATAGTCATTTTATTTTCTAATAGTTCTTTTTCTTCATTGATCTGATACCATATATTCTACACAATGTACTGGTCTGTGGGCACAGTATGATCATTAAGGCCAAGCCATCCTATTCCCATGCTATGCAGGAGCAAGACCTGTGTCGAAGATTAAAGTATCCCACTCGTCTACAGCTTTGGCATGAATTTATTTGCCTGCAGAATTTCTGTCGGAAATCTTTGTTTGCCTTACTGTTGACCTTACTATTTGACCATAAGGACATTTTTGGAGAATGTAAGTGGATGTCCATATTCTTCTGAGTGAATGGTACTGTGCTGTGTGATTTGAAAGCTGTGGGGGGCTGAACATGGAATAGAGAGCTTTTCTTACAAAAAGAACCCAATAAGCAAAATAAAAAAGTCACCTTGCTTCCAAAATGTTGGAAATAATGTACTGCCATGAAGACCACACAACCATGGAAAAGTATTAATTTGCCCATTAACACGCTCATATTGTTTTGTGGGTAGGAAAATGAAGGGACATCAAGTATTATTCACATTCCATGTCAGTAGCCACAACTTTGGAAGGAAGCTTCCTTAGGTTCCCTCTAAGATGGAACTGCAGAATCTCATGTGAGAAGGGACCACAGAGAGCAGCTGGTCCAGCCGTCCAGTGCAACATTTGAATCCCCTCTTCAACATGCCCACCAGGGGAGTACCCAGCATCTGCTTGTATACCTCTAAGGATCAGCAGTTTTCCTGGGAACAGAACCAAACTCTGTGCTGATACCAGAACGTTGCTGTCTCTATAACAGTAATCTCAAACTCATATTCCCAGGAGCCCTTTATACTCAAAAATTACTAAGGATCTCAAAGAGCTTTTGTTTATGTAGGGTGTATCTGTCAATTATCTATTTATTCATTTTAAAATGCAATACTATAAGCCCCTTCCAGGTTGACATAAATAGTATTTTTAATGGAAAATAACTGTATATTTTCCAAAACAAAATAAATTTAATGTCCTTGCAAATCTCCTTAATATCTTTTATAAGTAGAAGACCTCTGGATTCTCATAGCTCTTTCTTATTCAGTCTGTTGTGATTTCACAGATTGTGTAGCCTGTGGAAAACTCAAGTGTATGTACACAGGAGGCAAATAATTTCTTAGAATTAAGAAAGTTTGACCTCCTAGACCTCCTGAAAGGTTCTCAGAGATCCCTTGGAGTTGCCAAACCATAGCTTGAGAGCTGCTGCTCTCGTGTGTACACCAGAAGATGGGGTGATTGATGAAGTAGGTTGTCAGGTACTGGAACCAGAGCAAAAATAGATACAACAAGAGAGAAGGAAAACATACTCATATCTGTGGGCAACAAATACTGCGTGCCTACCATGTGCCTGGATGTAAAGCATTGAAAATATTAACACATCAATTGTTCCTTGCCTTTGTCACTAGGAAAAATATCTTAGGATTGTAAATTAGGTATTTTACCTATATAACCTATTAATTGAGCAAATGACAAAAAGCTATGGGTAATTTGGTTACAGTTTTTAATAAATTTCTATTGTAATTGTCACAGCAGTGTCTGTGGACATTAGAAAATGAATCCTGTGACTGTGTTTTTATACATTAGACAGCTGGTTTACAGGCAGTGCTTGGTGTCCGTGGGGATTTGCAAAACCCTCGCAAGTAACTGTACCTGGCCTGCGTAGCTGCCCCTGCCACCTATCGCCCGAAGGCTGGGAACCATGGTTCTGTGGGTTCCCCCCCCCCCCCCCCGGAAGTCATTCATCAGTTCTTGTCACCAGCTAAAGGTGTTGAGTGATAGAGTTGTTCTGGAGTTGATTTGAGGCCATTATGACTTTTGGTGCCTTCAATTAAGATGGCGGGGTGTCATAAAGGAAAGCCAAAGACAAATAAATGCGTGTGCTTCTGGGGCTTCTGGTTCTCTTCACTTACGCTGCTCTTGCCAAGACCAGTGGACGGGCACATGCAGATTGAGCACATCTCCCCTGCTCTGTGAAATATTGCCGAGAGCTTGTGGAAGAGAATCGTATTGAGAGAGTTAATACTGAGTTACAGAAAAGTGGAAGTGTGGTAATAGTGCAAGGGGAGGAGTGAGAAATTAAATGGTATCTTTTTAGAAGTCTGCCTTATTGCAGTCTGCATTGCTCCTTGGGGATTTTTCTACTGAGTACAAGAAAATCAGCAAGCACTTCTTGAAAAACCCAGATGAAATTACTGCCATAAATTTTTATTTTTTTTTTCATGGTATAAAACCCTTAATTTAGATGGGGAGGGTTTATTACCAGTGTTTTCTTGGCATGGCTAAGTTCAATTAATTTCAGATGACAAGCTCACCCCCCCCTTGCCTTTTCCCTTTTTTTTTTTTTTTTCCCAATATGTGGAAAGTACAATTTGTTATTGGTTTGCCTTTGGCTCTGGAGACCTCATTAAGGGCCCGAGAAAGGGATTCTATCTCTCTTTCTTTGACACCTTTCTGTTTTCTGCAGGATTCAGCCCATTTACATTGTCACATGGAAAGTATGTATGGTGTGTGTAAGGGGAAGGTTACTAGATAAAAGTGGTGGTGTTTATACTTTTAAAATACTGATTCGAAATGACTATTGCAAGTTAAGAAATTGTTACCACAGTGTTCAGCTGAGATAGGGAGCTCAGCTTAAGATGAGGCCTCTGAAAAGAATGTGGGCACATTTAGACAGGAAACTTATTTAGCTGTTGTGACAGTTCATATGTAACATACCTGGTTGTTTGAAAGCAGGAACAAGATGTCAACAGAATATTGTATTTGCTCCTAACTCCTAAGGCATAGCATGCCGCACCTTCAAGTTCTTGTTCCTATCAGAATACTGTGAACATATCTTGCAAACAAGGGAAATAATCTATGGTGTTTTGTTTTGTTTTTCTCGGCATGTAATATAGAATCTATTGTAGTGTGAATAAAAGAAGTCACAAGAGATTCATTACTGTTTGTGAAGTGTGCTGTCTAGGTCTTTCAGCATGTGATTCTTTATTTTACTTACAAAGTAGATATAAAAATTAGAATTGAGGTGATGGAGAATATATATTGCATAAATAAGCAATTCAAACCAAAGTTTTACCATTATAACAAATAAATACCCTGCTTCAGAGGTTGGAGATTAGAATCCTGTTACATTAAATGCTTGACAATTAATTAGCTATTGTCTATAAAGTTCCCAAGATGACAAGTTACTTAAACACTATTATTAGGAGTAGCTGGATTAGTAATAATAATGTTCAAGTGCCATGGGCAACAATGAGGAGATTTTAAAAATAAAGATAAATGGGTGTGATCACAGTCGAAGTGATTTGTGTGCTGAATGCCGAGCAGGCGGTCCCTGCGCGCAGTGTTTTCTGAGCCTGCAGTGTGGAATGTGCAGGGCTTGGCACAGTGTTCTGAGGAGGATGAGACAAAAGTGCTTCATTTGTTAATATTTTTTCTCTGCTTTTTGTGTATTGCTTAACCCCTTGTCAAAATAGTGTTCACTTAGCAAAATTAAAAAGAAAATAAGAAAGCTGACAGAAAATAGGCTCGGCAGAAGGCCAAGTATCAAAGATGAACCTCTAGCCGTTGCTGACAGGCATTGTTTAAGATTCCAGATATGCTAGATCATTCATTAATGTGTTTTGTTTTTTTAAATATGGTACATAATTGGATGGAGAAAAACGTGTGGGAATTTAACTGGATGGTACAGGTTTTTGTTCTGTGGAATTTATATCCTTAGGGCCCCATGCGTTTTGGATATAATTTTGTGAGAAAATCAACATGGAACCGAGAACTGGCCCAGTATCAGTAATAGGGGAAAATTTCCACAGACAATGATGCACATGTATCCTTATTGTGGAGAGTGAGTGGTGTGGGGCTTCTTGATTTTTAGAATCAAAGAATTAAATGGGATGATGTACAGAAGTAGTAGGGCCCATCAACTATTTCATATGTCCCTTACGTGACCCAGCCTCTGTTGCTGTCAGGTTTGGGCTATGTGACTCGCTCAGGCCAGTGGGCTCTGGGCAGCAGGGATGTGTGGCCAAAGCATTTAAAGGCCAGTGTGCCCCTTCCAACCCTTTCAGGGTTACTTTCCACTCTGCATTTTTTCAGTACTAGATAACAGAACAAAATAGAACCATACACGTTTTGAGATATATATGTGCCTCTAAATAATGACAAAAATTCAGCTTATGTTAACACATACCTATTTAGCACAATCTGCTATTTAGAAGTATGCATAATAGCATTTTCTTCTCCATGAATATGGAATGTGGATGACAGACTAGTTCTGGTATTGTGAGTGGTCCTTGATACCTCATAGGAGTCCTGGAAAAACCTCACTGAGGAAAATACTGGGATAGGTTGAATTTGGTTTTAGATATTATAGACAAGTGCCTTAGCCGGCCAAATTCGTACAGTAAACCACTTTTATAAGTGATCAGATTTCTGTCTCTGATGCTTTGCCGGGAACCACTCAAATGTTGATCTTCCTAAAGATTTGTATTAATAGGAAAGTCAGGTGTTTTTGTAAAGCTAACAAAGTTCAAACATAGCAGTGTTAAGACCAAGGGGCACCTCAGCCTTCAATCCATTTGTTTTCAGCGGACCTAACACATTATTCTCCTCGAATGCCTCTTTCAATAACCCTGGCTGTTGCCACCTTGGTGGTTTGCTTGCAGTTTGGTTCTAGCCAAGCTGGTTTAACTAAGACTTGGAAAAAATACTTTTAGCCTTGCCTGGACTTGAGAGAATAGGCGCTCTGAAGCCTTTATTTGCTGTAATGGCTGCTCAGCTAGTTGGTGGGAGTTCTGTAGCAACGAGGTTGGGGAATCCTCTAGTACATGATGGTTTTCATTATAATAGGTCTGGCTGTAAGGGGCAGTCATCTGTATTGAGGAAAGTTCTTACTGGATACTTCATTTTTTCCCTCTCCCTTACTCTCTCTCCTCCCCGCAGCGTTCTCTTTATAATGACTTCTGAACCTTGAAAAACGGGACCCCACTCTGCTCTATGTGTGGGGTCCAGGAATCCTGATTGTTTGGAAGAGCTAGCCAGCCAGCTTCTAACGCTATACTTAGGAAGTATCTTACTGAATATGGCATCTTTTGTGATGAGTGAAATGATAAAAGAGGGAATGTAATTTGAAGGGGGAAAAAAAAGGAAAGCATATTCTTGGACCTACATTAGAGAATATAAATCACAGATCAATATAAAGTTCAGATAATACTTCTTCATCCAGAAATTATATGTGACAGCAATGAGAGGTTGGGAGAAGTTCTCTCCATGTGTACATTTTGAGAAGCACAGTGTTTTTATTTGGTACAGTTGCATATTCATTTCTAACAGACTGCATCTTAAAAGGATTGGACTTTTATAGATTCTATGAATATTCAGAGAGTCACCAAAACCAATTCCGTCTTTTACCTTATGCATCTAGAGCCATCTGTCATTTGCTCCCTAGATGGTCCTAGGTCTGTATTGTGAGCTCTCCCTTTTGAGAAGAAGGTATTTCCTGTGTGGATGGGGGTGGGGGGAACATGTGGTACCTTTGCTGCCCTGGTTGAGAGTTTCCGCCCTCAAGGTGGATCTTGGTGTGTGTCTCTGTCTGTGTCACTAGGCCCCCTTGGGGATCTGGCGTCAGCTGTCTCATGCTTTTAGGGTGTTGTGTAGGACACTGACACAGCGAGAGGAGGCATAATGGCCATTGCTGCTAGTAAGTCATCAGGGTACTTGGCAAGCCAGCAAAAGCTAGAAACCTTACTATTTTCATTTTAATTGGCGTGACCATTAGCCTAAAGCCCGAATTTTAGAAGTTGTCCCTTGAGCCCTCTCTCCCTTTTACCCTCTCATTTTCCTGATTCTGATTTGCATCTTCTAAAAGAAATGTTTCTCAACATTTTAAGCTCATACTCTTTTTAATAAATATAGAAATCTTATGCCTCCTTTAATGTTATTTAAGATATCCACTAAAAAGCAAGAATTGTAACAAAGAATCAAGGCAATGACAGTCTTAGAGCAATGCCTTTTTTTTTTTTACTTCAGTCACATGAGATCAGTGTGAAAGTGGGGTCCGCTCGCTCGCCACAAGCATTTTTCCTGTTGTTGCTAGTGACAGAGCACAGCATAGGTAACTTTCACACCAACCTGTTCAACTGCTTTGTTTTCACAGTCACCAAGGGCGGAGAGCCTGCTTTGCAAATATAGTCTATGTTATTGTAATTCTGAGAGAGCATGTTCAGACTACACATGTGCCCATCTTCCCCAGAAAAGATGTTGATATGACTCCCATGCCATTTCCCACCACCTCACTGCTTTAAATACTTAACTATAAAGAGAAAAACAGATGAAAGTAATTAAGAGGGGATAAGTAAGACATTCTTATTCATGAGCACATCCGCATCTCCTGGCCACAGTCCCCATGGGTCTCTCTTATTGCTCCTCCTCTTTGCTGTCCTGACCACCCTCAGACTCACCTGCCCAGCAGTTGGGCCCCCCACTGCAGCCTTATTTGGACAGGAGCAATCCGGCATCACCGATTCCCATCACAGTCATAATGCTGCGGGACGGAGACTTGTGGTGCCTTAAATAATAAGAAAGACTTGGTACAACAATAGCGTAAGACCCCCAGGACAAATGTGAGTTCTGTTTCCTTTCCTTCCCTCCCCAGAATTCACTGTTTTTGCTTCCAGAATCATCTTTGGTTCTTCTCATGTATGAATAGTAAGAGAGGACAGAGTTTTCATGGATGAAATCCTAAGTGGGTTTTACTGATTTATCCATGTGCCTTCATCTCTTCTCACTTTGGTTCCAGTCCTCCTTACAAGGAGGATAGGACTTTTGCATTTTTTTAATGTTTATTTACTTATTTATTTTGAGAGAGCGAGAGAGAGAGCGAGCAGGGGAGGGGCAGAGGGGAAGTGAGAGGAGCCCAAGCAGCCTCTGCACCGTCAGCACAGAGCCCAGTGTGGGGCTCAATCCCACGAACCCTGAGATCATGACCCAAGCTGAAATCAAGAGTCAGATGCTCAAGTGACTGGGCCACTCAGGTGCCCCTTTTGCATTCTTTTAGCGGTGAGAGTGGGTATAAGAAAACCAGCATTCTTTGAGGATCTCCATGTGAGTGCAGGCACTGGGCCGAGTATTTTACTAGCATCATTACATAGAATCCTCACAGTGTTCCCATGAGATGAGAATAATTGTTTCCTTTTCATAGATGAAGAATGATCTTCATGAGATGAGGCACAGGGATGTTATGTGGTTAAGTTGCTCTGCAGTGGTGGAGTCAGAATCCAAGCTCAAAGCCATTTCTCTTTACACTGTAGAGTTAGTTGCTCTGTTGGTTCCAATGAAAGGAATGATCATTTCAAAAACATGTTTAAACTTTTCTGGTTTTTGGGTAGGCAGAAGAAGAAAAAAAATTAATTAGGTAATCCTTATTATTCTTTGGAAAATAATGACTTTACTCTGCCTGGTAACAATTTGCTGTAGGGTCTGGGGCAATGTTTTCTATACCTTGCAGTTTATAGACTAGAAAACCAAGAACGTTATAATCACTGGACTCTGTTTTCACTTGTTATTGTAATTAGAATGATGATCCCCTTTCATATGGGAAATCAATGTATTTTCAAGAATAAAAGTATTATAGGTTGGCCTAGGGGAGCCTTTTTGATAACCTGTGAGGGTAACTATCTTTCCCTGCTTCTTTACAATAATATTTGGAGATTTTTAACTTTGGATCCATTTTGATAGAAGTTGTAATGATGAGAATATAATGTACATACAATGAATCTTTGATACTGTTATGTAAAAAAAAATGTTCACATATAGAAAAAACGAGTAAAAGACATTTCTATAATTTTTAAGTTGCTCTTCGTACTCATTGTAGAACAGTCCTGTGATTTTTATAATCTCGCTCTAGAGTTTAGATTCGAACACATAACAATTAGTTAATACCACTCTAGTGCTGGCATCCCAGCCGTTTTTCTGGGCTTACAGAAAATAATTCACTCATTGTCATGACTCTGTGTAAGGTTTTTGGTTTCGCTTTGATTTCTTTTTTTTATTCTCCAGAACATTTTTTAGGAGCAACTTAGATTTGAGTAAAAGACTTTAAATTCGGTGAGGAAAATTGGCAATATAAAAATGGCCAGATGTTGAAATGTACTGATATGTGCTGAGATAAGCCATTCTAATAAAAATAAATAAATAACAGGAGCTAACGTTTTGTTATTACCATTCACCATGGAAAAATTTTGCTATTGAACCTCTGCCTTTGGAAATTGCATTTTGAGCCTTTGACCACTGGAGGGCGCTGTGCTACTGCAAACTACCTATTCAAGTCATAAGTCATCAAATCTCTTCATTTGTTCTTCTCACTAAAAAGATAAAGGATTTATATTCTTGTAATGCCAAATCAGTTCATACTTAACATTCAGCCCTTAGCTGTAGAAACTTGTTTGAATGACAGTAATGGCTTCATTTCAAGTTATTTAAATGTTTAATGCTGTGTAATTTACTCAAATGTGTATAATCCTTTATTTAACTAGATGAAAATAATATACTGTTAACATTGTTTTTAGCATTAATTAATTCGACTAATTGAAGTTAAAAACACTAAAACCAATTTCCTCGTTTTGTTGCATGATCAGACTGCAAAGAGGTATCCCCCCCCTGGCCCGGGCTGATCTTGGTTCAGTGCTTACCTCCCCTCAGCCCTGCTCTCTGCCCCACACACACTCCACCCTCTCCCTGCTATTTCTGTAGTTAATTTGATTTCAGTATACTGACAGCTACGGTTAGTAGCAAAACTGATTAACTGTAGATCGTTTCCCCTCTGAAAACTTGTCTTTGCAATACATTATGACAGGAGCTTCCTAACATTATTTTGTTATTCCAAAATAAATGTAGTAATGATTGAAATCACCAAATTACTCCCACCTTAAAAGGAGGGAGAAGAGATGGAAGTACTTGTTGACATCACTAGTCATGGCAGTCGGTGAGAACTCATTTTCAGCAGGAAAAGGTGGAGCCTCAGCATTCCTGCCTGAAGACCCCAGGAACACAGCTCTGGTTGCCATTGACTCTTAGTAATAATGACAAACAAAAACCAAAAGCCCCTGCTGTTTTCAAAGCTTTGGTATGGTCTTGGAGATCAGAGGAGAATAAGTCAAAACCAGGTAACACCTTTCTGGCAGCTTGCTTATACTACTGTGATGTGTTATATTAGAACTGCCCATTACAGTTCTCTGTTTGTAGGCATACATGATTCTTTCTCCTTAAACATGGCTCCTCCAGGGTGCCAGAGAAAGGAATATTTTTGCTTTTTGGAATTGTTGATAAATATCTTTTATTTGTCTAATTGTTAGGTCATAGTATGCTTTGTTATTTTAAACTCTGGAAGTTTTGCCTACAAACTGGACAATTTTTTAAGGCTTAAAAATGCAGAAGCAGCTCATTATTTTTAGATTAAAATCTAGATTAGAATTGTCTTAGTTTAAAAAAACGCCAAAAAAAAAAAAAATTGTCAACTCCTCACAGTATTTTATGTCCTCATGTGATCCTGTATATGCAGTGGCACTATTTTGTTTTGTGAATAAAATCTTAAATAGAAAATTTAAATTTAACTTCATGAGCAAAAGGCAGTCTCATTTAATTTAATGAGCAAAGTACACATTGGCTCTGGTTTATTTGTTTATCAACAATTTTTTTAAAGACTTATATGACATTTGCACCGTAACATAATTTTTCTTTATCATAATTTTAAACATTATATGTGTATGTTTTATAAATATACATATATTAAAATATGTATTTCTTAACCATTGTGTATACTGTTAAAAAACAAAATTCAGCTGAGTCAATTTGAGTAGCTAATAGGCTTTATTCAATGATTCATGAATCAAGTGTCATCCCATCTAGCAAATAGAAAAGATCTTGGAGGAGCTGTACAAAATGGAAGGCTTTTGTTGGCAGAAGGAGGCAGGACAAGGAAAAGGCAGACTGCCTCATCTTTCTTTGGGAGATGGAAGGGTTGTATCAGGCAGATCACCTCTACTGCTGACCAGGGACTTCTAGACTGACCCATTAAGATTAAATTCCTGGGAAAGCTTCAAATTGCAGTTAGGTTCGGTGTTAAGTTTCGATTTGGGGATGTGGGCTTAACGTAAGTGACTCCATTTTGGGCCAGTTGTGTCTTCTTTTTTTTGATCAGACTCTCAGCTTAACTAAGAAACATGACCAAAATTTCAGTGCCACTTCCAGCTGCCACTGTGAAGTTCTCTCAGTTTTTGTTGGTCCCTTGTGTGGTATTCACAGATCATGACATTTTCTGCTTGATCTCTGTGGTATTCACAGGTCATAACTTAAGGCTCATGATTTTGATTTTGATTTTACGTTTATTTACTTTGAGAGAGAGTGAGAGAGTGAGAGAGCGAGGGAGGGGCAGAGAGAGAGAATCCCAAGCAGACTCTGCACTGTCAGTGCAGGGCTCAGACTCACAAACTGTAAGATCAAGACCTGAGGCAAAATAAAGAGTTAGTCGCTTAACTGACTGAGCCACTCATGTGCCTCTCAGGTTCACAATTTTTAAGTCAGTCATTCTTCTCATTCCTTTTCTAATGTTTCTTGTCTTAGGGAGATCCTTTGCTTGGTAGTTAATGGGTGTGAACATGCATTTAAGGCTTTTAAGAGAGTAGAGCACACCAGGGAGATTACCGTGGTTATTATAACTGGAACTGTGTTCCCCAAGATTCAAACCAGTCAAAATCAAATAGGTCAAAGAAAGAGCCCACTGATGGAGTCACCTTTTTAAAACCAAGTGGCTTCTGCAGTGATCTTATGTAATTGAGTTTCAGCCTCCCCAGAAGTGTTAATCCAGGTGCAGCAGGTGGTGTTGGCCATAGCACAGACACCTCCTTGCTCAGCTAAAAGTTAATCAAAGGCTATCCTATTATCAAGGACAACTTTGGCCAGAGAGTCTGAGGATTTTCACTGGGCAACTATTGGGTTAGCAGCAGATTCCGTAGTACTTTGAGAGTTAAGGAAAGGTTCCTGATCATAACCTCATTTGTATTCACTTCTAACCAAGGAGGTAGCACCTTGCCAAAGGAAGCAAATTCTGAATCATGAATGTTTCCTGATAATTCCCATTTGAATCTGTGGCTCAAGACAGGAAAGGTGACAGGCATAGAGGCCAGTAAAAATTTTAGGGTCTATAGACCACAAGGTGATTTTATTCTGGTTATCCCCCATGTCCCTCTCTTTGAACAGAGCCCAGTCACACGTTTCAGTGTTTGGGGTTGTTAACCAGAGACAGAGACGTTGACCACAGTGTTGCTAGCTAGCATCACAGACAGATTGGACTTTTGATGACAAATACAGCAGTCTGAAAGGTGACCCCCCCCCCCCCCAATGGTTTGGGAGCTATGGATGATAGCATTATCTTTCCAGGCCAATGCCAGAGTGAAGGAAAGAGAGAAGAGAGGGCTTCATGTTTAGTTAAAATATGAAGTCTTGATCCAGCATCTTGGGATGAAGCAGTCTACCTCAATGTCAGCTACTTCTTTTCCTAGTCAGTTTGCTTTGGAGGTCTCCAACGTTGGCATAAGACCACATGTCAGGTGGAGCCTTTTTTACCTGTAAGATGTGTATTCAGAGTTCAAGTCCCTGAAGTTTGGCTGCCAAACTTCTTAAATTCTTATCCAGTTCAGTTTTATGATCTTAAAGTTGTCAGAAACCTGTACTTGTCAAAGGTCCTTTTCTTGAATTTCCTTGAAGATGAAGTACTCTTGTAAGAATACTTTTGCAAAGAAAGCATCAGAGTAAAACAATAGCTCCTGTAGATGACAAAAGACTTAAAAATTCCCATTGTTAGGGGTACCCAGCTGGCTCAGTTGGTAGAACGTGAAACTCTTGATCTCGGGGTGGGGAGTTCAAGCCCCACCTTGGGCATAGAGCTTACTTAGAAAAAAAAAAAGCCACTGTTAAAGATCTGAAGAGAGCTGATTATAATGGAATTGACAAAGAAATTTGTCATTTCTGTGACAGAAATTTGTTATTTCTGTGACACACAATATTTTAAGAGAATAACTGGAAATATAACTGACAAATATTACATATCAGATTTTTAGAGATTTTATATAATTTCTGCAACACATATTAATAACATATATGCATACAAGGATATCCATAAAGACGGTTTAACATCACTTATTTGAAAATGCTTCTCATGTGAATTATTATGTCAAATACACTTAATTAGTTTAACATCTTCCTTTTTGTAAGGAGAGAGAATGAGTCTTAAGAGGTTCCAGAGACTCTCTTGAAAGTTTCTAAATTAGTTCAAGATCAAAAAGACTTCATTTAGAATTTGATTTTGGAAAGCTTGTCAAAAATATCAAAAGGTTTTAAAACACTTGGTTGAAAAGGATCATAGGTCAGTGTGAAACAATACTTAGTTATCTGTTTAATCATGGTGACAATTAAAGATTTTGCAGACAAATATGCAAAATTAAATAGTTGCATAACTTCTTATTAAGAGTAGACCAATAAACTAAAGACACTTGTCTTTTTAGTAGATGAAAGAAAATTAAGACTTAGTTGTACATAAGCATACTATTGATACTTTTTTCAAAACCCTTATAACAAATTTGGTCTTGTACAGCTTGACCGCACACAGAATTCCTTACTCGACATTTTTTTCCCCACAGACTTCCTACAGCTTGTCCTGTTTTTCCTCTTTTCCACTTTGAAATAAGCAGCCTTGCTTTAGGACAAAATTACATTCTTTTCCCTCAACAAAAAGAGCATTTCCATTCCTCATATCTTCTTTTACTGAACACACACATCCTACTTTCCTTGTATACAGAGTTGTCTCTCTTGATATTTCTAGTAGTTTTAGTTACATATGTGAGAATTCTTAACCCTTAAAAACCTAATTTCTAATGAAATAAAGAAGTAAACAATTGTGAACATTGTATAGCTTGGCAAATTTATAAATATCTTTTATAATTTTTAGAACATATGCTTTCTCATAGTAAATTTCTCAGCATGGCACAAAATATGTTTACTAATAGACCCACATATCTTTAATTCCTCTGCAAAAGGAAGCAAAAAGTGGAAAAACCTATGTTTGGTAATTAATGTTTTAGTATTTTATCTTATTTAGAAATAATCTATATTCAATGAATTTAACTTGATTCAACCTTTAACTTAGCAAAACTTTAAAGGTTTCAGGTGTTGAAAAGATTGGGGGAAACTTTAAAAATTTTTTATCTTACTCATACCTATCTAATTTACTTGTTCTTAACAGTTATGTGTAGATTACCTACAAAAGCTTCATGAGACATTAGACAAAGTCAGCCGTCATCCCAAGCTGTTTTTCCTGCTGACAAATTTTGTAAGAGATAACATGAACTCATTTGACCTTTAGTAAGTCGAGGGAGAATAAAAGCTGTATGTCTGCGTTATTTTTAATTTGGATAACTGAAGACATATCTATGTTAATTAAACCAACAAACTTTAGTCATTAAAATTTTTTTTTTTAATGTTTGTCTATTTTTGAGAGAGAGAGAGAGTGCAAACGGGGGAAGAGCGGAGAGAGAGAGAGAGAGAGAGAGAGAGAGAGAGAGAGAGAGAAAAGAGAGAGACAGAATCCGAAGTAGGTTTCAGGCTCTGAGCTGCCAGCACAAAGCCCAATGAGGGGCTCGAACCCATGATCATGACTGAGCCAAAGTCGGATGCTTAACTGACTGAGCCACCCAGACGCTCCTAAATTAGTTATTTTTAATGTTTATTTATTTATTTTGAGAGAGAGCAAGCATGAGCAGGGAAGGGGCAGAGAGAGAATCCCAAGTAGGTTCTGTGCTGAGGGGCTCAAACTCAAAAACTGTGAGATCATAACCTGAGCCAAAATCAAGAGTCAGGTGCTTAACTGACTTAGCCACCCAGGCACTCCTAAGCCTAAATTTATTTTAATACCAAATATTTTTTCTCAGTTTCTGTGAACCTGAAATTCATTTGGGTTGGTTTCTGTTCTTAGAATTTCATTTCTGTAAATACTTCATTTTCTTAATACCAATTAAATAGAGCTCTTTTACAAATTAATCTTAATGATAACTATCCAGAGGTAGAAAAATACCATAAATCCACAGCACATCTATGTATAGACACCCTCAACAGAGACCTTATAGTTTCTGTTTTAAAATGACTGCTGTGAATCAGGTACAGAACTCACTAATGATAAAAGAAGTTGGATCTAAGTTGTTTTTCTGCCTTTGTAAAGATTTGTGAGATAAGGACAGTTGGTTTTAATTCTTTAAACAATGGGGTTGTAACTTAAATAATACCATAGGCTGGTCCAGCCACAAATCCTTTCACAAGGGCTTTGGAAGGTTTTTCTTTGCCTCTGGGTACTTTAGCTTTAGGGACAAAGCCTACCAGGTTCTGAACTTTTAACCAGAGAGATATTTACAAATCCTTTTAATTATGTTACCAGTTTTCAGTCAGGACAAACAGCAGCATTTCTGAGAGTGTTAAATAACCCTCTTGGATGTAAGAGAGGTCCCCAAAGAGGATACAAAAGATATTTTGTTTTCCTCTGTCTACTGGGGACTACAGGCAGAAATCTGGGAGAGCTGACCCTGATAAAAATTCTCACTTTTGCTGACTTCTGCCAGTTTCCCCAGGATCTACTCGGTAGGCTCAGAGTGGGGTTTAGAGAGGGTAGCTCTGATATCTCCCAGAATTGGACAAGGTTTTTCATTAATTTTAATTTTAGTTTCCCTTTGCTATGTAAGGGAATAATAGCAGTTTACTAGAAAAAACCCTTGGAATCCCGTCAACCCCCAGGAGGGACCCATACAGGAGCCCTTCTTTGGGAGCAGATATGAGAGCATCTATAAAGCCACTAACTTGACGACTTTGTTTACAGTTTTGTTTCAAAGTCCTTTCAAAGTGCTCGGCTATGGCAATGAGTTCAGTCAGAACAGTGGCCTCCCATTCTGTTTTCTGCCTTTTTATCAATCCACTAATCTCAGGAGGTAACCCATTTAAAAAAACTTTTGAGGATCCTCCCTGGGTTTGGGAAATTCTTTGACTATGGCTTTAGATCAGCTTTTGACCTGGGAATGAGATACCTGAAGAGGAACCTTATAACCTCGAGTGGTCTCATTTTAAAAGGTAACTGTTTAATAGTCTCTTCAGAGAGGAAAAGCAATTCAGACAGAGGATCACTAGAATGAGTGTCAAATAAAGGAGGACAGAGAAAGGCAGTAGCAGTTAAGTCAGTCTTGCCATCTTTTGTTTTAGGTACCTCTTATATGTTTATATATATATATTTTTCTAGTCTCTTGCAGCAAATTTTTCAATGAAGGTATTTTGGAATTTTAAAGCCTTTTGGAAGCTTCTCATGCCAGTTAAAATAGGCATCCCATTCTGTTTAATTTGGGAGCCCTTGCTTTTCCATGCACTTCTTCAGTGATCTTCCCAGTCGGAGCATTTCTCATAATGGCCATTGTAATTCTTGCCTGTAATTCCCCCAGAGAGCTGGCAGCAGTTTGGTAGGACCCTAGCCACAGATGGAGTTTAATCCACCTTTTATGTCTAGCCATATCTAGCTGTAGATGGGGTGTAACCCATATTTTGGGGGCCCTCAACAAATGGTTACCACACCAAGTTCTCAGGACACAGTAAGATTTTGCATTTTTGTGTATGCTTACAGCTTCTGAGACCATAGTTATTAGACATAAAATAAGTAGGTGGTATGTTCAATTCTTTGAAATTAAAGGATCCTAACTTTCTTTTTTATTTATGTATTTATTTATCCTTTTATCTAAGCTTTGGGGTCTCAGAGCCAAATTAATACCTAAGAGGGAGGTACTGCAGGATTGGAGATTGTGTGGTGTTTTACAGTGTACCTTGCACAGAAATGTACTTGAGGTCGGTGGGTGATGTAGTATCACTCTAACCCATTCCCTGACCAACTTATCCTAATATGGGAGTCTTTGAGTAGGTGGTGAACATTCTAATGCTTTTAAATGCTTGGCTTGTGCACACCAATTTTTGCAGCTTTTTGGTTTCAGAAATCCCTATTAGCAATAGCCTTGGTCTTCACAAAATAAGACAAACATATACATGTACCTTAACATAGCAGTAACCAAGAGCCGTTACTAGACACTGGCCAAGAGAAGGACCTGTATGCACCACCAGTAATTCCCAATCTGGAACTGGGACTGGGGAAAGGACTGAACCTAGTGGACCCCAAAAATGAGAAGTGGAGACTGGACTGGGGTTCCAAACAACAAGGGAATTGCAGGCTAGAAAGCCAATTAGACCAGGAGCACAACACAAAAAGAGCGGAGCTCATGCCCTGGAGAAACTTCCTGATGGCCTTCAAAAATGGTGAGAAAGACAGTTCACAGGGTACCATGCCTGTCCCCAGATATCATCAGGATTTGCTTAAGATCCCGCTACTGCCACCAAATCTGTTAAAAAACAAAATTCAGCTGAGTCAGGACATATTCTTTGGAAGATGGAAAGGTTCTATGAAGTGGATCACCTCACTACTGATGACCAAGGAATTCCAGACTGACTTGTTCCATTCCTGGGGGAGGTTGAAACTACAGTAGGTTAGGTGTTAAGTTTCGGTTTGGTGACGTGAGCCTATCAGATGTGACTCTGGAGCTTGTTGTCTCTTTCTTAACAACTCACATAATAGTTGTCTCAGTTGGGTAAAACAAAATAGTTGACACAAAATACTATGTTTGTTCTTAAATGTATGCCATATGGCTCTTTTAGGAGATGAGTTTATGAAAGTAATGAATGACAGGATGATACAAGTTTAAAAATCATTGTTTTAGTTATATTGTTCTTCTCTCTCAAGTCCATAAATGACAAGGATGCCCAGCACTTTATAAAGAGGCCTGCCTTCCATTTGATCTTTATAAACACTATGTCAGGGAGTCTTCATAAATATTATATCCCCATTTTATAGTGAAGGACATGGAGCTATCAGAACATTAAAATTACTTTCCTGAGATCCCAGTATTAGCGTAGTGTGAGGCTGAGGCTGAGACTGAGCTCGGTTTCCTGCTCTTTCCCTCCATCCTCTCTTCTTTGAAGGCTGCTGTGGACCCTGAGGGGTGGCTGTGAATCCCAGGAGAGCCCTCCTGCAGGGGAAAGCTGGCCTTTGTTTCCCTGTGTGTTCTAGACTTGCTTAGGCTGTTTTTGTGTCAGTTTTCTCATCTCTAAAATGAGATATAGTTAGTCTTTGTCCAGTTTTATCCAAGACATCATAAATAATAACGAAGTTGTAATTTATTAAACATTTTAAGCCGGGGGGTAAAAAAAATCTACTAACATTGTGGTTGTTGTTTGTTGTTATTGTTTTGTTTGTTTTGTTTTTGTTTTTGTCTTATTTTACCTCCTATGTTTCTGGAAGGGGCAAATGGCTCTTTTCTTCTTCTTTATGAAAAACGGTAAGCAGGCTTGAAAAGGAAAGTGCTGGAAGTAAACAGATGGATGAGGCATCACTGAAACACAGGGAAGCAACTCTAATTATTCCTAATAAGCCTTCTTGCGCCAGGTGGAGGACTCAGGATTTGTTTTTCTTCCTTCATTGCTTCCTAGGTTTGTAGTTTCTTCTCACTTGAGAATGAGGTCCTTTTTTTTTTTTTTAATTTTTTTAATGTTTTTATTTATTTTAGAGACAGAGACAGAGCATGAGCAGGGGAGGGGCAGAGAGAGAGGGAGACACAGAATCTGAAGCAGGCTCCAGGCTCTGAGCTGTCAGCACAGAGCCCGATGCAGGGCTCGAACTCACAGACTGTGAGATCATGACCTGAGCTGAAGTTGGTCGCTTAACTGACTGAGCTACCCAGGCGTCCCTTTTTTTTTAAAATGTATTTATTGGTGTGTGTTAATAGATAGGCTGATTTCTTTAATAGATGCAATGTTATCAGTGTTTGACTGCAAAGATTAAATTAAACCATAAATTAAGACATAACATTTCCTGAAGACATTTTATGTTTTAATCAGTGCTAAGATGAAAAAGATAAATAACTGCTCAAGTAGCAATAAAGTGAAGAAAACGAACCAGTGTTACCACTTAATATTATGCAAGAAAAAATAATTCCTTGTTAAGTACATGTAAATAAATACTAGTCAGTTACCAAATAAAGGTAAGAGGGGCTGTAGCTCATTTAGGTGATTTCTTGTGATGGTGTGTAGCCTGGACTGGGAACTTTGCTGGTAGTGCCCATAACACAGTGTCACTCTTCTTTAACCAACACCTTATCTCTCTTGCCAGCGTCTTAATAGTTGAGAGTGCGTACTGTCGCATCACAGTATTGTGTCTTGCAGGTCCTTCACAGGGATGGGGACATCGCTTTCATCTCTGTCACCACTGCCAACCTGTTCTTGAGACATCTCTTCTCTGTGCTTGAGTTTCATGGTCTTTTGTCCCTTGTCATGTCCCCCTTATGCCTTCCCTTGAAAAGCTTCCTCTCAACCCAACCCTCACACCTAGTGACATCTTTTCCCTTTGACCTCAAAACTTTCACTGCTTTTTCTCATCCAAGTGCCTTTGGGGGCTTTGTTATTCTGGCTTTTATGCCATTATCTAACACGTATAGACCCCCAACTGACTCAGAGGAAGCCACAGTGAGGTTACCTGGTGCCTTCTCTGGAAAAATCTGCACATTAATGTTGAGCCCTTTTCCAGCTTGGATTCTGTCTGCCTTTGACCCTGCAGATCATGCTGGCCAGCTTGAAATGAATTTATATTACCTTCGTGTCAAAAGGACTTTAAGTTCTTTCCTGTCAGACTCTCTTTTGCCATCTCTCACCTTCTCCACTCTTCTCATTGACAGGTCTCTCTGGGGTGTGGATTCCAACTAGACTGCAACATCTAGTACTGAGTTCCCTGCCTTCAAGTGTCAAATAAGAATGAGCCTTTGAATTGGACATGCCTTTTGAGATTGTAGTGTCCATGCCTCTCATTTTATAGGGGAGGCATATGGTGCCCAGAGAGACCGTGGGATTTGCCTAAGGACATTCAGCAAGTGGGCAGCAAACCCAGGACTAGCATCTTATCCCCCTGGCTCTTAAGCCATCCAGTAGGGTTTCCTCTACACATTCCTGCCATCTGGCCACCGCCGAGCAGAACCTGTGCAGGCCGGGCAGATTTGGAAGAGTTACACTGGCTGCTTTTTGGAGACTAATGTAGGTCGTTGGCCAGCACCAGGAGATATGGCCCCACATCAACACTGGGCTATACTGATCTCTGTCAAAATCACAAAGAACAGAGGCAGGGGATTTGACCAGATGGAAATGCTACATTGCTGAGGTTAAAAAAACAACACATTTAAAAAGACAAAATTAAAAGGTAAATGGCAAAGTGGGAAAAATACAAAATTTATGACCAAAAAAAAAAAAAAAAGTGAAAGTCTTTACTGTTTGGCTTTTAAAAAGAATAAGATGAATAACCTAGAAGCAAAATGGGAATAGGATATGTGACCGTGGCAATAGAGAGTTCAGGAAAGAATGTGTGAAAATAAATGTTTATGTGAAGAAAAGACCACCCTCCTTGTGAAATGAAGAGAAACCATTTTGTGCTTATCAGATGGGAAAATACTCTGAATTATGCTCATAGTCATGCTAATAAGGGTGGGGTAAAACGTTCTGTCATACATGCCTGTCCTGGGAGGATTAGTTATAGGAATTATGATACATAAGTATAATGGAATTGTCCCACCATTAAAACAGTTTAAGGAGAATTTTGTATGACACAAAAATGTTCACGAGTTGACTTGTAACAAGTGGAAAAAAAAGATACTAAAATAAGTGATATTCTAATTTTTTAAATGACATATGTGTATATGCACTTTTTTAAAAGCTGTAAGGAAATACACCAAATGTTAAGTGTTTATCATTGAACAGAGGGATTATGAATGATTACTCTTCTCTTGAAATTTTTTTACATTTGCTAAATTTTCTGTAATGAATGTGTACTACTTTTAAAGTTAAAGAAACATTTTTTTATAAGAGGGATTGAGAACTTTGGGCGCCTGGGTGGCTCAGTCAGTTAAGTGTCCAACTTCGGCTCAGGTCATGATCTTGTGGTCCCTGAGTTTCAGCCCTGCGTCGGGCTCTGTGCTGACAGCTTCGGATTCTGTGTCTCCCTCTCTCTCTGCCCCTCCCCTACTCATGCTCTGTCTCCCTCTCTCTCAAAAATAAATAAACTTCAAAAAAAGTTTTAAAAGAGTGATTGAGAACTCACCTTTAGATCACACGTTCTGTGCAGATCTGCTTGTTCTCATCTGCCCTATTTTAAAAGCTGTCTCCCACTCTTCGGTGTGCAGATTGTGTCTCTGTAGTGAGGTGAAGGCCACTCGGCACAGTGGGAATAGACCCAGCCTAGGAGCCAGCATGAACCACTGAGCTGTGTAAATACGTTCTGGCCTGAAGCTCATTGCTCCTCCACCAATGGTTTCTTCATTTACAGAGTGAAGGAGTTGGTTCCCAGTTTCTACAACGCCCCTTGCAGCTCCAAAATTGGATCATTCTGATTTTCCCCAAGCTCTTCAGGAATCTTGATTCCTTTTTATGTCCCCTTATATCATCTCATTGATCCTAGTCTGGGAGGCCAGATCCACCTTAAAATCTTGACTCTGGGAAGTTTTGTTGTCCATGGTATTTTAAAAAACAGAAAGAACCCCTTCGTAGATACTTTCTAAAACCTTCCTAGAGTTGCCTTTTCTAAGCAGGTATCTTATTCTCTGTTACAACTATTTTTATATTTTTGCATCCATTTTTAAGTTTTAGACCAGGGGTCAGCAAGCTTTTTTGGTAAAGGGCCTATAGTAAATATTTTAGACTTTGTGGGCCACACAAAAGTCTCTGTGACATGTTTGTCCTTTTTTCTTTGAAACAACCCTTTTAAAAGATGTAAAATCCATTCTTGGGGCATCCGGGTGGCTCCATTGGTTAAGCTCCTAACTCTTGATTTCAGCTCAGGTCATGATCTCGCGGATTTGTGAGTTCGAGCCCTGCATTGGGCTCTGCGCAGGCAACACGGAGCCTGCTTGGGATTCTCTCTCCCCCTCTTTCTCTGCCCCTGCCCCATTCGTGCTGTCTCTGTCTCTCTCAAAATAAGTAAATAAACTTAAAAATAAGTAAAAGATGTAAAATCCATTCTTAGCTAGGACAAGTAAGCCATGATTTGCTGACTGTGTTCATAACCGTAGAGAAACAAGAAATTATTTTCTCATAGCTGGTGCTGCTTGCAAACTTGTTCTTCTTTCCCCATATTTCTAAGCCAGGTCGTCAGACTATAAATAAAGTAATCTTTCAGGATGACAGAAGAGAATTTATATAATGGGTAACCGAAAGCACATTATTTTGTCTGGTTCATCAAATGTCTATTGAACCAGAAGCTCAGAGATGAAATCTGCATTATAGGGCTGTTTTAAGTTGTTTTTTATATGATTTTCTTTGTACTATCCCTGGAAATACCTTGGAATCCTAGATTTGGGTGAAGACTCAAAAAGTTGACTCTCACACTTTCAGGAGGGCTACATCCAGTGCTTTAAACTCTCCTTTCTAAACATAGTACTTAGTTAAGAGTGCAGATTTTATAATCAAACGGACATGGGTTTTGTCCCAACTTGATCATTTATCCACTGTGGGCTTTCAATTTAGTTAGTCGTCCTGAGCCTCAGCTGCCTCGTCTCTAAAATGAGGACAATAACCTCATAGAGTTGCTGTTAAGTGTCGAAGGAAATCAGGCTTATAACACAGCCTTGATATGGCTCTTGGCACTCCTGGGGGCTACTCAGTTGGTAGAGGATTATTATTATCCCTTTGTTTTTAAAATTTTTTATGGTTTTTTAAATTCCAGTATGATTAACATAGAGTGTGATATTAGTTTCAAGCGTACGATATAGTGATTCAACAACTCTACACATTACTCAGTGCTCATCATGGTAAGTGTGCTCTTAATCCCCTTCATCTATTTCACCCATCCCCCACCAGCCTCCCCTCTGACAGTCACCAGTTTGTTCTCTATAGTTAAGAGTCTGTTTTTTGGTTTGTCTCTTTTTTCCTTATTTGGTTTCTTAAATTATACATAAGAATGAAACCATATGGTATTTGCCTTTCTTTGACTGGCTTATTTCACTTAGCATTGTACTCTCTAGATCCATCCATATTGTTGCAAATGGCAAGATTTCCTTCTTTTTTATGGCTAATAGTCCACTGTGTGTACCTACCACATCTTCTTTACCCATTCATCAGTTGATGGACATTTGGGCTGCTTCCATAAATTGGCTATTGTAGATAATGTTACAATAAACATAGAGGTACATAATATCTTTTCAAAATAGTTCTTTTGTATTCTTTGGGTAAATACCTAGTATATTGCATGGTAACTCTATTTTTAATTTTTTGAGGGAACCCCCCCCACCCCCCCCGCCCACACACACACACTGTTTTCCATAGTGGCTGCACCAGTTTGCATTTCCACCAACAGCGCATGAGGGTTCTTTTTTCTCCACTTTCTGGCCAGCACTTGTTGTTTCTTGTGTTTTTGATTTTAGCCATGCTCCCAGGTGTGAGGTGAAATGTCATTGTAGTTTTGATATGCATTTCCCTGGTGATGAGGAATATTGAGCATCTTTTCATGTGTCCGTTGGCCATCTGTATATCTTCTTTGGAGAAATGTCTGTTCATATCTTCTGCCAATTTTTAATTGGATTATTCGTTTTTGGGGGGGGGGTTGAGTTGCATAACTTCTTTATATATTTTGCATATTAACAATCCCTTTTTGTTTTAAAAGGATGTTTAGTGTTCTTCCTCAGGAATTAATTATAATCTCAAATACTAGTCAATCCCAGGAAGTGCTTCTACTCATCTACTCTAGGACTCCTAGTTTTAGTCTACTTAGCCTGCAGTCCATCTCTTTCTATTTATCCTTGTTAGACATACAAATAAATACATACATACATACATACATACCAGTAATGATCTCCTGAAGAATGAAAATAAAATACATCCTCATTAATTTTAATTCTGTTAACCTTTTGCCATAAGCCTGACTTCCCTATGCCCTGGTTATTTTTATTTTTCATCTTTAGCCTTCCTGTGCTCTTCTGCAGTTGAACAGCAAAGAGCTGGGCATGGTGTCCTCAACAAGGATTTCATCATCGTTTCATTTATCTATTCCGTAAATATTTGCAGAGCACTTGCAGTGTACTGACCACTGTGCCTGAAGCCGGACATAAACAAATGAATGAGACCAAGTCTCTGCCCTTATGCTCTTTACACTCAAGCAGGAGAGGTAGACAAATGAGGTGTCAAGAAATAGGGGCACTTGGGTGGCTCAGTTGATTAAGCGTCCGACTCTTGATTTTGGCTTAGGTGATGATCTCACGGGTCTGTGAGTTCAAGCCCCGCATCAGGCTCCGTGCTGACAGTGCAGAGCCTGCTCGGGATTCTTTCTCTCTCTCTCTCGAGATCTCGCTCTCTCGCTCTGTGCCCCTCCCCCACTCATGCTCATGTGCTTGCTCTCTAAATAAATTTTGAAAAGAAAAAAAGAAAGAAATATGATACTGCTCTGTTTTGAAGAAATTGGAACAGGACAATGAGCTAGCAGGTGACTGAGTTCAGAAAAGGGACATTAGAATGGGATGATTAGGGAAGGCCTCTCTAATGAAGCCAGTTGAGTTGAGACTTGGATGATCAGAAGTTGGGCATGCAGAGAGTTTAGAGAAGAGTGTCCCAGGCTAGTGAATGGCCATGGTACAGGTCGTGAAGTGGGAACTAGCCCAGGGTGTTTGAGGAACAGAAAGAAAGTTGTATATGTCTAAAATCTGGTGATAGTCTCCAGGATGTTGGGAGAAGGTGTGGCTATAAATGAGGGTAGAGAGGAGGCAGCAGCCAGGAAACACAGGCCTTGGTAGTATGGAATTTATTCTAAGAAGCCATTGGAGGGTTTCAGTCAGCGAATGAAATAACTTGGTATGTATTTTTGAAAGATCACTGTAGCCACTATAAAAATTGACTATAAAGGGGACAGGAAGTTAGGCAGGCAAGGAAAAGCAAATACTGAAAACCGGGAAGGAGCTGCCAGGGAGGCAAGAGGGAAAAAAGAGAATCTTCATGGAAGCCTAAAGAAGACAGTCTTTCAGTAAGGGCAGAGGGGAAAGGGAAGTGGGTAGGGATGCTATCCAAGGCGGGTAAGAACAGGAAATTGACTAATGGATCTAGCAAGGTGGAGCTTATTGGTGACCTTGCTAAGAACCAATTCAGTGGAGTCATGGGAGGAGAGAATGGAGGGGGAGGTAATAGGGATAGCAGGCAACACAAGATGAGAGGCATATCACTGGGAAGAGAAGCAGAGGAGTGGCCAAGAGGCTGGAAGGGCACTAAAGGTCAAGGGAGGATGACATTATTGTATGTGAATTGAATGATTCTGCAGGAAGGGAGGATTTGACCATGCAAGAGAGTGGATCTTTGTAGGGAGGGGCCAAGTGAAAGAAGGACCTCGAACTCAAGTGGAAGTTTGGCTTTAGATATGGATGAGGTTCCATCTTCCCTTATAACAGAAGGCGAGGCAGGGTGCATGTAGAATAGATATATACTGAATATATACGGGTAGATTGAAAGAGACAAAAATGGAAGGATTTCCTTCATGTTCACAATCCTTGTGTTTTGCTGCATCTTTCTGGTATGTTATGGCCCTCTAGATTTTTTTGTGTGTGCTGTTGTGCTGATTTATTTGTGCAATATATTTTTTTCTCCTTCTGCAGGCCATGTATCTTACATACAGATCTGTTTACATGTCTGTTTTTCCCACTAAACTGGCATCTCTTCAACAAGAGTGGGTATCTTTGTATCTCCAAACACTGCTCACTGTTTGGCAAGAACTGAGTTGAAGGAATGACAGCTACATCAGTACAAAGGACTCATGTAACAGCTACACAAACATGCAGTAGAAAGGAAAGTAATTCAAGGAGCATGAATAAAATTCAGTGCTTATATTACTTAGGAGAATTAATCTTTTTAAAATTGAATAAATTGTTACCAGTTACCAGAACTGGGAGTAGTTAAGGCTAAAAAAGGAACCACCTCACCATCGCCTGGAAGGAGGTGGAATTTTAGCAGCCCCTTTGGGTAGGGACGAGTTAGTATCTGGCATGCTATGGTGGAAAACACATGGGGAAAACATAGATTCAGAAGAAAGTGACACTTAACTGTATATAGGGAAAAGCAAATCCCAGTATGGTCAGCTTGTTTGAGGGGATCTCAGATTAGCAGGGAGGTTGTGTGCTAAGAACAAGATTAAATGCTAAAGAGAAATGGCCCATGCAGATTTGTGCCAAAATGAGTGAGAACAACTTTATAGAAAATTTCAGTTTAGGGTGCTCAGTTGGTTAATCGTCTCGACTTCGCCTCAAGTTATGATCTTGTGGTGTGTGGGTTCAAACTCTGCATCAGGCTATCTTCTGTCAGTGCAGAGCCCGCTTTGGAGCCTCTGTCCCCTCTCTCTCTGCCCCTCCCCCCCCCCACTCTCTCTCAAAAATAAACAAACATGAAAATAAAAAAAAAGAAAGGTTCAGTTTAGCATGCAAAGCTCGTTCCCAAATGCTTTCTACTTGGACTGGGAAAAAAACCACAGCAAAACAAAATAGTTAACGTTCCCCTTCAACATTATACAGCACATCCTCAATGAAACATGACTTTCTGAGTTACAAGCTGCCCCTGGCAAAGAGACTGGTTGTAAGAGCATAATCCAACGCGGCCCTGAAATTAATGTTCCATGGGCACTCCAGATTTGTGTGACGTACTGTAAGTTATATCTAACCCAACTGTTCTTTAAGCCGGCTGCATTAAGTATCATGAAATGAGTTGCCCTGAAAGGAACCATCTCTTTTACTCCTTTATAACTCCTTCTTGTGTGACCCCAGGTCACTGCTGTTGATTTTGGGAGCTTCCTCTCCCACTTTTCACTCTCTTGCCTTTAATGGATGGGAGGTCTCCACACCAGGCTTTCTTTCTCTTTTTGGCTGCCAGATGCTAGCAAGTGGTGCTGCCATCCCCCTTGTCGCTGAAAGAGGCAGGCACTGGCCTCTCCATCATGTCTCTCCTCTTCCCAGCGGCCCGCGGGGTACCAGCTGAAGAAAGGTCACACTCAGAGCTGCCCACCCCACAAGAGCTCATTTTCTCCAGACTTACGAAAATGCCGTCTTCATCTTTCCCCTGGACTTTTACTTTTCAAAACACTTTTCCGACGTGTGGCCTCATTTTATTTTACATTAAACTGACAACGTAACATCTCACCAGGTTATCAGCTGGGAATACAATTCTTCCCTCACTGTGCTGTGCCATCTTGCCAGTTCTGTCTTCGTTACTCAGCTCTCATTCAGAAAGGAATTAATTTGAGTTACATGATGCCGTGGTTGTCTCCTTAAAGAAAGCTAGATTTTTGTACACCTTGGGAAAGTATCTATCTGTGAATGTACTTGAATCTTCTAGATTACACGCCATTCCTCTTTTCTTTCCCTTTCACATCATCGCGGGGTCCCCTCAAATTAGAGCTAAATCTTCCTATTTCTCTCTCCCTACTCAATGGGATTTTACTCAAGGGGCCCATGGTTTCTGTCTTTCATTTCCTTTTGCCTTAGAGAAGTTGATACAAGTGGAAAGGCATTTTCTAAACGTAAGGCTACTGCCATAAAAGAAGAGAATTTTTACTCTGCTGCAGGTGCCCAGGTGTTAGCTTCCCCAGGAGGATTTTGAACAAGCTTGGATTTGGAAATAAAAATTCTTGACCCAGGGTGTGTTGATTGAGCAGTAATGGCAACATCAGTGGCCTGGTCACACAGATGTGGTCCAGAAAGGGATTGTTGCTTGTATGGCAGTGATTCAAGCTTGGACCTGGATTTTAAATGTTGAAAAGTTTTGAAGAAATGGGATTGTTTTCTTCCAAAGATTTGAATAACTTTGCCATCGTGTTGTTAACGTAATCACTGCCTCACATTTGTCTTGTAGCCAATTTATGGTTTTACTAACATGAAGGACAGTATTCTTTTTATGTTTGTCCTTTCTGTCTTTCACCAGGTACACTGTGAATTATCATATAAATAATTTGGACGGTCGGTACTGGGCTAACCAGGGTTTAAGTGACACTGAGAGTGGGAAGCTGGGTGGGACAGGGGTAGGGACCGAATGAGTTGTGTGTCTGAACTCTGATCACTTTGATGGGTTTCATGTTGGACCCCTGTTAGCTTCTACTCACCCTTCATGGCATAGTTAGAAACTATCTTACAGGCAGAACAAAGTCAGGGAAATCTCTCCTCTTGCAGTTTAGGTCGTGTGCTTGTGGTTTCCATCTGTAACAACATAGTGTAGAGAGAACTTTTCAAGCTTTTTGAGAACTCCTGAGACTCTTAATTTGTCTTCGCTCGCAACCAAGATAATTGAAGCTTTGTCAGTCTATTTCAGGGGCACATCTTCAGGTAGAATGTGATACTATTTGGGATGTTTAGATGGGCCAAAGGGAATGCAACTTGTAGCTCTTCCTCGAGCTATAATGCTGGTCCTGTGTATGATGAAAACGAAATGGAAGTTTTAGCCCACAAGACATACTAAGGCAACTTAGTCATTATACAGTAGCAGCCTCTCTCGTAATTTCCAAAGTCTCCTCAGATTTTTAGTCTGGTGATCGTTCATTCCCTTCTTCAAAGAAAAAAAGGATTCCTCGGCCCTTCACTGCAATTGCTGACATGGATTCACACAAAGTTTGAAGGTGAGTGAAGTAGGCGAGAGCCCATCCAGGAGCCAAGAACCCCCATTTCTTCCCTTTCTTAGTTTCTGCATTGTCTGTCTGTCTGCATTTCCTCTCAGCGAAGACAGAGTCAAATTCAGTGATGCAGAATGGAAAGAGAGTGGTTGTTCAAGAATGATGAGATCCGGCACCATCCTTATCACTGCCATGCGTGTCATTCCCACCCTACCCCACCCCCAAAACAGGAGACAGGATAGAGATAGTCAGATCATACTAATAGACCATTTACCTATATACACATGCCCGGAGGTGCCTAAAAGGCCAGTAAGTGGAGATGTCAAATGATATATATAGGTAAATTAATGTGATATTCAAATGAGTAAAGCAGCAACAAAATATGTTAAAGATGGTAAGGCTCATGAAAGCAGAATAGTCACAAATATATAACCTTCCTTTGCACACAGCCCCTTCTCTCAAATACCTACACACCCAAGCAGAGACTGACGGTAAACATTTTGGACCTCAGCTCCCTTCCTAGTGGAAGGGGACAGACAGGAAGCAGCATATTGATTGACCACAGGCTCTTTCTTCTTGGGCACTTGCACGTACTTTCATCTCACCTCATCCTGCACAGCACCTTGGTGCAGCACGGCCATTCTCGTTTTACAGAGGAAGAGAACTCAGAGGAACTCAGAGAAGTCACACCATTTTTTATAAAAACAAAAAAAAAAAAAAAAAAATGGTGGGACCAGATTTCAAAACTAGGTCTGCCTGACTCAGTGACCTTGCGTGGATTCTTTTTCTGTGAAACCATGCTGCCTCGCTAGAAAGCTACTGACGTCTTCTGATGTATTTGTAGCATCGTTGCTCTTCAGTTTAAGCCAAGTTAGTGATTCTTAAATGGCTCCAGGATAAGAGGACCTCCTGTTGAGGCTTTATGAAAAACAAATCTTCCCCGTAAGTATTGCTTTCATCTTCACTTTCTTAACTATAATCAGCATTGATTCTTTCTTATTCCCTGATAGCATTAAGTTATGATAACATTAGGGTGACCGAAAATAAAATTGGCAAATATAGGTACCACTTAGGAGATCAGAATGTGAGAATTGGCAACAGTTAAAGTAGGTCTTATCTAAAAAGTATGAAGGTAAATACAAAGTACAGGTTTAAAAGCATTTCATATAAAGATAACTTTGTTTGCTAAACAAGGTTTTTTTCAGGTGTAAAGGAAAGTACAGTCTTGCTGCTGAGCATCTTATGATAATCATGATTCTGCCCCTGGCATGTCCTATAGATGAGAGTTAGCACTTATGAAAGAAGCCATGTCTATTCAGTTGTATTCAGACTACATTTAGCATACAGTAGGTACTAAATAAAGGTTATGTTTTGGACTGAATGTTCGTCATCCTAAAATTCATACATTGAGGTCATAACCTCCCTCTCCCCCCCATGTGATGGTATTTGGGTGGGATCTTTGGAAGTAATTAGATTTAGATGAGGTTGTGATTAGTGTCCTTATAAAAAAGGGAAGAGACCAGATCTCTCACTCTCTCCCCCTCCCTCTTCCCCTCCCTCACCACTTGAGGACACAGTGAGAAGGTGGCATGGGCAAGCCAGGAAGAGAGCTCTCACCAGGAACCAAATCAACTAGCACCTTGATACTGGGCTTTCCAGCCTCCGGGACTGTGAGAAATGAACGTCTTTTATTTAAGCCCCCCCGGTCGATGGTGTTTTGTTAGAGCAGTGGAGCTAAGACAGGCTCGTTGAAACGAAACAGAAACTCGGTCTCTAATAAAATGTTGCCATCTTTCCACTACTTCATTTTGCTTCTGTTCCTTTCACCTCTGAATGGCTGTACTCTCCTCTAGTTTTGACTGCCATCCCCAGCGATTCGAAAAAGGAAGCACAGATTAAGGCTTCTCTTTTCTTTTCCCCAACTTGTGCCTCATTTCCATTTCAGGAAAGACGTCCGTCTCTGTCGCATATCCCTGGTCCTCAGCCCTTATTAATCATCCTCAAATCCCACCCATCCCAGGTGTCATCTCGTGTACACCTGAACGGCATTGGCAAGACCCTTCGGAGCATTGCCATCCCCTCCCTGAGTGTATTTAAAACTCGGTTAGCAAAAGTTTCTATTTAAAAGCTCCAAGGGAAAATTAGGTAGAGTAATAACATTTTCATATGATTATTTGCCATATTGGCATTGAGGCAGAGAAATCTGTTAGAAAAACTGTTTGCTCTTTTCCCATGTGTCCATACTGAATAATCTAGAGTTGGATATGCTGTCTCTATTCTGAAGCTGTCATGTGTTGTAATAACTGGTTTGACACTTATTATCTTTTTTAATGCAAAGAGGAAATTGTCAGAGTTCGCAACAGTAAAATAGATCCTTTGTTATTTGTATTATTTTCACTTGAAAGTATATTTTACTCTCTTTGCCTTGATAAAACTGAAGTTTATGCGGTAAAAGACGACGGCATGACATGAAATGCCAGAACTTGGACAGTATCAGAGCAGGATTCAAATGAATCCTTAATTGGTTATTTTTAGAACCAATGTTTATAGACAAAGCTGTCAACTGAAATCATAGCCTAACCTCATAGGATGTTGGTGCTTTATCAGAATAATTATTCATCAATGACTTTAATCCATCTTCCTGGAGTGGCTAAAAGCGTCGTTTCCCTGCTCGTTCATAAGCACATATCACACACCCTGGCTTTCTTCGGGCCTGTGTTCATGTACTGTAGGGGTGGAAGGAGAGAAGGTGTAGCCTTGCGGGTACACTGAATTATGCTCTTAATTCTGTATCCCTGGGAGGAATTTGTGATCGGGTTATTCTAGCCTTTGTATTGTGCTGCCTTGAAAACAATTTCTGAAATGCCTAGTGGTTAACCTTAAACACACTAGTTTCATTTGCTTTCAATGAACCTTTGATATTCAACAGTTAGATTAAACAGAGTGAAAAACACAATGGCAATCCCAAATTCATTTTCTCCAGCTTGTCAAATGGACATCCAAGATACGGAATGGATGTTTCCAAACTTGCTTGCCATTTTACATTCTTGGAAGAGTTGGAGGAGCTGCTGGAATTCCAGCCACAGGATGGGCCAAGGAAAAGACCACTGAATTGGAGCCATTGTGTTTCTAGGCCTGGCTCTGCCACTCTCTCTCCCAAGGACCTGAATGGAGTCTCACTTTTCTCTTTTACTGATTTCAGTGATTCAGCTAGACCCTATCTCAGGTCTCTTCTCTGCCCCAACAATCAATCAGTGATTTAAAGTGGCAAGTATGGCAGCAGCCTTTGGCCATGAAGCAACAGGAGATGATGGCTCTGGTAGACTTCCAAGAGCCAAACAGTGCCCCCAGTGTGGAATAACTCCATTCCGAACAAGCACCAAATATTAAATGGCTGTATAGAAGGGGCTGTGTTTGGTGCTGTGGGACAGGATGAAAAAAACAAAAACATAGTCAATTTGACAGAGAAGCGAGAGCTCAACGCACAGAAAAGACATTGATGAGTCAAGGCAGCATGTGTGGTGTCAGATGACTGCTTTGTGTAGTAGAGGTTGGGAGCAGGGATTGAGGTACTCTACAGCGAACTTCTCCAGTGCTGCCATGAGCAGTATAGCATTGCAGCCCCAGAGAAGATGCTCAAACATTAGCAGAATGGCTAATGAATGAATATCACAATCTCAGTATGTAAAACTTGAATGGAAGAAGTCTATAGGTAGCCCTCATGGACTCAGAGCTGTGGAGCAGGAGCAGGCCTTGTGCAGGCAAGGGTAGAAGCAGGTCCCTGGGAAACAGAACCACAGACTTCTGAGCAAAGACTGGGAGGGCAGCCTGGGAGTTAGGCTGGAGTCTTTGCCTTTGAAATGGAAACATTACGTAGAGATTTTCTGGAAAACACCAGAAAAACATGGTAAGAAAGTAAAAATCACTCTTAACTTCCTAATCCATAGATTACTACCTTAAATGTTTTTAAGTTTGTTTATTTATTTTGAGAGAGAAGAGACAGAATTCCAAGCAGGCTCTGCATGCTGTCAGTGCAAAGCCTAATGTGAGGCTCGAACTCACAGAGTGTGAGATCATGACCTGAGCTGACATCAAGAGTTGGATGTTTAACTGACTGAGCCACCCAGGCACTCCCATAGATCACTACTTTAATCTTTGATTTTCTTTTTGGTCATGTGTATGTATGTGCATTTTACAAACGAACTTCAGATCATATATGTTTTATATTGGCTTTTTGTTTTTTTGGTTTTGGCTTTTTTTTTTTACTTAACATTGTATTACTTTTCTCCACATTACTAAATATTCCTTGAAAACATTTTTCAGGACTGTATATTATTTCATTAGGTAGAGGTGCCATAATTTGATTGTTCCTTTATTGAAGCACATATAGGTTATTTGCTTTGATATTGTAAATAATGCCACGATGAATATTCTTATAAGTACATTTTTTCTTGTTCTTGTATATAAATTTTGTGATTATTTGAGATTTCAAAAAAAATTGTACTTCTACTTTTAAATAGAATTTAATGCGGCATTTGAGGAGCTCGAACTTTATATTGTAGACTTGAGATACAATCTAAATTTTTTAAATCATGATATTGATTACTAATTTGACTCTAGAAAGTAACTGTAATTGTGTCTCAGAAAGAGACTGGAGGATGCCTCTACCCTGGGACAAGCAAGAGTATCATAAAAGAAGACTGTAATAACTGATGCTGATACCTATTTATTGATTCATTCATTTGTGTGAACCAGAAACTGTGTCAGACCCTGGGAATGAGAATGGCTTGGGTTCGTTCAAGTCCCTGTCTGTTCTTTCTAGGACTTCTGCAGTCGTTTCTTAACTAGCTTCCCTGTCTTCCACTCTTGGCTTCACTTCATTTTTGACCTAGAAGCTACAGTGTTCTTTTTAAAACAGAAATCAAGTCATGCCCATAACCCTTTAGAGTTCCCATCATTCCCAGGATAAAACCCTGTGCCATAATTGTGGCCACTGTACTGCCTACTTTATTACCTCCAGCCTTCTGGCCTTTTTCATTTTCTAAAATGTGTTGGGCTCTTTCTTACCCCAGGGTCTTCCCACATATTGCCTCTCTTCCTAGAATCTCTTCCCCAATCTTCACCTAACTACCTCATTGCTTACCTTTGAGTCTCAGCTCAGTTTTCACCAGCTCAGAAAATCTTTTTGACTACCTCTGCCCCTTATCTTAATTAAACCCTCTCATAGAGCTCAGTCTTTTTTTTTTTTATTTTTATTTTTAAATTTTTTTTTCAACGTTTTTATTTATTTTTTTGGGGACAGAGAGAGACAGAGCATGAACGGGGGAGGGGCAGAGAGAGAGGGAGACACAGAATCGGAAACAGGCTCCAGGCTCCGAGCCATCAGCCCAGAGCCTGACGTGGGGCTCGAACTCACGGACCGCGAGATCGTGACCTGGCTGAAGTCGGCCGCTTAACCAGCTGCGCCACCCAGGCGCCCTAGAGCTCAGTCTTAAAGCACTTATCACAATTTGTAATGATGCTTTTGTGTATTTAATGTGAGTCCTCTGCTAGACCCTAAGCCCAGTGAGGGCAGGGACCATGATTGTCTTGCTCACTTTGGCCCAGTGTCTGTAACTGTCCTTGTCATATGGTGGAGATGAAAGAATAAATGAAAGGTAAATAGAATAGTCATATAAGCCCAGTCTTCTTAGAGTTTATAATCTTAATGAGCTTCCATATTGTCTCTGAGAGGAAGAGAAGAGGAAGAATCAGAAACAGTGAATGAGGACTTGAATTTAGATTGTTGGTAGGATGCAAATGTCATTAACAGAAATGGTTAGGCTTAGTTAAATTAGGAGAGAAATGATGAACCCAATTTTTGGCACATTGAATTTAAGGATGAATGGGGGATAAGTGGAATAATCCATTGGAAAAATCCAGCATTTCATTACCAATCTCTTGCCTTAATGAAACAAAACCTTAACCCAAGATTACTGTTCATTTCTTATTTGGAGATGTTACTCATGAACCAGAGAACTTTATTTATTTATTTATTTATTTATTTATTTATTTATTTATTTATTTATTTTCCAATTGAGGCCCTGCAGTTTGCTTTTTTTCTTTTTTTTTTTTAACAATATTACATTTATCCTTCTAAATGGCAGGTGAGGAAATAGAAAGAATAAAGCCATCATTTTAGTCTCCCTTGAAGACATGGCATTCTGCCATCTCAATTACAGAAGCCTTGACACCTCCCTATTCTGTGTGGAGAAGAAAAATAAGTTGGAACTTTCCCCCTCCTTCCCTATCCCAGCCACTGCCATCGACTCCTACTTCAATTATTTTGGAAAAATATCTCAATTACAAATTTGGGGAACTTCCATAGTGTTTTCATATACTTGCTGGGATCTAATCATAGTATCAGGCTTATAATGTTAAATTTTGAATGTAGTGTTTAAAGTCTTGATATTTTGCAGAATTGCAAACATAAATTTAAATTGGAAGCTGATTTTCTCCAAGAAGTAATAGAAATATTCTTTGCTCTCTGAAATGTGAGTAATGCAAGAATGGACTTGATTATGACTTGAGCAGGATTATGGATCTTAGAAAGCCAAACCTAGATATGAGCTCATCTGTTCACATTATAGACCTAGCATATTTTTAGAAAATGAATAAAAATATAAACCAAAAAGCCCATCTCACATGGGTGCCTTTGGCCTTGGATCTCTAGAAGTCATCGAATTTATCCCTGGACTGGTTGGTGGTTTTTCACTTGTTTTCAGGATCGAGACTACCTTTGGGATAGTAGTCAGGCACAATCTGTAGGTCACAACGTGATTTTTTTTTTTTAAGTTACTTAAGAGTCTAAGGCGTTGTCTTTTGCTGCTTGGGCACCTTTCTGTGACAGTGCCCAGCTCTCTTTTTCAGTAACCGGCTCAGCCTGACACAGTTGTACTTGCTGCTTAACGCTCTGTAAAATGTTATTTAAATATTTCTAACTTATTGTTTCATGCTGGGTTTTATGGAACATAAATTTCTATTTAGGCCACTAATTTACAGTAGAAGTTTGTTACTAATATCACTGCAGGCTCCATCCATCTAAAAATATTGCTCATAACCTACGCTAAAAATATGTTATATATTTGCACTGTATGTAAACAGTGTTGTGTTTTATTAGTGTGCAGTGCTTTGTCTATGGAAATGTTGGTATTGCGGCATATATTTAGTGGGGATAGGAACTCAAGTATGGTGGAAAGTCTACAGAAAAGTGAAATCCCTGCAGGATGGGATTTATGGAATTTTCAGTGTGCTTTGCAGAAAATCTACATACAATATCTACATTCTCTACAAAGACAAAGCGGAATCTTGCAGAATGTTGTAGGAAGCTCTGTTATTTCCCGTATTATCCATCTTTCTAAGTGGTTTATCGAGGATTGAAACTGCAAATATATTCAGCTTAAAAGAGGCAATCATTATTGCCATAATGACCATGTTTTTATTTTTAAAAAAATATTTATTAAATGGACCAGAAATAATGTAAGCCCTATCTTCTTTCTGATCGTGAAGAAACATAATTTCAAGGAATGGGATTTTGTTTTCTTCCTCTTAAGTGTCCTTGAGCCGGAAGAGATGATTTAGAGAATGAAAGGTTTAAGACTTTGGAAGAGTTTCTTGGGATCATTTTGAGTAACCTTCAGTGACTACGAGTTATTTAGACTGGTTAACTGAAAGTGTTCAGCTCTTGTCCTATCCTTCACTAGCAAAAACGAGGGAAAGAAAGCAGATTCATTATGATTAAATCCTAGTTACACAAGCTTGTTTCATTCCTGCCAACCTGATGGACCTGATTCCCTGGCTGAGGCAGCCCATGTGCTGACCCCATCCTCCTCGTTCTGATAACAGCATAGCTTCTGGGCATTGCCTAGTGAATGCAAAACTGGTGCATGTTGACTAGTCAGAAAGATGTTGTGTCTCAAAAACAGACTGATTTAAGTGGCCAATTAAATCACCAGAGCTGAGCTTTTATCACCTTTTAAAGGTATGTTGAGATTTGATAGCCAGGTTCTTAAATGGAAAATCTTAGAACTTATTTAATATACATTGGCTGGAAAGCAAGGCCATTGGTTCTTCCCCTAAAATAGGGATGCTGTGGTAAGAAGTTTATCATCCTGTGTTTACATGGCTCCCCAGAGTGCCAGGAGCCGTCATCTGTGATGAAGATTTTTTACAAACAACTCTCAAAGAGTTTTAATGTAGCAAATGAATCTTGGAGAATGACTGTCTTTTTATTTTACTACTTCATTCAATGCATGTTAAAGAAGAAGTGGTGAATCACGTAATTAACTGTGACTTTTTTAAATCCTTTGAGGTGGCACTTTCCAAACGGTACTTATGGGCATTTTGCTTGGCCTGTTGGACTGAAGCAGGAGGTCATCCAAAGCTCATCCCTTCTGAATTCAGACCAAGAGTAAAAGGTGCTTTATTAGCAGCGTGTTGACTCAGCATGCCTTTAGATAGCTCACATCATCACGCTGTCATCACTCTTCTTAGGCATGGACTCCACCAACTCTTCTCTTGGTGGTCATGTTTAACTTAGAAACTTACCAATGTTCACATTAAAATGATAAAGCTTTCTCCAAAAGCTGACCGCTAGATTATTAAGAAAAAATGGGATAGGATTTAAGTACCAAAGGTTTTCCAAAAAAGGCCCGCTTCCTCAGTTGACAATAAAACGAGCACTCCCTAAACCAACATTTACATCCACAGACAAGGCATTTCCTGCAACTTCCTGAGCTGTAATCCATCCCATCTTCAACCTATGCTTTCATTTTCAAGACCAAGACAGACTTTGGCTACATGGAGATTCTTTGGGGAGGACCATGGTTGCCCTCCCTTCTCAACTTGGCCTCCCATCCACGCTCAGGCCTGTGCTAGGCAGGATGATAAATGTGAAAATTGGACTGCATTTCATGGCTGGGTTCTTCACTTTGTCATTTTCTTTCCTCCCCTGGTTATTTCTTCTGTTCTTATAAAAAGGAAAACAAAGCCCATTTAACAACTGCAAAGCACACAGTCTGCAGAGGCCTTAAAGATTACTGGCAACAAAATATATTTATGTCTTTAATAAGGATTTGAAATTTACCACTCGCTAGATAAATTTTCCCTCTCTGTTCTTTCTCTCTGGAAATCCTTGGTGTTGGGTGAAACAATTTGGTCTACAGGATATTACATTAATGTCTTTTGATTTCTGAGGAAATATTTTATAGTTTTTTCTGCCAATAATAAAATTTTGAGATAATTCTAAATTCTGGCATACATGGGCAGTTTTGAATTAAACATTAAATTATTCTGTATGACTTCCAAATGTCTGAAAACTGAAAGAGCATATCACATGTAAGGAATGCAGGTGGATATGAGAGTTTATTGAAAGGGCAAAGATGTGGCTACAGAATATAGGTCATATATTTCAAGGTGAACATGGAGTGATCGCTTGTAGAATCCAGATTAAAATCAGATGAAATAATTCTGTTGCCTGTGTAATGGTTTTTTATTAAAGCCTGCCTTAAAAGATGAGGAGGTTACCATGCCACAAATCAGGCAGGGTATTTTAAGAGTAGGCTTTGGGATAACTCCTGGTCCCCCTTTTCCTTACTCTTTAGGAGAAATGGCCAGACAGGTCTCAGAGACTCTATTTGGAGATGAGGGATCTGGAAGTACTGTTGAAGTCACTGTGGAGTACATTGGGCTAGGCCATCCACTGCTTTTGCCTCAGTCAGGATATTTACTTGTTGGCCGTTTGTCCAGCATATCTGAATAGGCTTCTTGGTTTGTCTTTTGGATGCAACTTTAGATTTCTACAAACATATAAACAAGAATAGTAGGCATGAAAAAATGGACATTTTATTTCCTTATTAAGGAATGGAGCTACTTTCTTTTCTTTATATTATCATTTAAAAATTTTTTATTTTTAGTGTTTTGATAATCTTCTGAGTCCCATTATCTGCTTTGATTTGAATCTTAAAATACTATTTTAGGAAACCTAGAGAGTATAGAGGAAAATAAAACATGATTCCTGCCTTCAAGCGGCTTACAATTTGATAGTTGCAAAAGAACTCTAATGAAAGCAGTATGTGTTAAGTGAGATAAAGAAATACAAAATGCTCTAGGAGTCTAGCAGAAGGAAACCAGACTATGCAGCGATATCATGGGGAGGCCCTAATGTCTAAAAAATTGGGGGCATCTTTCAAGGCCTAATATAAATATTTCTTTAGGAAGCCTTCCCTGATTATCCCTGAAGTGCAGTTGCCCTTTCCTAAATAGGTTCTCACACCCTCCCCCAAACCCCACTCCCCGTTCTGCTGTAACTCGTTAAATGTAAAACATAGGGAGTGAAGATATAGGAGTCCACTATGATCAAACTGTAAGCTTGGGTAATCTAGGAAAATTGTGCAGCCTGAACAGAGAGGTTAAGGGGAGGGAGGAGATAAGATTTTGATGAGTTGATGAATCTTCTAGACGTGATGAAAGTGAAGTGCCACCAAGATATCAAAGTGGCTTTGTCGAGCAGGCAGGTGGAAATGTGGAGTGATGTTCCATAGGGTAGATTAGGTTTTCAGTTGACTGCACAAGCTGACGCTATGGATGTGGATGGAAGAAACTGTCTATCTAAAGTTCTCCTAACTCTAACTTTGTGATACTCAAGTAAAACTATTCCTCATACTCATGATTAATATCTAAGTTGGCACTATGGTCTGCTCTTCTGTTGGGAGGATGGAGATAATTTCTGTGATTTCTACCTTGGATTATAACTGAGGTATTTGTACATAGTGATGCTAATTAGAGCTGCGTAAATTCAGAACCAGGTAGAGAGGTTTATGTTTGTTCTTGTGAAAATGACAGGCGTCTCTTCCCTAGGTCTAGGGGGAGAAACCTTGAAGACAAAGAAAGACCTGACAGCTTCTGGAAATCAAAGCTGAAAAGAAAAAAAAAAGGATGAGATCCTTTTCCATAGCCGCCTCTCTCTGTGGGTTTGGGAAACAGTCTTATTAACTTTTTCTACTTCTGTAATCTTTTTTTTCTCTTTCCCTAAATTCAAGACCACAAATAGGAAAAGCTGTCATTTGCATTTTAGTTTAATCAGCTCTCTCATTAGCACATTTTAATGTAAGAGTTCCCTGATTTATTGACTGAAGTTTACTGGATGCCTTATGTGTGTTTGGTTATGCATACATTTGTTAGCTGTTGTTCTTGAACTTTGGTGGTGTTATTTGTCGATAATATAGCTCATCTGGGTGTGAAGAGTGGTCCAGATTTCAAGGATATTCTAGCTTATTTAAAATATGATTGAACAGTGCCAGTTTTTTTTTTAAGTGTATTTATTTATTTTGAGAGAGAGAGAGAGAGAGAGCAAGTGAGAAAGAGGCAGGGGGGCGGGGATAGCAGATCCGAAGCAGGCTCTGTGTTGACAGGAGAAAGCTCCCATGTGGGGCTTTAACCCATGAACCCTGAGATCAGGACCCGAGCCGAAATCAGACCCTTAACCCCAGCTGAGCCACCCAGGTACCCCTGACAATGCCAGATTTTTAAATGATGTCAGAAATTTATTTCTGGCTCTGTTCACTCAGTGTAACCTTTCTTTTGGGTGTTAGCACTATCCTACCACACACCTGTATCTTTGGCTTTTCTACCTTTATGTTTGTGGTTTTAAAATACTGAATGATTTCTAGATAAAGTGCATACCCCAGTTAAAATATTTGACCCATTTTCATAACTGGATTGTATCCATAGAGAAATATTTTGAAGTTTTAGTTCAAAGCACAAACCAACCAACAAAAATAAAACAAAAAACCCACTTTGCCTTTTTCAAGAAGAAAATGGAAATGTGGAATTCAGAGTTTCAATCAACTTGGAAGAGGTTACAGAATCATTACAGATTCTACAGATATTAAAATAATAAGAGAATATTATGAACAATTTTGTACTAATAAATTAGACAATATAGTTGAGATGGACAAATTTGTTGAAAGACAAAATCTACCTAAGTCACTCAGGAAGAAATAAATAACCAGTATAGCCAGATATCTATTAAAGGAATATAAATTTACAGCTAAAAACATTTCCACAGAGAAATGCCAGGCCCAAATGACTTTACTGGTGAATTCCATGACACATTTAAGGAATAAATGACATGGATTCCACACAAACTCTTCTAGAAAAATTGGAACAGAAGGGACTATTTTCCAATTCATTTGTGAGAATGAGGCCCTAATACCAAATTGGGCAAAGATATTACATAAACATTAAGAGGAAAACTACAAACCAATATCTAGTTTTCTTCATGGAACACAGGTAAAGAATTCTTAAGGAATTTCTAAAATTCAATTTTAGCAAATTAAATCTAACAATCCATAAAAAGGACAATATATCAGGGTGCCTGAGTGACTCGGTCGGTTGAGCATCTGACTCTTGATTTGGGCTCAGGTCATGATCCCAGGGTCATGGGATCAAGCATCATGTTAGGCTTCCTGCTGAGTGTGGACTCTGCTTAAGATTCTCTCTCTCCTTCTGCCCATCTTCCCTGCTTGCACTCTCTTTCTCTAAGAGAAATATATTAAAAAATATATATATATATATATTTTTTATTTTTATTTATTTATTTAATTTATTTATTTATTTATTCTCTAAGAGAAATATATTTAAAAATATATATATTTTATTTTTATTTATTTATATATATTTATATAAATATATATTTATATTTATAAATATATATATTTTAATATTTTATATATATATATATTTTTAAGGACAGTATATCATAATCAGGTAAGGTTTGTTCCAGGAATGCAAGGCTAGCTTAACATTCAAAAACTCACTAAATTAATTCACCATATTAATAAACTAAAATGGAAAAATCATGTGATCGTTTCAGTAGAGGCAGAAAAAATTTCACAAAATCCAATATCCATTCTTAACCTTCATCAAACTAGGAATAGAAAGGAACTTTCTCAAACTGATAACCCTTCTATGAAAAGGCTGTAACTCACATAAAACCTAAAGGTGAAAACCTGAATGTCTTATCTCAACATCAGGAACAAGTCAGGGAGGATGTCTACTCTCATGACTCCCATGTAGCACTGTACTGGAAGTTCTAGCTAGTGTAGTAAGGCAAGGAAGAGAAATAGAAGGAATTCACGTTGGAAAGGAAGAAGTAAAATTGTTTTTATTCTCTGACAGCATCATCATCCATGTAGAAAATTCAATGGAATCTATAAAAAAAAAAAAAGCCACTAGAGCTAATAAATGATTTTAGCAATGGTGCAGGATACAAGATCATTGTACAAAACTGAACTTCTTTTCTGTATCATATCTACAAACAATTGGCAATAAAAAAATTTTTTTTGAAACAGTGCCACTTAACATAGCATCAAAAATTTGACAAAAGATAGGCAAGACACTGAAAACTACAAAACAATGCTGAGAGAAATTAAAGACCTAAGTAAAGGGAGAGGTATGCTGTGTGTATGCATCAGAAGATTTAATATTGTTAGGGTATCAGATCTCAAACTGATCAGTAAACTCAGTACAATCCCAATTAAGATCCCAGCAGGCACTTTTGAAGAAATTCTAAAATTCATGTGGAAATGTCACAGTGCCTGGGTGGCTAAGATGGTTAAGCGTCCAACTTTTGATTTTGGCTCAGATCATCATCTCACGGTCATGAGATTGAGCCCCGCGTCAGGCTCCACACTGGACATGGAGCCTACTTACTTAAGATTCTTTCTTTCTCTCCCTCTGCTCCTCTCCCTGCTCGCATGCTCTCTCTCTCTCTCTCTCTCTCTCTCTCTCTCTCTCTCTGTGTGTGTCTCTCTCTCTGTGTCTCTCTCTCAAATTAAAAAAAAAGAAAGAAATGTAAAGAAGGTAGATTAATGAAAACAACTTCGAAAGAGAAGAACAAAATTGGAGACTTAACATGACCCGATCTTAAGATTTATATATCTAGACAGTATGGGATTGATGTAAAGCTGATAGAACGAATGGAACTGAAGAGAAGATCTTGTGGAAGTAGATCCACATAGTTATGGATAACTTGTTTTCAACAGAGGTACAAAGGCAACCCAGTAGAGAAGGGAAAGTCTTCAACAAGCGATGCTGGAACAAATGGATGTCCATAAGCCAAAAACACAACACAACACACTTCAGTTCATACCTTGTACAATGGGAAAAATTAACTCAAAGGATCACTGACCTAAATATAAAACCTAAAATTAGAAAAATTCTAGAAGAAAACATAAGAGAAAACCTTTGTGACCTTGGCATAAGCAAAAGTTTTTAAGGTACAGCATCAAAAACATAATCATTAAAAAACATAAAATCATTGAATTCGACTTTATCAAATGTAAAAACTTTGGCTCCTCTAAAGACACTGTTAAGACGATGAAAAGATGAGCCACAAATTAGGGGGAAATGTTTGCAAGTCATATATCTGATAAAGAATTTGGAGTCAGGACTCATAGAGAGTGCTTATAACTCAATAATTAAAAAAAAAAAAAACAAGAATAAAAGGGCAAAAGATTTCAAGAAAGAGTTCACCAAAGAGGATAGGTGAATAATAAATAAGCACTTGAAAAAAACGCTCACTATCCTTAGTCATTAGAGAAATGCAAATTAAAACCAAAATGAGATGCCACTATGGGGTTGGCTCAAATGAAAAAGACCAACCATACCAAGTGTTGGTGAAGATGTGAAGGCACTGTAACTCTTACGCTGCTACTCTCCTGGTGAGAATGTAAAATGGTATAACCACATTGGAAAATAGTTTGGCAATACTTGAATTGGTAATTTCCTAAAATGTTTGGCATGCATCTGCCTTATGATTCAGCTATTCCACAACTAGATTTTTACCCCAGAAAAATGAAAGCATATATCCATACAAAGACTTAGACACATGTATTCACAGCAGCTTCAGTTGTAATATTAAAAGCTAGAAACAGCCTTAATGTCCGTTAGATAAACGGAGAGATAAATTATGATGCATCCACGCAATAGAATAGTACTCAGTGATTAAAAAAAAAAAAAGGAAAGTATTGATATATGCAACAATATGGAGGAGCCTGAAAATAGTTATGTTGAGGGTTGTAAGTTTGTAGAGGAGAAATGGAAGCAAAGCAAGGAGATTATTTGACTGGCTGTAGCTTAAGTGGTTGCATTATTTGGGAAAGCCTGGTTGGCTGTTTGTAATTGGTTCTTTTTGTCCTTGAGGCATTATAGGAATTAATTCTGGCTTAGCTTTCATTTTGCTTACATAGGCTACCAAGGCATTGGAGCCACCTCAGTCTAATGACTTCCTTGTTTGATTACTTTAACAAGCAAAATAAGCCAAACGAAAAAAAAGTCATACTGTATGATCCCCATTTATACAAAATTTTAGAAAATTCAGTTATCTATAGTGTCAAAAAGCAGTACAGATCGGGAACAGGGGTGGAGAGTGGGGAGATATAGGAGGGTAGGATATCAGAGGGACCCAAGGAAACGAGTGGGAGTGATGTGTATGTTCATTACGTTGATTATAGTGATAGTTTCATATGTCAAAATGATCAAATTATAGGGGCACCTGGGTGGCTCAGTCGGTTAAGCATCCAACTCTTGATTTTGGTTCAGGTCATGATTTCACGGTTCCTGGATTTGAGCCCCGCATCAGGCTTCTCACTGACCATGGAGCCTGCTTGGGATCTCTCTGCCCCTCCCCTGCTCAGGCACATGTGTGGGCATGCGTGTGCATTCTCTCTCTTTCCTCAAAATAAACTTATAAAAATGATCAAATTGCACACTTCAACTACATGTTGTTTGTTTCAGTTAAATAACTGAACTACAACAACTACATGTACAACTACAACAACAACTATAATACAATAACAACAATGCAACTACATACAGCTACAACAACAATACAACTACAGTACAACTATATGTACAGTTACAATAACAACTACAATACAACAACAACAACAACTACAATAACAAACAACTACATGTTGTTTGTTTCAGTTAAATACCAATAAATCTGTTAAAAGCAGACAAAATTACTTTCCTTTGAAGAGGGGAATGGAATTCTAAAGCTCGGAGTATTTACCAACCTGGAAGAGATTTTTAGGACTTGAACGTGGGTCCAGCTTGCCTGAGGTATTCATAATGGAAGCATGGAGGTATGTGGCTGTAAAATTTACTATGCCATTCCCTTCACCTCAGAGGACAGAGAATGAAAGTCCTAGTCAGAATTAGGGGGGTGATTTCCTAAAGCACAAAATTTAATTACTTTTATAGTTAGGTGACAAAAATTAAAGATTTCATCAATTATTAAGTTATCCAGCTTAAAAAAAAAAAAGCCTTGATTGTGAAATAATTAGTAACAAATTCCAAGGGTTGCTGAGTGTCTATATGGTATATGAAGAAACATTTCTTTTTGTTTATTATAAATTCACTAGCTATTTAAAGTATCCTATTGTTCTTATATTACACTAGTAAATTCTTTTTTTTTCTTTTCTCTTGGAAGGAGAAATAAATACACAACTGCAGCGTGCATAATGATGTTCAGACTAATGTTGTTACCAACCAAAAAACAAATAGCAATGTGTTGTCAGCTTCCTGGGTAGAAATGACATAAGGGGCAGACTGGTTTTATCATTTCTCAGATCCAACTGTTTGATGATTGCTGTGATATTACTAAGTTAGAAAGGAAAAAAACTCCGGAAAACTTAAATACATAGAGAAACTCATGTAGAAATAAGATCATTTGCATTTTTTTACTGAATAAAATTTAGATTGTAGACCCTTGGAAGTTTAGTGTTGTAACAATTAGTCTGTTAACTACGTGTTAAAGTGTAAGCAAACATTATTTCTGAAGTCATTACAGACTCCCCACACTATTAAATAGGCTATTTGTGTAGGATTTTTAGTTGATATCTCTATCATAAGTTAGCCTGATATGATCCCCTACAGATGATGAAACAAACAGAAACCTATGGCTTTGTGCATGGAATGTTGCCAACCACAACATACAAATCAATTCAGGAGGCAACAATAGGAAACAGAATGGCTTTTTTAACATCAAAGACAGCATGTGGACTTGTACTTTAAAAGAATTAGTCTTTGCAAATAATTATACTTGCAAATAAAATGTTTGTGCAGTGTGAAATGGGTTCTTTGACCAAAATTAGTCTCTGAACTGATCTCCCGATTATCCGTAGTTATAAATATGATTTTCATCTGTGAAGGTGTATTAATAAGGATAGACTAAGCTATGTTGTAACAACAGCAACAAAATCAAAATCTCAGTAATGTAGCATAACGAAAGTCTATTTCTTGTTGACATTACATATCTACCCTGGGTAAGAGATTCTGTTCCACAGAGTCTCTTAAGGCTGGACGCTCCACTATCTTATAGTTGTACCATCTGGAACATGTGGCCTCCTTGGTCACTGCAGCAGGGGAAGGGAGAGTTGGAGAGGCACACGCTAGCCTTTTTCAGCATGAAAGTAACATGTTCTTTCACTCACAGTGCATTGGCCAGAACCAGTAATATGGCTACACCTAAAGTAGCTGGAGAATTGTGGGGGAGCCCATGCATATTTAGTGATAAGTAAATGTTTCTGCTGAAGAAGTATGGTCAGATTATTACATAACATGAACTCTACTTTGCTTGGCATCTTTGAAATAATACCTTAATAGAAAGTTTCATGTTAAATAATTAAAGTATACAACTGCTAAAGATGCTTTATAAGATGGCCTTTTTATGTCACACTTAAATTTTTTGTGTATTCTCATTTGTTAATAAGGAGAGGAAGGGGAGAAGAGAATCTATGTATTCTTCAATTTGCTATTATTCATATAAATAATAAATTGCCAGTTTCCATTTTTCAAATAATCAAAATGACCTTTGACCCAAAATGAGATTTTTATGTGTGTGTGTGTCTGTATAGAAATATGTGGCTATAATGAAAACTCAAAATAGATTTTTAAAATGGCCAGAGTGATTTTTAGTATATTTGGTTGGGAGTTTCTCCTGTTAGGAATCTTTCAATCCCGGTTTTTACTGATTTTCCCACCAATAAAGTGAAACCATTGAGAAGACTCTTCTATCATGATAGAATTATCTTGAGGTTTTATTTTGGCTACTTTCTAAGTCTTTTGGGGTGACAAATCAAATGAGGCAGGACACTAGGGTAGCAATGGCAGGGACTTCTAGACTTCCTTTGCATTCTTTTTTTTTTTTTTCTGAAATTTATTGACAAATTGGTTTCCATACAACACCCAGTGCTCATCCCAAAAGGTGCCCTCCTCAATACCCATCACCCACCCTCTCCTCCCTCCCACCCCCCATCAACCCTCAGTTTGTTCTCAGTTTTTAACAGTCTCTTATGCTTTGGCTCTCTCCCATTCTAACCTCTTTTTTTTTTTTTTTTTCCTTCCCCTCCCCCATGGGTTCCTGTTAAGTTTCTCAGGATCCACATATGAGTGAAACCATATGGTATCTGTCTTTCTCTGTATGGCTTATTTCACTTAGCATCACACTCTCCAGTTCCATCCACGTTGCTACAAAAGGCCATATTTCATTTTTTCTCATTGCCACGTAATAGTCCATTGTGTATATAAACCACAATTTCTTTATCCATTCATCAGTTGATGGACATTTAGGCTCTTTCCATAATTTGGCTATTGTTGAGAGTGCTGCTATGAACATTGGGGTACAAGTGGCCCTATGCATCAGTGCTCCTGTATCCCTTGGATAAATTCCTAGCAGTGCTATTGCTGGGTCATAGGGTAGGTCTATTTTTAATTTTCTGAGGAACCTCCACACTGCTTTCCATAGCGGCTGCACCAATTTGCATTCCCACCAACAGTGCAAGAGGGTTCCCGTTTCTCCACATCCTCTCCAGCATCTATAGTCTCCTGATTTGTTCATTTTGGCCACTCTGACTGATGTGAGGTGATACCTGAGTGTGGTTTTGATTTGTATTTCCCTGATAAGGAGCGACGCTGAACATCTTTTCATGTGCCTGTTGGCCATCCGGATGTCTTCTTTAGAGAAGTGTCTATTCATGTTGTCTGCCCATTTCTTCACTGGGTTATTTGTTTTTTGGGTGTGGAGTTTGGTGAGCTCTTTATAGATTTTGGATACTAGCCCTTTGTCCGATATGTCATTTGCGAATATCTTTTCCCATTCCGTTGGTTGCCTTTTAGTTTTGTTGGTTGTTTCCTTTGCTGTGCAGAAGCTTTTTATCTTCATAAGGTCCCAGTAATTCACTTTTGCTTTTAATTCCCTTGCCTTTGGGGATGTGTCGAGTAAGAGATTGCTACGGCTGAGGTCAGAGAGGTCTTTTCCTGCTTTCTCCTCTAAGGTTTTGATGGTTTCCTGTCTCACATTTAGGTCCTTTATCCATTTTGAGTTTATTTTTGTGAATGGTGTGAGAAAGTGGTCTAGTTTCAACCTTCTGCATGTTGCTGTCCAGTTCTCCCAGCACCATTTGTTAAAGAGGCTGTCTTTTTTCCATTGGATGTTCTTTCCTGCTTTGTCAAAGATGAGTTGGCCATACGTTTGTGGGTCTAGTTCTGGGGTTTCTATTCTATTCCATTGGTCTATGTGTCTGTTTTGGTGCCAATACCATGCTGTCTTGATGATGACAGCTTTGTAGTAGAGGCTAAAGTCTGGGATTGTGATGCCTCCTGCTTTGGTCTTCTTCTTCAAAATTCCTTTGGCTATTCGGGGCCTTTTGTGGTTCCATATGAATTTTAGGATTGCTTGTTCTAGTTTCGAGAAGAATGCTGGTGCAATTTTGATTGGGATTGCATTGAATGTGTAGATAGCTTTGGGTAGTATTGACATTTTGACAATATTTATTTTTCCAATCCATGAGCAGGGAATGTCTTTCCATTTCTTTAAATCTTCTTCAATTTCCTTCATAAGCTTTCTATAGTTTTCAGCATACAGATCCTTTACATCTTTGGTTAGATTTATTCCTAGGTATTTTATGCTTCTTGGTGCAATTGTGAATGGGATCAGTTTCTTTATTTGTCTTTCTGTTGCTTCATTGTTAGTGTATAAGAATGCAACTGATTTCTGTACATTGATTTTGTATCCTGCAACTTTGCTGAAGTCCTGTATCAGTTCTAGCAGACTTTTGGTGGAGTCTATCGGATTTTCCATGTATAATATCATGTCATCTGCAAAAAGCGAAAGCTTGACTTCGTCTTTGCCAATTTTGATGCCTTTGATTTCCTTTTGTTGTCTGATTGCTGATGCTAGAACTTCCAGCACTATGTTAAACAGCAGCGGTGAGAGTGGGCATCCTTGTCATGTTCCTGATCTCAGGGAAAAAGCTTTCAGTTTTTCCCCGTTGAGGATGATGTTAGCTGTGGGCTTTTCATAAATGGCTTTTATGATCTTTAAGTATGTTCCTTCTATCCCGACTTTCTCAAGGGTTTTTATTAAGAAAGGGTGCTGGATTTTGTTGAAGGCCTTTTCTGCATCGATTGACAGGATCATATGGTTCTTCTCTCTTTTTTTGTTAATGTGATGTATCACGTTGATTGATTTGCGAATGTTGAACCAGCCCTGCATCCCAGGAATGAATCCCACTTGATCATGGTGAATAATTCTTTTTATATGCCGTTGAATTCGATTTGCTAGTATCTTATTGAGAATTTTTGCATCCATATTCATCAGGGATATTGGCCTGTAGTTCTCTTTTTTTACTGGGTCTCTGTCTGGTTTAGGAATCAAAGTAATACTGGCTTCATAGAATGAGTCTGGAAGTTTTCCTTCCCTTTCTATTTCTTGGAATAGCTTGAGAAGGATAGGTATTATCTCTGCTTTAAACGTCTGGCAGAACTCCCCTGGGAAGCCATCTGGTCCTGGACTCTTATTTGTTGGGAGATTTTTGATAACCGATTCAATTTCTTCGCTGGTTATGGGTCTGTTCAAGCTTTCTATTTCCTCCTGATTGAGTTTTGGAAGAGTGTGGGTGTTCAGGAATTTGTCCATTTCTTCCAGGTTGTCCAATTTGTTGGCATATAAGTTTTCATAGTATTCCCTGATAATTGTTTGTATCTCTGAGGGATTGGTTGTAATGATTCCATTTTCATTCATGATTTTATCTATTTGGGTCATCTCCCTTTTCTTTTTGAGAAGCCTGGCTAGAGGTTTGTCAATTTTGTTTATTTTTTCAAGAAACCAACTCTTGGTTTCGTTGATCTGCTCTACAGTTTTTTTAGTTTCTATATTGTTTATTTCTGCTCTGATCTTTATTATTTCTCTTCTTCTGCTGGGCTTAGGCTGCCTTTGCTGTTCTGCTTCTAGTTCCTTTAGGTGTGCTGTTAGATTTTGTATTTGGGATTTTTCTTGTTTCTTGAGATAGGCCTGGATTGCAATGTATTTTCCTCTCAGGACTGCCTTTGCTGCGTCCCAAAGCGTTTGGATTGTTGTATTTTCATTTTCGTTTGTTTCCATATATTTTTTAATTTCTTCTCTAATTGCCTGGTTGACCCACTCATTCGTTAGTAGGGTGTTCTTTAACCTCCATGCTTTTGGAGGTTTTCCAGACTTTTTTCTGTGGTTGATTTCAAGCTTCATAGCATTGTGGTCTGAAAGTAAGCATGGTATAATTTCAATTCTTGTAAACTTATGAAGGGCTGTTTTGTGACCCAGTATATGATCTATCTTGGAGAATGTTCCATGTGCACTCGAGAAGAAAGTATATTCTGTTGCTTTGGGATGCAGAGTTCTAAATATATCTGTCAAGTCCATCTGATCCAATGTCTCATTCAGGGCCCTTGTTTCTTTATTGACCGTGTGTCTAGATGATCTATCCATTTCTGTAAGTGGTGTATTAAAGTCCCCTGCAATTACCACATTCTTCTCAATAAGGTTGCTTATGTTTATGAGTAATTGTTTTATATATTTGGGGGCTCCGGTATTCGGTGCATAGACATTTATAATTGTTAGCTCTTCCTGATGGATAGACCCTGTAACTATTATATAATGTCCTTCTTCATCTCTTGTTACAGCCTTTAATTTAAAGTCTAGCTTGTCTGATATAAGTATGGCTACTCCAGCTTTCTTTTGGCTTCCAGTCGCATGATAAATAGTTCTCCATCCCCTCACTCTCAATCTAAAGGTGTCCTCTGGTCTAAAATGAGTCTCTTGTAGACAGCAAATAGATGGGTCTTGTTTTTTTATCCATTCTGATACCCTATGTCTTTTGGTTGGCGCATTTAATCCATTTACATTCAGTGTTATTATAGAAAGATACGGGTTTAGAGTCATTGTGATGTCTGTATGTTTTATGCTTATAGTGATGTCTCTGGGACTTTGTCTCACAGGGTCCCCCTTAGGATCTCTTGTAGGGCTGGTTTAGTGGTGACAAATTCCTTCAGTTTTTGTTTGTTTGGGAAGACCTTTATCTCTCCTTCTATTCTAAATGACAGACTTGCTGGATAAAGGATTCTTGGCTGCATATTTTTTCTGTCTAGCACCCTGAAAATCTCGTGCCAGTTCTTTCTGGCCTGCCAAGTTTCAAAAGAGAGATCAGTCACGAGTCTTATAGGTCTCCCTTTATATGTGAGGGCACGTTTACCCCTTGCTGCTTTCAGAATTTTCTCTTTATCCTTGTATTTTGCCAGTTTCACTATGATATGTCGTGCAGAAGATCGATTCAAGTTACGTCTGAAGGGAGTTCTCTGTGCCTCTTGGATTTCAATGTCTTTTTCCTTCCCCAGTTCAGGGAAGTTCTCAGCTATGATTTCTTCAAGTACCCCTTCAGCACCTTTCCCTCTCTCTTCCTCCTCTGGGATACCAATTATGCGTATATTATTTCTTTTTAGTGTATCACTTAATTCTCTAATTTTCCCCTCATACTCCTGGATTTTTTTATCTCTCTTTTTCTCAGCTTCCTCTTTTTCCATAACTTTATCTTCTAGTTCACCTATTCTCTCCTCTGCCTCTTCAAGCCGAGCTGTGGTGGTTTCCATTTTGTTATGCATTTCGTTTAAAGCGTTTTTCAGCTCCTTGTGACTGTTCCTTAGTCCCTTGATCTCTGTAGCAAGAGATTCTCTGCTGTCCTGTATACTGTTTTCAAGCCCAGCGATTAATTTTATGACTATTATTCTAAATTCACTTTCTGTTATATTATTTAAATCCTTTTTGATCAGCTCATTAGCTGTTGTTATTTCCTGGAGATTCTTCTGAGGGGAGTTCTTCCGCTTGGTCATTTTGGATAGTCCCTGGCGTGGTGAGGACCTGCAGGGCACTTCCCCTGTGCTGTGGTGTATAACTGGAGTTGGTGGGCGGGGCCGCAGTCAGACCTGATGTCTGCCCCCAGCCCACCGCTGGGGCCACAGTCAGACTGGTGTGTGCCTTCTCTTCCCCTCTCCTAGGGGTGGGATTCACTGTGGGGTGGTGTGGCTCGTCTGGGCTACTTGCACCCTGCCAGGCTTGTGATGCTGGGGATCTGGCGTATTAGCTGGGGTGGGTAGGCAAGTTGCCACGGGGGCAGGAGGGGCAGGCTTAGATAGCTTCTCCTTAGGTGATCCACTTCAGGAGGGGCCCTGTGGCAGCGGGAGGGAGTCAGATCCGCTGCCGGAGGTTTGGCTCCACAGAAGCGCAGGGTTGGGTGTTTGCGCGGAGCGAGCAAGTTCCCTGGCAGGAACCGGTTCCCTTTGGGATTTCGGCTGGGGGATGGGCGGGGGAGATGGCGCTGGCGAGCGCCTTTGTTCCCCACCAAACTGAGCTCTGTTGTCAGGGGGCTCAGCAGCTCTCCCTCCCTTTGTCCTCCAGCCTTCCCGCTTTCCGAGCAGAGCTGTTAACTTATGACCTCCCAGACGCTAAGTCGCGCTTGCTGTCGGAACACAGTCCGCCCGGCCCCTCCGCTTTTGCAAGCCAGACTCGGGGGCTCTGCTTGGCCGGCGAGCCGCCCCTCCACCCCGGCTCCCTCCCGCCAGTCCGTGGAGCGCGCACCGCCTCGCCGCCCTTCCTACCCTCTTCCGTGGGCCTCTCGTCTGCGTTTGGCTCCGGCGACTCTGTTCTGCTAATCCTCTGGCGGTTTTCTGGGTTATTTAGGCAGGTGTAGGTGGAATCTAAGTGATCAGCAGGACGTGCGGTGAGCCCAGCGTCCTCCTAAGCCGCCATCTTGCCGCAATCTTCCTTTGCATTCTTAAGAACACCAGGGAAATTATTTACATTCAGACCCTTAAATCCACATATATTCAGTCTCAGTTTAACCCAGTCATCTGACCTATTAACATGTAAATTTTAACGAAGGGAAAGAATTCATCGTTACTTTGCTGGTAGGAAAGTAAAAGTAGTAGAAAGAGTCCTCAACAAAAGTTCCCCTTGAAAGCCAGCTTCCTTAATTTGTTAGCAAATATATTGACTGCTGTTTTGAAGAGCCCCTTTTGCTTGAGACACTAATTGCCCATCACGGACACTGCAAAATCTAGCACTTGAAGTTTCTACTGTTGGGACTACCGTCTCCTTAGAGCTGCTCATTATTGCCACTCCAGTCCACTTTAGACATCCTGATGTTCACTTCCCTCACGTATTATGCCTGTGAGAGTTCCACAGCCACTTTTAAGCACTTGTTAAGTATCAGGCACCAAGATTTGTTAAATATAGATATGAAAAAGACATGATCTATGTACTTGAACTAACAAGCCAGTGAGGGGAGAGAGATGGGTAAACGTATTTTAGTATCATGTTGAATGCTGAGGGCTTTGTCCTGAACTCCACTTTTCTCTCCTGTGCTCTCCTTTCTTAACACACGTATGTACTCCTGGCTCTCAGATTTCTTTCTCTAGTCCAAGTTTCTCTATTATTGTGTCCCAGCTCTTGACCTGAAATCTCTACTTGGGTGTCTCTTAGACATCTCAGACTTCACACATCCCAAACAGGTCTTTGATCTTCACTTCTCCAGTCAGTCCTTCTCTATCCCAGTAAATGCCATTATTATCCACCCCATTTCCTTGGCCGCCAAGCCTAGGAGTCATCTTTGATGCTTCCGCTTTTCTTGTTCTTCGCATTCTAGCCCACGGGAGAGTCCTGTTGGTTTGGGCTCTAAACGAAGTCTTAAATCCATCCACTGCAGTCATTTTGCACTGCCAGGACTTCATTTGATGCCAGCATCATCTCTTGCCTGGGCCGTAGTGGCTTCCCGACTGGTTTCCTTGCTTACCTCTCCAGTAATTCTCAGTGTAGCCAGACAAGTCTTTAAAGTTAAGGAAGATCGAATTATTTTTTTGCTTACAACCCTTCAGTGGTGTCTTGCCTTCAAATTCCTCCAAAACCTATAAGATTTTCCCTGCCTCTGCTTCTTCATCTTTGTCTCATGCCTCATTCTGCTTTGCTTGTTGAGCTCCAGCTATGATGGGCTATCTTCCTTTCCTTGAACTTGGCCAAGCTCTTTCCCACCAAAGGGGCTTAGCCTTGCCCTTCTCTCTGCCTCTCTGTTCTCTGTGGTTTCTTGTATTTGGATCTCCACTCAAATATCACCTTCTCAGAGAATCTTTTCTGATAACCCTTCTTTATCATATCACTTCATTTCATTCAGAGTTTATTATAAGCAGTGCCTGGGTGGCTCAGTCTGTTGAGCATCAGAGTCTTGATTTCGGCTCAGGTCATGATTTCATGGTTTGGGAGATTGAGCCCCACGTTGGGCTCCATGCTGCACGTGGAACCTGCTTGGGGTTTTCTCCTTCTCTCTCTGCTCCTCCCCGACACACCTCCTCTCAAAATAAATAAGTAAATGGTTTTTTATTTTTTTAACATTTTATTTATTTTTGAGAGACAGAGACGGAGCGCAATCAGGAGAGGGGCAGAGGGAGAGGGAGACACAGAATCTGAAACAGGCTCCAGGCTCTGAGCTGTCAGCACAGAGCCCGACACGGGGCTTGAACCCACAAACTGCGAGATCATGACCTGGGCTGAAGTCAGCCACTTAACCAACTGAGCCACCCAGGTGCCCCAAGAAACATTTTTTTTAAATGGAAATTAAAACCATAATGAGATAGGAAAAACCACAATAGGATGCCACCAAATGCCTGTTAGGATTACTTTTGTTAAAATAACCAAAAAACTGATTATGCCAAGTCCTCACAAGGATGGAGGGTATCTGAAATTCTCATTCATTGCTGGTAGGAATGCAAAATGGCATAGACGTTTTGGAAAGCAGATCAGCAGTTCCTTAGAAAGTTAAACATACACCTACATCTGACACAGCCATTCCACACAAAAACTTGAATATTTATAGTGACATCATTAATAATCGTATAAAAACTGAATGTAACACAAATATCTCTTCAGCTGGTGAATGAGTAAACAAATCTTGGCATATCCATATTATGGACTACTACTCAGCAGTCAAAAAATGAACAGGTTACTGACAGCCACAGCAGCATGGATGAATCTCATATGTATTACACCAAGTGAAAGAACCCGAAACTACATACTGTATGCTTCCATCGCGTGTCATTCCTTGGAAAGCAAAACTATAGCAATTAAAAACAGATCAGTGGTTGCCACGGTTAGAGGTTGGGGGAGGTCTCACTGAAAATAGCACGGGGGAAGTTTTGGATTGATGAAACTGCTCTGTGATTGTCACCATGGCAATTTTTAAAATTCAAAGAACGGGGTGCCAGGGTGGTGCCATCAGTTAAGCATCTGACTTGATCTCTGTTCAGGTCATGATCTCATGATTCGTGAGTTCCAGCCCCACACTGGGCTCTGCACTGATGGTGTGGAGCCTGCTTGGGATCCTGTCTCTCCTCCTCTCTGCCCCTCCCCCACTTGTGCCCAGTTGCGTGCTCTTTCTCTCTCTCTCTCTCTCTCTCAAAATAAATAATTTTTAAAAAGTAAGGTTTTCCTTTAAAAATAAAATAAAATTCAAAGACCAATACACCAAAAAGAGTAATTTTAACTATTAATTTAAAAATAAACTTAAAAACAGAGTAATCATGGGCATTGCTCTGTAAACCTTGATTTTGGTTTTTTGTTTCATTGTGCTGGTTGTTGTACCACCGGGCTAACAAAATTCAGTTTTTATCTTCTTTCCAGTAAAGAGGTATCTAGTTACAGGAAGTGTTGGTTTCTCTCAGGCAGCCCACACGACAATGACATTCTTCAAGCTGATAATGCTGTATTGATTCTTCTCATTTTTTATTAGCTTTTGTTAAATGAATGAGGTTTAAATTTCTTATCATGAACTTACGTTATTATTTCCAGTATTTAATTTTACATTAATGTTGCTTTTTAAAACTACTTGTGGAAAGATATTTTTTTAAACTTGCATTTTCCTAAGAGTGGGATGATTTTCAGTGCTTAATGACCCAGCATTCCATATGTGAACTTTCACCTCAAAAATAATTAGACTAAGAAGGTACATAATTTTTAATACTTTGTGCTCATCTCTACTAAAACAGCTGGCTCCACCAGAGGATATGAACATTGAGCTAACACTTGTCAGACAGTGTTTTGTACGCTAACTTCATTATATTTTGTCGCAATCCATTGTGCAAATGTTAGGTTAATTACTTGAAACCCAGACCTACTTGCCTGAAGAATTTCCATTTTGAAGTACATCAGAGTCATTATTCACTACACCTTTTGATCTCCTCTGAAAAACTTCCCAGCATTTATTTTTCTATTATCTCCCTCAACAAAAGGAAACCACTTTTTGAGCAGCTGATGCATGACCTTGTGTGTATGGTTCTGTTTCCTGAGTCTGTGGAATACATGGATGTAGAATGCGTTCCCAACATGCCTGCCCCGTTTGAAACTTATCCCACGTTCTGACGTCTCCTCTTTCCAAAAAGCAGCTTGATTTATTTACGTGACAGTCACAGCAGCATTAACATTTTAGTTCCCTCTATCATCTTCTCTCTCCATTTGGGATGATATGCAATATGCAGGCGGACATTTGATGTTCCAGTGGATATCATAAGAGAATGTTGAAGAGCTAAGTAGGAAGCATTCTTCATACGGAATCTATCCAGTTACCAGGCTGTCCTCAATCACAGGGTGGTTCCGGAGCTACATCCTCATCTACATCATAGCATTTCTTTTAAAACTTGTCATTTAAAAACTATAAAGCCAAATATTTAAAAGCACTCTGGGTGTTTACTTTGCTGAGGCTCACTGTTGATTTTGTTGTTTTATGGAAGGCTGTAGAGGAGTCCATTGTTAATCACGTCCTAACCCTATAAAATATGTAACAAGCTGCTGAACAGAATGATGACAGCAGACAGAGAACAGAGTTTCATTTGAATTCATGCAAATGTAGAGGTTTCCCAGAAAGCCGTTTTTAAAGTATGAGCCACATTTTGAAAATAAAACAAAGAATAACGCCTTGGAGTAGAAATCTGTAATGAAACCCATAATAGCTGAAAGAGTACAATAAATTCTGCTGGGAGAGCGTTCCATTTTCTGTTCCTTTTCAAATTCTAATACTAAACTCTATTAGTAGTCAGTATAAAATAATGAGACATGAAGCCCTGCTGGTGTAAAACTATTACTAATCTGTTACTTTGCATAAATTTTCACTCAAACGATTGTCTGTGGTCTTCTTATGAAGGACCTGTTATATGCTTTCCAGCTAAACAGATGAGACCTATTAACCATCTCCTTTGAATGAATGACGGTGGAATTTGCAGGCATTGCACTTTTTTACAAGTTGGAGAAAGAAAGGGATTGCATACAAGGGACACAAGGGTATTTACTCCAATCAGAGATCAGTGTTCTCATGTGAATACATGAATTGAAGTCCCTTTCAATAATTTTAGGGTCACGTCAAGGAAAAGCAGAAAGGCATTTTTACTCTAAAGATAGGTATATTCTAAAGTCACCTTCCTGCATCTTGGTCACATCATTGTTTTACTTTTCATAATTATAACAAGAAATTTATGGGGTTCCTGGGTGGCTCAGTTGGTTAAGCACCTGGCTCTTGGTCTTGGTTCAGGTCATGATTTCACGGTTTGTGGGATCAAGCCCCAAGTCGGGCTTGATGCTGACAGTGCAGAGCCTGCTTGGGATTCTCTCTTCTTCTCTCTGCCCCTCCCCTGCTCATGTGTACATGTGTGCTGTCTCTCTCTCTCTCTCTCTCTCTCTCTCTCTCTCTCTCTCTCTTTCTCTCTCTCAAAATAAATAAACTTAAAAAAAATTTTGTCATTTCCTCTCCTGCAAACTCTGATCTTGCCCTTGTCATTCCTGTTTCAGTCATATAGTTTCTTGGTCACACAGACTTTTAAATTAAGTCCATTTTGATTCTTTCTCTCTTCATAGGTTTAAGTAGCCGCCAAGTCCTTTTGATTCATCTTTCATAATTTCTCTCATATCCGTCTCTTTTTTCCATTTGCATTGCCAGCATCCTACTGTAGGCCATTATGGACTCATGCCTAAATTATTACATCTTTAATTGGTTTCCCAACCTCAAGTTAATTCCCTTCCAATCCATCCTGCATATTACCACTAGATTTATCTCACTAAAAACATGGCTTTTCTTACACTCACCCATTTGAAAGTTTGGAAGTGATTGCAGAAGTAATTGAAGCTATTAGTGTTATGAAGAGATGGCGTGGTATTGTGGTATATTGGCTTTGGAGCCAAATAGACATGGGCTGGGATCTCAGATTAATCCCTTAGTAGTGGCATGACCTCAGGCATTGAGTTACTTGACCTTTTGGGGCCTCAAGTTCTTCAACTGAAAATAGAATAATACCATGGTTATTATAGGGGAGTAAACACAATATGTAAAGTACCTCGCTTAGTGGGCTCAACTAATGATGGTTATGCTGAGTAGAAGTATTATTGCTGTTACTATTAGGACAAAGTAGAAGATGGAAGCAGAGATTAGAAAACATAAGGGAAAAGAGCCCTTCTACATTGGTAGGTGCTTCTGAAAGAATGACAATTTTCTTTTTTTCTTTTTTTCAAATTTAATTTATTTTTTAAATTTACATCCAAGTTAGTTAGCATCTAGTGCAACAATGATTTCAGGAGTAGATTCCTTAATGCCCCTTGCCCATTTAGCCCATCCCCCCTCCTACAACCCCTCCAGTAACCCTCTGTTTGTTCTCCATATTTAAGAGTCTCTTATGTTTTGTCCCCCTCCCTGTTTTTATATTATTTTTACTTCCCTTACCTTACGTTCATCTGTTTTGTCTCTTAAAGTCCTCATATGAGTGATTTCATATGATTTTTGTCTTTCTCTGACTGATTTCACTTAGCATAATACCCTCTAGTTCACCCACGTAGTTGTGAATGGCAAGATTTCGTTCTTTTTGATTGCTGAGTGATACTCCATTGTATAGATATACCACATCTTCTTTATCCATTCATCCATCAGTGGACATTTGGACTCTTTCCATACTTTGGGTATTGTTGATAGTGCTGCTATTGACACTGGAGTGCATGTGCCCCTTTTGAAACAGCACACCTGTATCCCTTGGATAAATACCTAGTAGTGTAATTGCTGGGTCATAGGGCAGTTCTGTTTTTAATTTTTTGAGGAAGCTCCATACTGTTTTCCAGAGTGGCTGCCCCAGTTTGCGTTCCCACCAGCAGTGCAAGAGAGATCCTCCTCCTCCGCATCCTCGCCAACATCTGTTGTTGACTGAGTTGTTAATGTTAGCCATGCTGACAGGGGTGAGGTAGTATCTCATTGCAGTTTTGATTTGTATTTCCCTGATGATGAATGACGAGCATTTTTTCATGTGTTGGTTGACCATCTGGATGTCTTCTTTGGAGAAGTGTCTATTCATGTCTTTTGCTAATTTCTTCACTGGATTATTTGTGTTTTGGCTGTTGAGTTTGGTAAGTTCTTTATAGATTTCGGATACTAACCCTTTATCTAATTTGTCATTTGCAAATATCTTTTCTCATTCTGTCGGTTGCATTTCAGTTTTGCTGATTGTTTCCTTCGCTGTGCAGAAGCTTTTTATTTTGATGAAGTCCCAATAGTTCATTTTTGCTTTTGTTTCCCTTGCCTCCAGAGATGTGTTGAATAAGAAGTTGCTGCAGCCAAGATCACAGAGGTTTTTGCCTGCTTTCTCCTCGAGGATTTTGATGGCTTCCTGTCTTACATTTAGGTCTTTCATCCATTCTGAGTTTATTTTTGTGTCTGGTGTGAGAAAGTGGTCCAGGTTCATTTTTCTGCATGTCTGTCCAGTTTTCCCAGCCCCACTTGCTGAAGAGACCATCTTTATTCCATTGGATATTCTTTCCTGCTTTGTCAAAGATTAGTTGGCCATACATTTGTGGGTCCATTTCTGGGTTCTCGATTTTGTTCCATTGATCTGAATGTCTGTTTTTGTGCCAAGAGAATGAAGATTTTAAAACATTTATTTCTCTTATAGCATTTGCATTTTTTATATGTCTAGGTTCCCTCTCCTTAAATAGACTACAGTGTGTAATTTTTCAGATACATTAAGACTTCTTTGCAAAGCCAAAGATCAAATGTCATCAGTTTTGATTAGGAACTAGTCTCATATAGAACAGTAGGTGCGAGACAGGATTGAAAAAGAGATGGGCATAAGAGAAATTAATCAAAGGTAAATCAAAAGAACTTCAGAAAAAAATGCCAGGAGTAAATTGTAGAAAAGCAGAGATAGCGGTAAACCTTTTATCCGGTAGGTTTAGTGAGAAAAGAAGGAACAAATAGGGCACTAGCTGTGGTATCCCTGGCAGGGAGAAGGGGAGGCTTTTCTACCACAGGCTGGTGACATAAAATATTTAGAAGACAGAAGGGAACCACCATTGAGGGTAAGTGTGGAAGTAAGGACCTCCATGGGTTGGAAGGACTGATGATTACTGTATTTCACATGACACTTGGGCTGCTCCTGGGCACTACTCTTGTCTTCCTGTGTGGTCACCATCCTTGTACCACAGACAGAGTGGAGACTGCTACTCTTTATGTCTCTCTTCTGCAACTCTTGATCGTTTGTAGATGTTTGAAGTACACATTTAAGGCTAGTGGGAGTTATAAGAAGTAAGTAGTGGCAGGTACTAGATGAGACACAACTGTGTTTTGTAAAAATGTCTTATTTAAAACCCAGGAAAGAAATGGCTGTCACTCATCAGTGAGTTTGATTCAAAGTTTATCATACCTTCTGGTCTACTTAAGCACTGCACTAGGACCACAGTGACTAGAGATGAACACCTGCCTTCACGGAGCTTACACTTAAGTGAGCACAAAATACAATATAAGACATACATTCATTCAGCGGATATGTGTTAAATTTATGTTTATAACACAGCGTTATAACTTGCCAACTTCAGTGCAAATAATGAGGGTGAAATGGGTCTGAGACGCAGACCTTTCCCTCCAGGTATGTGTTGTTAACTCCACTGTGTAGTAACAAGTTCCATTGGTGTAGTTAAAAATAGTGATACAGTTTAGAGTAATTAGGTGTCACACGTGCTTGGAAAATCAGCAGAGAAATCATTTGTTGAAGCTGTTTCCTGAGGGGATGGATGGGCTTTCAATGGCCAAAGAAAAGGAGTTAGTGAGACTGGAGTGAGGATGTTTCCTGACAGAGGCATCAACACAAATAAATGA